>NC_092858.1:25177324-25193922 GCF_032062135.1 Pyxicephalus adspersus
ACACACACACACACACACACACACACACACACACACAGCCAGGTGACTGGGTGCTGCATCTGTTTTGATTCTTTTTACTTACTTGATAACTGAAAACAGAGTCCTATACAGCTGTGTAAAAATTTCATTGCTGTCCTCCAACTCAAAACATATATTGTAGGACTTTACCCAAGCAATATTCTGGAAAACAAAAGTAAAATAAATATAAGGAATTTATAGATTATACTTATAGATTAATAGTCAAGGAAATTCACAATGTTGACTTACCTCAAGCAAATAGAAATATCTGTTAAACTGTGGGCTTTTTGTATCTTCAAGTCCCTTAAGTTGCCTTGTTATGAACATGAATATATCCTGTTCAAAGAAAATATCATATTTTAATAATCCGTTCTTTGAAATAAATACCAAGGTTGCTATTGATACACTTTTCTTCAGAATATGTTCCATCTGTCAGGCTAATACTTTTGCTTCTGTACTCAAGCAGTAGAGAAGTAAGGAATTTGGCTTTTCTACTTTTTTTTTGCTGCACGACTCATTTAGGTCTGAGAAATATTTGAGCCAGACAGCTAGGCAACTAGCTTTTTCAGTTGTAGCTTTAGCAATGACAGTCTACATATTTACTTATGACAAGTATACTTTAATCCCAAAGTGGACAGAAAGCACAGCCCCATAAACAGCCATGGCCTAGCATCTAGAACTCCAAAGAGAAAGAGGGATCATTTTAAATACTGAGCATAGCAATTCACCTTTGTTGTTTCCAAATATTTTAGGCCAGACCTGGATTACTGATCACTTAAGTATAAACGCATGACATTTAAAATTAGCTTAATTTATTACAGGAATAAAATGCAGGTACTGCCTGCATATACTCTTGGTAGGGGTTATGAATGCCCTGGGTGCCTTAAATCCTTTTATTGCTTAAACAGCCAGATTACTAAATACCTAGATATTCCTTGGTTTATTCACATTAACTGGTAAATTTTCTGCAAAGTTTAAAGTCCCAAGAGAAATAAGTGCTACAATACTACAAATTAGCACAGCACGGTCTCTTTCAAGTGCTCCTCTTCACAGAAGTCAAAAAACAATGACATGACAACTTCGGCTTAGGGAACAATATGCTGGTTATTAGCATGGATGTTGTTTTAGCTTTGTGCTGAAAATCTAATCTAACTGTAGATACAATATTTTACTCATTAAAATTTGTTGTTGTTTTAGCAGAACATAAGCACAGAAGTAGGAGGTGAGCAAAAACATAATATTTTTTACACATATTACTAAATAACAAGTACATTTTATTATTAAAATGGACAGGTATATGCTAAAATAATTATTGTACCATTTAATACAATTCAATTATTTGGATTGTTATGGCACAAGTAAATCAACACAATGTGCTTGCATTAGGGTCTCTTTTACCAGCAGCATATACCTTATCTTCACTCTCCCACAACCACGTTCATTGACCAAAAGAGTGAAATGAAAACCTTGTCTAAGTTGAATCACTCTAGACGGAGCTTTTATCAACCTTACATAGACCTTAGCTCAGCCACATTAGGGAAAAACAACTAAATGAGTAAAAAAGCTCCTTCATACCCAAATAGCATGTCATTAATTCCTGGCGTTTGAGAGGGCAAAACAAGGCGAGTATGTGCCGCAAAGTAGGCATGGCCTGGGTTTGCTTTAAAGCACAACAAAACCCTGCTATACTTACCTGTCCCCGTTCTTCACTTCCTCCTTCCAAGTGTTGGCCATTTTAATGGGAGTCCCTTCAAAAGCAGGGAAAGCCAGGATTGCAAGATAACCTAGCAAGCAAAGTTGAGTTCCGCATGCGCAGCTCAGCTTTTTTGACACTTCCACAGAGCAATCAGGGAGGTAAGAAGGAATATTGCAGAGGGGACAGAGCCTTATTTGAATAAATCTGGTAACTTGCTACATCATTATCAGCCAACAGATAGCTCAACCTAAGCATGCTTCAGAGATAATTTAGCTACACCAGTTATGTAGACTTACTTATAAATTAGGTTTGCTAGAGTGCAAATGTATACAAAAGTGAATGTGACATTAACAAAACAAACTGCAAGTTAATCAGTCGGTTCCATTTAAAACCCTTAACCCTGAGGATACTTGGGGAACATTTTTCCCTGCTTCACAAATATACTCCTATACATCTCTGGATCTTTCAGAGTTAGCAAGTTGTATAAAGACAAAACTGTAAATTAATTTAGAAACCTTGAGAACATATCTACAAACCTGCTTAGAGCTTAGCATAAATACAGCAACTAAAAATACCATGTCTATAAAAAGTATTCACCGCTTTAAATGTGTTCATTTTTTGTCATAAAGCAATGAATCAGACTTTTTTTTTTTTTTTTTTTTTTTTTTTAGGATGAAGAGCAGATCTCTGGAAAAGTAATTTAGGAGTCGACTTATCACAGAAATTGTGTATGAAAATTACCTTCAGCTTATCTGGTGAGGTGTAAGGAGCCTCTGGAGCATAAATCCTGAAAATATCTGCAAGGCAGCAAGCTACTAGCAAACGGACATCTTTATCTGGGTGCTTCAGGAAAAAATCTGATGCCAGGTGTAAAGCCAGGTTTAGATAATGCTCCTTTTCCTCCTCAGAATCCTGATCCATATCCATAAAGGTTTTCACAACCATCTAACAAGGGAAAATAGGAATTACAGTGTGTAGATGTAATAAGCATAAATACCTTCATTTCCATTAACGGCAGACATTCCTTAAAAATATATATTCAAAAATTTTTTAACTGTGCAAGAAACTAATACAATGTAAACTATGAGTCAAGCCTGAAAAATTGAGATCGCAAATAGAAATGTAAACAAATATGTAATCTTATCAAGCAAATAAAAAAAAACAATAATAGCTGCTCACCTTTAATCGTCTAACCATTTCCTCTTTGGAAATTTTGTCCGAGATTTCTTTGACTCCCGGGGGATATGTGATCTTTCCATCGTTGCCCTTCGACTTCGAATGAGCCATGATGGCACAGGGTGTTTCTATCCCTGTTCAAAATAAAAACAAGGTAAGCAGTAGAACATGATAAAGGATTTACAAATTACTCAAATTTGAAGAAATTCTTATGTTGGTCAATTTACATGCATGGAGAATATATTATTCATTTTCTTAGGCAGTGTTATTCAACCAGAGTTCTATGGAACCCTAGGGTTCTTCAGGCAATTTATGCCTCCCGGGTCAGTTTATATGACACCAATGATCTTTTTGGCCATTTGTAGAGAGAACAATCTTCCCACTGACGAGCAACCTAAGAGGCATTCTTTTTCATGGATCACTAGATTAATGTACAGTGAGCTTTTGATCTAGTAATTGTAGTAGGGGGTTCGCTGAAGACCTGAAAAGTTATTTCAAGGGTTTCCCCTATTTAAAAAAGAGAGAAACAACAAGAAACATTATGAAAGTTTCTTGGGGGTGGGAGAGAAAATCCCTGCATGCATTGGTTTACTCCTGATGTTTGAGACCTTTCATATAGTAGACTGAATGTGATCACCAAGTACAACCCTACTATAAGACATTTTAATTTGTTGATTTAGGGTTACCATCTGTCAACAAATCCCCCAAGGTGACTATCAAGATTTACACAATAATAGAATAGTGAACTCTTGAAACATTCTGACTTTTGTAAATACAACATGTAACAAGTTTAATTGCGCTTATAAGACAATACAAGTATGTTTTGCACACCTGCGCTGACCAGATAATTGATTCAGTTTCCTACATACAAAGCCATAATCTGCTCATACATGCAACCTATATGGTTTCTAATAAAAATCCATCATCACATAGCTTATTGGAGGTAATAAAGGAATGCTTCTAGAAGCTAAAACTAGTTACATTGTATTCTATTATTCTTGACAAGCCTGCCCTGGATGTCTGAATAATGATGGAGGTGATGGTTTTCAGGTGTAGCGAGTGAGCAAAACAAAGCCATTCACAGGCTTGATATTAGTGCAGTATAATAAACACAAGTAAATTAGATTCTTTTCAGAGGAAGAAAAAAATGATTACAATACAAATTTATATTGGGTACTGCACCTTGCTGAACACCAAGGATAAAAGGACAATTTAGAACCAGATAAGCAGAACATAACTAAGAATAACACACAATTATGAATCTCCAACCATCTATGTTATCTCAATGAAAGCTTATAAGGAGCTTTTTCTATCTAAATTATGCAAGAAACCTAATCTCTCTTTCTAAAGCAACTTTAATGGGTATTCTAGGTTTTACTTGCAAGCCACAAAGAAGGGATTGCAAACCTTAGGGAGCAACTAACCACCATATACTCACCTGTCCCAGTCCGGTCCAGGGGGGCAGCCATATTCTTCCACCTCTTCTTCCTGGTTACAATCTTCAGCCATCATGATTGGCCAGGATGGAATGGTCAGGCAGGTAGAAGGGAGTCTTACAGAAGGGACATCGCCTGTCCCTTTCTGCAATAATTACCTGTCTGATTGTGCATTTTTAAAAGTAGAACTTTAGTTCCTCAATCTCCTAAGCCTTACACAGAGATTCAGTATTTGATAAATATTTTATGTGACAGTAAGAACAAACGAGCATTGTACAGAAAGGCTGCTCAGCTACTACTGTCCTGTTCCAAGAAAAGAGGAATAGCAGGAGATGATGCAACAGTCCATCATATAGTGATCTCATATCACACATACCTAAACAAGAGTGAAACATTTGTATGAAAGAAACATTTTTGCCAAGACAGTGATGGTCATTTGCTTAAGGCAACAAAAATCTAGCATCTGTAGGTACATTTAGCCTTCGGGTATGGTTAAGTCTATTTAAGGAATAAGGGCCCCTCCCTGATCATTATGTACTACGAAGAATTAAACTTAATAAGCATTATATTACTCAACATGAACTGTGTATAAGGTAATCTTATTTTTTTCATAGGCAAGGATGTCAGGACCTCGAATGCATAATAATTATAGCAAAGAAACGTAGTGAACATTGCTATTTGGGGAAAAAAAGTTCCTTGTTTTACACTATTTTAAAAAGAAGCTTTTGTCATTTCCCTAGTCTATCAAACTATTGTTCAGTACTGGGAATGAATAAACTTTATTTTGATTCTCCTCCCCTATAGTTTGATAGTCCCATCCATTTTAGACTGCATGGATGTCAATCTTCCAGTGCCATGATAAAAGACGAAAAGATGTTAAGAGGCCATGCCCGGACTTTTCGGCACAGTGTTCACCTAAACCTTTTGTTGGTTTTATTGGCCTTCGACCATAAATATTTAGTGGAAACATGAGACTAAAACTAGGGTGCAAATTAATTAAAAGAGTCTATGAATTTGGCTGAAAACTATTAAGCAAATTGATAAAATTAAAGTCCTTGATGGGAGGTCGGCAACAGCCTATGTGAGCCTTCAAGCCACGGACACATCAGAAGCATTCTATTATCGCTTGTACTGAGCAGAGGAGCAAATCTTGAACAACTGAGGCAATGTTGAAGAAAATGTGCCTAATTTATTAAAGCTCTCCAAGGCTGGAGAGGATACACTTTCATCAGTGAAGATTGGTGATCCAGCAAACCTGGAATGGATCTGGTCCAGGATTATTATTATTCTTTTTATTAATAAATAGGATTTACATAGTGCCAACATATTACCCAGCACTGTAAATTAAAAGGAAATGCAAATGAGACAGAAAGATACAGACAGTGACACGGAAGGAGGAGAGGACCCTGACCCGAAGGAGGAGAGGACCCTGCCAGGAAGAGCTTACTATCTAGAAGGATTTAAAACATTTGCTAGCAAATAGCAAATGGCAGAAGAAATCCATTCCAGAGCTTTAATAATTCAGGCCCAATATCTCCCAAATGCTTAATATGAACCTGGCTGAACGAAAAGGTGCAGTGAAGAGATGATCTCTAATACAATAGAAAGGTAGGTAAAAACACAAGCAATGAGGATTATAAAATGATCACTTTAAAAGAATCTGCCAGCATGTCATTGTCAGGGTAAAAGTGGATGACAATGTCTCATGATCTAGACTCCTAGAAGTGTCAATTTGCTGACAGAACTGCATCACTTAGAAGCCACAAACAGCAGAAGCAAACATTTATTAAGTACACATAATATGGATTGGCACCCTATGTTTAGCTGCCATGGTATAAAAATGATCAGTTGGATGCAGAAAATGTTACTTTTTTTTTTTACAAATCCCATTCAAATTTTATTCAAATTGCACCGACTTAAAATTGAGCCAATCAAATGGCAACTTGCAGACTCTGAATAGCTCCATTTCAAGTATGTGCACTTTGCATAAAAGTTTTCTGCATTTCACTAACCACCAGGATAGATGGGGGTGACAGGCTCTTTGAAATGGTAACATGTAGCTTTTTTGATTTTCTTTTTGTAAAGTAGGCAGCCATGTATGCACAATATATTAGACTGTTTTTGTGGTTCTGCTATAAAGGTTTGGTCATTTAATCTTAAGAAATTACATACAGTGACAGTTTAAAAGTAGAAGATAGCTACTATGAACACAGGAAAGGCAACAAAACTACATAACAAGCTAATTCTAATTTCTTAGATTTAAAAAAAAAAAAAAAACAAAAAAAAAAAACAAAACCACACTGGCTAGGTGACCGTATTTAGGAATATTCATGAAAAAATAAGGTGCAGTTACCAGGCTGGGAGACGTCAGAGTTTCAGAGATCTTAGAAATAATATATCATAATGAAGTCTGCTTTTATACATTACAATGTATAAAATCATCGGAATCCTTATTGTTGCTGACATGAATTTCCAATACTATAGGTATCTTGCTAAATGGTATAAATACTATAAGACATTTCAATCCCTGAGTGCTTAATAATAATATTTTTATAAATGTTGGGAATATTGGATTCTTCCCAGTGGTGTGATGTTTAATGCCTGGGCAGGCAATCAGTAACGTCTGTCATCCTTAGATCCCTGTGATTACCAACCAGTTTGACTTGGAGCCAACTAAAGAGGCAGCTGGGCAGAGATTTAATGCATAGGAAAAAAACTGCTCATTTTATTAGATACAAAAGCTACATTTTTTTTTCTTCCAAACATCTGCACTGCAAGGGTTTAATGCCTATTTATGTCCAAAAGCACTTTTATTTCCCTTTCTCCTCTCCCTACAACAACCAAGAACATTGGAGTGTAGAGAATACCAGGTTGGAAGCAAAAAAAAAAAAAAAAAATTTCTTTCCCCTACATGGAGGCAAGCATTTAACCCTGCCATGTGCAGAGTTATCCCCTACACCTCTAATGACCTTATTTTATTTCCACCTCAAGAAGACCTATTCCCTCTTCTGTTCCAATACAGACTGACTGAATATCTTCAGTTAATGCCAGCTGGATGCTAGCTTTAAAGAGCAATATTTCTTGTGAACTGACATTACAGTCTAAATATCTCTTAAATAAACAGATGATGTGTGCATTAGGTTACCCTAATTCATGTTATGTCCTAAGTGAACTAAAAATCAAAGGCTGTAAGAGAAGCCAGTTTAAGGTACTAAGAAAGAGAGACCATGGGTCATGTCCTTTTAGTCACCCTTATAACCCATGGTAGTAGACAAACCCCAAATCTCCACTGCAGACAATTCAACATTTATGTCAAACAACTGGATTATAAGGGACAATGCCAGTGCCACAAATAATATATATATATATATATATATATATATATATATATATACACACACACACACACACACAAATACATACATATATACACACACACATGGCTTATCTACAAGTCATATCACAGACATTCCAAACCCAAGCATACTTTTATTCTTGCCTGCCTGGTACACTATACACTTTCACATTGGATCCTTTAATACATAGAAGCCCGTAATGTGTAAACATTATGCAGTTCACATGCAAAAACTCACCAACACCTAGTCAGTACCCTAAACTCTGTACTGACGTTATATTAATATTGAAATGCATTAATTAAAAGCAAAATAGGAAGCAACGCCACAGGCTACAAACACCACTCCATTCCCAATTCCGAGGTCCTAAAAAGACTTGCTCCTACTGTCTGCTAATTTAAAAGAGCACTCAAAACCCATCTTTTCAAAACTTGCCTACCTGTTTTCTTCTGTCTCTTAAAACCCTCACTTTTCACCAATCATTCCACATCCCCCTCCTATTGTTTGATACTTCCCCCACCTCCTAGATTGTAAGCTCTTCTGGGCAGGATCCTCTCCTCCTCCTGTGTTACTGTATCTGTCTATTTTTTGAAAACCTTATTTAATGTACAGTGTTGCAAAATATGTTATGTTTAATAATATTTTTTAATAATAATAATAATAATAATGGATGTTTCAGGAGGCTGAGAACATACGGAAGCCGCGGAATCAAGGCATTAAGCATGAGGCTTACTGGCGGCACGGGGCACCAAGTTTAAAACTACAATATATTTTTTGGCCAGGATATGGATTGTTTGGGTTCTGGATAATGGGGCATTTAATGCATACTGTTTAAACAATACTTTAATGGGTCACAGGAGAACCCACCACTAGGACTCTTGCATGTCAAGTTTTGTAAACTTTTGTTCTGAACCACTGCATAAACAACCATTTACAGAAAACCTTTTCCTCAAAGTCATTTAAAACTCAAAGCTCCACTTTATACCATTTTGCAACTGTCAAAGCAAGCTTAAAGTAATTTATGAAGACATAGAAATGATTCTTCATCATTAAATATATTGTCCAGTTGAGCTTTTTAAACATTAAAGCAAATAATTCATTCAGTTGCACATTAAAAGCTTACAGAAGATACATTAGAACAGCAACTCTAAGGATTTCCCTAATTTTACCATGCATAGATAATTCACAAAAGAAAGCCCTAGCTTACAGAAACTAGTTGAATGAAGACAAGAATCAATCACTGCTTGAACAAAGCAAAATTAGACTGCATTTGGTACCCTCAAACCTCCCTCTCCACCCCCTATGTAGCGTCCTGTTGTACTTATTTTTTTTTTTTTTTGCAAGGGCTGTAAAACACCAACCCTCAGAAGACTAAAGTCTCTGGGACCAAAAGTAGGGGCTGTGTCAGCACAGGAGGAGAGACCCTAGCTCAGCACAGATACCCTGCATGCCTCCGGTGCCATCCCGGGTTCTCATACTCTGCAGGCATGGCACACATTATAGTGTGCAGGCAACCATTTATCTCACATTCGCAGCTCTCTATCACCACTGAACTTTGAGCAAACCTAAAATTTGCTCCATGCTTCTCCCTATGCTAAGCCTTTTGAAAATAAGACAGTGTCTTATATTATTTTTTGCTCCACTAGGGCTATTTTCAGGGGCAGTCCTATTTTTTCACGAACATTTATTCTTCAACAAAAAAACTCAACATTTATTCAAACACAGTCATGTCATCACATTCTGAATCATCATAACACTTCAAACCCTGAATTCCAGCTTGAATTTCTTGTGACGCCATTTCCTTTAGAACCACGGGCCCCCAATTTCCCATGTCTAGCAAAACTATTTTCCAGGTAGGGCTTATTTTCAGGGAAACAGAGTATCAACTCCTGATTCCTGCACTCTAACTTTTTACATACAGGCCTTATGACAGGCCCCGTAAAAACCCAGGTCACTAAAACAAAAAAAACAATGAGTTAGTTAAACGCACAGAGAAACACTATCCTAGATAAAGATTAGCCAAGGACCAATAATACAAGAAAAGCAAGACAACTGGTTGGATGTACTAGGCTGAGGTCTGAAGAGTGGGGAGACCAAACCTTACCCAAAAAAAGACAGGTCATAAAGAAGCCATTTTTGAAGTCTGAGTTTGGGGAAACTGAGCACACTAAGTCCACACTTTACCAAAAGCTAGCTATGGAATGTAAGCGTCCAGACAGACTGCTGAGTGAGGGTGAACAATAAGAACTGAGGGTCCCCTAACTTTTGCTTGCAGTGAAGGGACAGATTAACTAATTGGCACAGTAAATCGTAAACTCATGGATATCGCAACCAGGAGACTGAGAAAACTCCCATGACAACAGAATGCACTACCTAAGGTACCCACGCCATGCATGAACCTAGGCAGTACAGTGTTCTCCCCAGAAATTTTTTTCAGCCGGGTGGTAGGAAGCTGTAGCCGGGTGGTAAAAAAGGGGGTGTGGCAAAACACGGCAAATTTAGTGATCCCAGTTGTTTATGCCATGGGTAAGTAATGATATTGTAAGGGGAGAATGTGCCCGCCACTTGCACCTATATTTTCAGTTTTGTACCCCCACCCTCAGAGAAATTGGTGTACAAAGAAGAGAAGCAGACGGTAGTTTGACAGGTATAGATTTGTGACAGGTAGGTATATATTATGGGGGCCCCACCCCAATGCTCCTTGCTATGTTAGTGGCTCCGGGGTCCCCAATTTGCACTTTCAATTTAGGACTCCTAGTTGCACGTTCCTCTGAAACAGCAACCCCAAACATATCTTGAAATTCTGTAAACCTGGGGGGCTGAAATTGTAATAACTAGTATCTATGAGGGTCCCCCGTACACCCTGAACATTACAGGTCATTGTGACATATATATTAGGAGATATGGAGGTTTGTATACAGAGCTGTGAGGATGCAGAATGACATGCACACTTTATACACACTGGATACATTTCACAGACAGAGCTGGTGCTATTAGATGGGGGCGGGGCTGCCTGTGTCCCCTTCACATGAAGGCTGAACTGTGTGCTCATCGGCAGCAATCCTCTGAAAGGATGGCTCAGAGTAGAGAGAGCAGCCTCACTGAGATCCCTGCATCCGAGGATGAGAGCTGCCGAGAGCTGGGCGGGGTATTCAAATCAGCCGGGCGGAGCAACCAGCTAAAAAGCTCTGGGGAGAACTATGCAGTAGATATGTCTATAGGAAAAAAAAAAAAAAAAAGATTTTACTAAGGTGATAATTCATCGAAACTAAACCTTTAGAAATCGAAAACTTTAGGAAAGCTGCTCAAGCTTGACCGATTCTTTGCTATAGCTTTCTGTACATACTGCTCATATACAATTGTGCTGTTTACATATGCAAAATTTAAAAAAATTGGCTCTTGTTTAGAAAATATGAATGAACAACAAAAAAATTTCATACTATTTAGATTGTGTTAGGCTTAAGCTGCGTACACACTGCCATTTTTTGTCGTTGGAAAGGATCTTTCACGATCCTTTCCAACGACAAGGGAGTGCACGATGCATGAACCATGCTGTACATACAGCACCGTTCATGCTCTATGGAGAGGGGAGGGGGAGAGCGACGGAGCGGCACCCTGCTGCGCGCTCTCCCCTTCCCTTTCATTAGGATCGGCTGTCGTCCATCGTCCGTGGATCCGGCAGGTCGGTCGTCCGGACGATGGACGACACCGACTGTACACACGGCAGATTTTCGCCCGATAATTGGCCGATGCCGATTATCGGGCGATAAAAATCTGACTTGTGTACGTAGCTTTAGTCTACACGGACGTTTTCCCCAGCATTCAACCTGAAGCTTTTAAAGGCCATCTTTGAAATTCCTATGCATTCCAAAGGGGTAATCTACACCAGGACGTTTCCTTAAGGAATGTTAATGAGCATTATCTATAATGTTGCTAGCAACATTAAAAAAAAAAAAATTGCGGGGTTAACTCTGTAAAACACCCAAAAATGCTTCCATTGATTTCAATGGGGAGTTTTCCTATGATTATAAGCACTTGAAACGCGGTATAGATTTTTTCCATCGTTTTAAAGGCATGCTTTAAAATGTAATAAAAGTGCATAAAAACGCAGTTACATGCATTTTTAAAAACGTCTGTGTAGACCCAGCCCAAGGAAGGAATTAATTAATTATATAAAGCTGTGTACCTAGTTCAAATCATATTATCTAAAGTCACCCAAATAGACTTGAACAAAAGTTTACATACCCATGAATGTTTGGATTGACAATAAAAACACAAGTTGATACACACAGGTTCCAATTTAAGGTAATTAGGGGAGAGTGCCCAGACCTGTAACTTGAGTTCAGTCAATGTTATGAATTATGAATGAAAAGTCAATTTATGTTTATGCAAACCCCCCCCCCCATTGCTGGATACCAAGCCATGGAGTAAAGAAAAGAGCTGTCGGTGGACCGGTGAGAAAAGAATATTAAAAATGTTTTAGCTATAACTAAATAAAGAGAAAAATTAAGATGCAAAGAAAACCCCCAAAGCCGCTTCAGCAAAAATACAGGCTTGTGTGCCAACAAGTGCCCTTGCAAGCATATTAAGGAGGTAGTGCATGGGTTGAGTTGCAAGAACATTACTGTGCCAATTCTACAATAGATAGACCACAAAACTTCTGGAATGAAGTATTTTGGCATAATGAGATCAAAATGGAACTTTCATAGTCACAACCATGAATGCTTTCCTTGGAGAGGTGGCAACAAGCCCTATGATGAAAAGTACGCCATGCCTACTGTGAAGCATTGAGTTGGAGCTCTGGTGTTCCAGGGTGTGAGAATTAAAATGGAAAAAGGAATAGCAAGATGGATATGTTACCAGGAAATACTGGACAACAACTTGCATTCATCAGCCCAGTACTAGAATATTCAACATGATAATGATATTAAAAAAAAAAAAAAAAAAAAACACAACACAAGACCGAACTGACCCTTCAGTGTCTACAGGAAAAAAGTGAAGGTGCTGGAGTGGCCTGATCTCCCATCCTATTGTGTGTGAAATTCCCCCACCTACTAGATTGTAAGCTCTTCGGGGCAGGGTCCTCTCCTCCTGTATCACTGTCTGTATTAATCTGTCATTTGCAATCCCTATTTAT
Organism: Pyxicephalus adspersus; assembly: GCF_032062135.1. Taxonomy (NCBI): domain Eukaryota; kingdom Metazoa; phylum Chordata; class Amphibia; order Anura; family Pyxicephalidae; genus Pyxicephalus; species Pyxicephalus adspersus. The sequence continues at coordinate 25,190,141 of NC_092858.1, forward strand.
TGTACAGCGCTGTATAATATGTTGGCGCTATATAAATCCTGTTTATTAATAATAATAATAATAATAATAATCTCAAGATCATTGAACCACTTTAGGAAGATCTTAAAACATGATGTTCATGGAAGACAACCCAAAATTTTATAGGACATGGAGGCTTTCACCAAGAAAGGGCAGCTTTACCATCCGAGGAAATGATGTGCCTCATCCACAACTATTACAGAGGACCACATGCCATCATTCATGCTAAACGATATGCAATGTTAAGTGGTAATTAAGGGTATGCAAACATTTAAACAGAGATCATCCCAATTATTTTCCTATAGCTATGTTTTGTTTAAAACAGGACTAATGATCCATTTTAAAAATTAATGACCAGACAGAGGTTTATTCCACAAAAGGACAAGCAACATCCCTTCTGCAATAAGCATCGTCACCAGCCAAGTTCCGTAGGGCTGTTAAAATCTGCAGTTGCCAAAACTAAATGATCTACTATTTGTTCTGCTATTTTTAACCCATTAAAAGTAAGCAAGTAGGAAATTTGATTTGCCTGCTCACTCATGGTTTCTTACATGCACATCTTACAAATTCTTCTGAAGCATGTAAACTTAGGAGCACAACGGTGAGCTGAAGCCCATCTGCTCAAGGCCTGCGGGCTCAAAGTTTAATATTCCAAGTAACAGATATCACTCATTCTTCATTAAGTTAATGTACTCGCCATCAGAGACATGGAGCTCATTTGTAAGTGTGCAGCCAAGTCACAACTGAGCAGAGATCTATAGCACCAATAAACCTCTCCAAAGATTACAGATTACATTGGTGTCAGTGGTATCCAAACTGAGGAACCCCTAGCAACCTCTAGGAGAACCCTGGTTAAGAAACACTGATCTAGTGTGATATTTCAACTGTATCATTAAAAAGGGTGAATTTGCAATTTCTAGCCAAAAGATAAAACAGGAATTGATAGAAAGTGCCCACATCTCCATAACAAATCTCCCCGCTGGGAGCTTTCACCTCCTGTTGTAGGGTGCTGGGGATAGCACCTGGCTGACATCACATAGGTTAGGCAATGTGTAGAGAAAGCTGCAAGTGAGTATGGACAGCCTGCCAGCTCCGCCGACAGAAAAAGTTTATAATTTCTATCTTTTCTGCTTCCCATCTTCTAAGCTGCCAAACGCTCACTGTAAGCTTGCAACAACAAAAAAATGTGCAAACTAGGTGGGTATTACGAAGTCAGAACAAAATATTGTGGGACAGTAGAAAACAGGCATAATTATAGGGATTACTGGATACCAATGTCACAAACAACACTAAAACACCAAATTTGTCATTTGTCACCCAGTTTTTTGATCACTTGGGTGAAAAAAAATCCTGGGGAGAACTAAGCAATAAAAAGTTCCCTACTCTAAGGTTTCGGTCACAGCTCAACTTCTATTCAGCCTCAGATGGGTATAGAAGGCTATTTGTACAATCCGGTAATGTCTACCAATATTATGCTAACATTAGACTAGAGTTTGTATGTTCTCCCCGTGTATGTGTGGGTTTCCTCCAACATCCCAAAAACATGCAGTTAGGTTAATTGGCTTCCTCCCAAAATTGTCCTTAGACTGTGGTAATGACATATGACTATGGTAGGGACATTAGATTGTGAGCTTCTGTAAGGGACAGCTAGTGACATGACTATGGAATTTGTACAGTGCTGTGTAAAAAGTGGGCATTATTTAAATACAAATTATTAATAATAATAAAATAAAGACCCAAGTTTTCACTTTATGCCAGTGTTGTTTTAGAATTTAGGAACCAAGGAACATGCACTTTCATTGACAATAACAGAAAATAGGCTTCTATTATACCCAAAATATCATTGTTGCAGCAGTTAAGTATATAGGTAAGCACGTGACAAACTATCCTCTACTTCTGCAGGTTTTATATTTTGGATTACAGATTGCCTCCTATCTTTGGCTGATCATGAGCAAAAGCCTTAGTGTTGCTCAAAAAGTTTAATACCAGCTGTGTTTTTTAGATGCACTGGTTCCTTCGATTTGACCAGGGTTTTATTAACATTTAGACAAAAAAGGATCAGCACGGTCGCTTAATGGTTAGCACCCTGTCTTTGCAGCGCTAGGTCCCAGGTTTGAATCTCGGCCTGGACAATTTCTGCATGGAGTTTGCAGGTTCTACCTGTGTTGTGTGTGAGTTTCTAATGCTGGTGCCCTCCCACATTCCAAAAACATGCAGTTAGGTTAATCGGCTTCCCCCTGAAAGTGTCCTTTGACAGTTTTAATGACTATGGTAGGGACATTAGATTGTGAGCTCCTTTGAGGGACACTTGATGACATGACTATGGACTTTGTACAGCCCTGCCTAATATATGTTAGCGCTATATAAATGGTGCGTAATAATATTATAATTTATGTGTGTTATATATTACGGAGGGTTTTATATTTATTTATATTCAGTAGCTTCACAAAGTATTCCGCCCCCCTACATTTTTTCCATTTCTGTTATGTTGCAGCCTGATGCTACAATTCTGTTTATTTTGTTCATTAACTTACACTCAGTACCTCATTATAAAAACAAAAAAATACAGTTACATAAATATTTGGACAGAGACAACTTTTTTTTCTAATTTTGGTTCTGTACATTACCACAAATAATTTTAAATGAAACAACTCCGATGCAGTTGAACTGCAGACTTTCAGCTTTAATTCAGTGGGTTGAAAAAAAAGATTGAATAAAAATGTGAGGAACTAAAGCCTTTTTTTAACACAATCAGTTAGTTTCTGGGACTCAAAAGTAATTGGACAATTGACTCAAAGGCTATTTCATGGGCTAGTGTGGGTAGTTCCTTCGTTATGTCATTATCAATTAGGCAGATAAAAGGCCTGGAGTTGATTTGGTGGGGGACTGCTTGCATGTGGAAGATTTTGCTGTGAACAGACAACATGCGGTCAAAGGAGCAATACATGCAGTTGAAACAAGCCATCAATAAGCTGCAAAAACAGAAAAAAGCCATCCGAGAAATTGCTACAATATTAGGAGTGGTAAAATCTACAGTTTGGTACATCATGAGAAAGAAACAAAGCACTGGTGAACTCAGCAACGCCAAAAGACCTGGACGACGCAGAATCATTTGCATGGTGAAGAGAAACCCCTACACAACAGCCAACCAAGTGAACAACACTCTCCGGGAGGTAGACGTATCGATATCCAAGTCAACCATAAAGACAAGACTGTATGAAAGTAAATACAGAGGGTGCACTGCAAGGTGCAAGCCACTCATAAGCCTCAAGAACGGCTAGACTGGACTTTGCTTAAAAACATCTAAAAAAGCCAGCACAGTTCTGGAAAAACATTCTTTGGACAGATGAAACTAAGATCAACCATTAACAGAATGATGGCAAGATAAAAGTATGGAGAAGCCGTGGAACAGCTCATGATCCAAAGCATAGCACATCATCTGTAAAACATGGCCAAGGCAGTGTGATGGCTTGGGCATGCATGGCTGCCATGGCACTGGGACACTAGTGTTTCTATGATGTGACACAGGACAGAAGCAGCTGAATGAATTCTGAGGTGTTCAGAGACATACTGTCTGCTCAAATCCAGGTAAATGCACTCATATTGATTGGGAGGCGTTTCATAATACAGATGGACAATGACCCAAAACATACAGCCAAAGCAACCCAGGAGTTTATTAAAGCAAAGTGGAATATTCTTGAATGGCCAAGTCAGTCACCTGATCTGAACCCAATTGGGCATGAATTTCACTTGTTGAAGACTAA
>NC_092858.1:25194933-25197989 GCF_032062135.1 Pyxicephalus adspersus
CCCTCCAAATCAACAATGTCCTTTTTGTGAACTGGTGCCCAAAACTGGACTGCATATTCCAGATGTGGTCTGACCAATGCTTTGTATAGGGGCAGGATTATGTCCCCATCTCTGCAGTCTATTCCTCTTTTAATAAAAGAAAGTACTTTGCTAGCTTTAGATATTGAAGCTTGACATTGCATGCTGTTATTAAGTCTATGATCTACCCCCAGATACATTTCCATTTCTGAAGAGCTTACAATCTATTAATAATGCGTGTCACTGTCTGTAATTTGCAACCCCACTTTGATGTACAGCGCTGTGTAATATGTTAGCGCTATATAAATACTGTTTATTAATAGACTGTAAGCTCTTCGGGGCAGGGTCCTCTCCTCCTGTGTCACTGTCTGTATCTGTCATTTGCAACCCCTATTTAATGTACAGCACTGTGTAATACGTTGGCACTATATAAATCCTATTTAAAAATTAATATAATAAAAAAATCTACCCATTTACATACTTCCTATGAGAAGTAGAAGAGCCTGGTACAACCAGCAAGTTGCGATGTGCTGTATATATGACCTTCACTAAATCCCCCCACAATGAATGAAGCTCCATGAATAGCAGCGGATCAGAGGTCAGCTCTCGTCTTGTCCGACACATGAACTCTGAAGAAACCTTTCAGTATTTCCCAGCTCTAACCCTGACCGGCCCAAGCAGAGACAGGGGGAGGTTATAATAAAAGGGACACGGAGCTGACAACACAATGAAAATGACAACCCCTTCAGCTGGAGAGCCACAGACAGATCACAACGAACCTGGAAAAAATTGTCCTTAGACTGATAATGACATATGACTGAGGAAGGGACATTAGATTGTGAGCTCCTTTGAGGGACAGCTAGTGACATGACTATGGACTTTGTACAGCGCTGCGTAACATGGCGCTATATAAATACTGTATAATAATTATATTAATAAACACAACACATGGGTGACAGGTGATCTTTCAGTTCGGGTGAAGGAATGCAGCCGCCCTCCTCAAATAGGAATGCCATAAAGCTGCAGAAGAAATGGAAATCTCACATCAGACCTGATACAGAGGTGATTTCCCTTCTGATCTGACTACAGAAACCATTCAGCAGAGGATTTCTGAAATCTATGGTTCAGGTTGTGTAAAGAGATTTACAGCCATGTGTTCTGTATTCTCCAGACAAAAATGGCAAATCTGAAATCTTTATGAAGCTCATCAGCATAAAAAAGTGGGTATGTGTAAAGTATATAATATATAAATACACACAAAATAATATTATTAAAACAAAGAGGGACGGGGCTATGAAGTCATTCCCAGGAAGCCGATCTCACATGTGTGGCATAAAAAGAGCAGCAAGCTGCTACTGAAGCCCAATAACCATCCTCACCTGGCATTTTATAGGGTAAAGGATTTATTTACATGGGAATAAAAGGGGAAAGGGTATGGAACACAATCAGAGGATTTATGACAATTGAGGCTGCCCATCTCTACCGGCCAGGTGACATTTCTTGCACAAAACAATATGAAATCAGAGGCAGCCATTATTATTAATAAACAGGATTTATTTAGTGCCAACCCCTATTGCAATGAATTGGGGGGTTGTCTGTCAATGGAAGGGAACAGTAGTGCTGTGGAGTTTATTAGGCAATACCTTTACCCTGCACTCGCTGCCCCAGTTCCCACGAATGGGCTGATTGGAACACAGGGTACAGCCAGGGACCACCGGACCTTTTGGCTTTCTGGGGACCCTTTGCAATAGGTAAATGATCCAAGGAGTTGCACTTTGATGCGGTGCGATGCAGAGCTAATGCATGACTACTGCCCATAGCAACCAGTTGAAGCATTAATGGTTGCTTTGGGCAACAACATTACCACAGCAGCCCCTGTATATATCATTTTCTTGCTCTGTGTTATATATCGTGCAATATAATGGGTGCTGATGGAAAAATATACACCTTTGTGTAATGATAAAACTTGCTGCCCATAGCAACAGGATTCCTTTATGTGCAGCCTGGCTGGTTGCTATGGGCAGCAGCAGCTCCTCCATAGGAATGCATTGTACATAATAACGGGGTGCAGATCACACCAGGAAGGGGGGGGCGGCGGGTACTGCAGAGGATGGGGGGGTTCTGCTCGATGCACCCCAGCCACACATAACCGACCCCGCCGGGCCCCTGGTTCTCCAGCCTGCAATGACAGAAATCTCCGGACACAGCCAGGCTGGGGGCCGCTCCCCGGTGCCCCCGCACCGCTCTAAGAAAACCCAGAGGCCGCCCGCCTGCTACCGCCTCCTCTCACCTTCTCTCCACCGCAGCCGTTAGCCGTCCTCCACAACAGTGCGCACCGACTCTTCCCCGCCCGTGTCACCCACACCGTGTCGCCTTCCCCGAGCTTCAAAATGGCGCCAATTTGTCACCAGCGGCTCCAATGGAAGCGGCTGTGGGAACAGCGAGACCCGCTGCACATAGTGGGCGAGCAGCGCCACCGTGCGGCGAGCGAAGGAAGAGCATGAGCCCGCCTCTAAGTGACGTCACTGTCTGATAGGCTGCTCGTACCTAATACTGCAATCCAATGTACATAGCATGGTCCTTGTCTGGGGGCCACAGCCTCTAATAGTTACCTCAGCAATACACAGCATAGCCTCTGATAGTCCCAGCATCAGTACTCAGTCCTTCCACGGCATGCTTAGCCTCTAATAGTCTCCCAAAATCCCTCTGTAGTGCACAGCATCCAATAGTCCCTTCAGAAATACCCAGCATAGCCCCCAATAGTACTGATGTGCATTGCACATCCTTTCATACTCCTATAATCAGTACTCATTACAGTCCCTATGTCATAGCATATAATAATCCCTTTTGGTGCTCCTTAAAAGTCCCTCTCTGAGGTGTAAAGCCTCTAATAGCCCCTCTTCATTACTCAGACTCTAATAATCCCTCTGTGCATTACTCAGTCTCTAATAGCCCCTCTCTTCATTGCTCAGCCTCTAATAGCCCCTCTCTTCATTGCTCAGCCTCTAATAGCCCCTCTCTTCATTGCTCAGCCTCTA
>NC_092858.1:25198110-25198396 GCF_032062135.1 Pyxicephalus adspersus
CATTGCTCAGCCTCTAATAGCCCCTCTCTTCATTACTCAGCCTCTAATAGTCCCTCTCTGCATTACTCAGCCTGTTATAGCCCCTCTCTGCATTACTCAGCCTGTTATAGCCCCTCTCTTCATTACTCAGTCTCTAATAGTCCCTCTCTGCATTACTCAGACTCTAATAATCCCTCTGTGCATTACTCAGTCTCTAATAGCCCCTCTCTTCATTGCTCGGCCTCTAATAGTCCCTCTCTTCATTACTCGGCCTCTAATAGTCCCTCTCTTCATTACTCGGCCTCTA
>NC_092858.1:25198587-25198788 GCF_032062135.1 Pyxicephalus adspersus
CTCGGCCTCTAATAGTCCCTCTCTTCATTACTCGGCCTCTAATAGTCCCTCTCTGCATTACTCGGCCTCCAATAATCCCTATGTGCATTACTCGGCCTCCGATAGCCCCTCTCTTCATTGCTCAGCCTCTAATAGCCCCTCTCTTCATTGCTCGGCCTCTAATAGCCCCTCTCTTCATTGCTCGGCCTCTAATAGTCCCTC
>NC_092858.1:25198968-25246352 GCF_032062135.1 Pyxicephalus adspersus
CCCCTCCAGTGCCATTGATAATCCCCCTTTGGGTGCAGAGCCTCTGACAGTCTGTTTGAGCCAGGCCAGTTTCCTCACAGCTGTCCCTCTTTTGTGTCTCTGGTGTGAAAATAAGTGTTATTTATCTAGCAAAGGTGTTTATGTGGCAATAGGTGTTGGAGTCCACCCTGTAAATTACTTTGGTGCTTTTAATGTAAAGGAAAACTCAGTCTTGTTCACACTTGACAAATGCTTAGCAGAGCCAATGTCTCCTCTTTATCTCAAAAAGTGCAGTTTAATATGCATAGAATTTAAAGTCCATTTACACCTGCTTTGTGTTAGTTTTCATCTTACCATAATAGATGTTGGTAACTAGTAAAGTTTGCCAAATGCTTCAATTTGAGACGATGGCAACACAATGCAAGCATGCTCTACGGGCTTGTTCAGACTTGCTGTTCTGTAGCACTTTGCATGCATGTCGATGGGGCAGCCAAGAGTGGTACCAGTACTGCTCACTGCCATCAGATGTCAACTGTGAAGACAGTGGTACTTTAAGAACCAGTGCTGCAGTGCAAGTCCTTACCTGTTACCAGACAAGGTACAATAGTTACATATACTGAACAAACTGTAGAAACTTTTTAAACAAGCTCTCAATCACACCTATAGCTATATGCATCATAGGGAAATTCATCTTAAAAGTTTATAAATGAAGCAGCACAATCTGAGCTTGTTTCCCTTTTACCAATTGAGCAGATATTACCTCCTAGCACTCTAATGTAGACAACCACTAGGTGACTCTAAGCTGTTAGAAATCAACTGACACATACTTTAGAGGTTTTGTTGTACAGTTTAGGAAGCCCTAATGCACTTCAGGTAAAAAACAATAAATATGTTCAAAGCGTGCACAGTCTTTCAGTTTGTTTTCCCTAACAAGCAGCCACAGCCTCAGTAGAAACATCTATCCCCTGCCAGCATGTTGCAGAGAAAAAAGTTAACAGTACATTCGGTTTTTTTGCACCTGGAATGAATTCAGCAAATTTAAACTTTAAAAGTTTTGGCTTCTCAAAACACAAACAATTGGAGAGGTCAGTGATTGCTTTTTTATTTTATTGCCTATTATGAAGAAGAATATACATTTAGGATTCTTGGTTTCATTACAGGTACAAGTTATAGCTGAATTATGTTCCAATTTTAAGAATCCACGATCAGGCAGGTCATTATTGCAGAAAAGGAGAGGCACTGCCTGATCTTTATGGGTATCTGGCAAGATGATGCATACCTGGCAATCCCAGCTTCCCCTGCCCATACCAGGAATTACTGAATTCTAGCATACCTGCGCAGGATGTACATCATCCCTGCCAATCAAGGTGACTGAAAATCATGCACAGGAAGGGAACAAAGAGGAAGATAACGGTGCCCTGCAATAAAACAGAAACAGGGGAGTATCATGGGTTCAGCTTCAGGTCCTTTTCAGCCTTTTGTAGTGCAGCACAGTATCACTTATAACTAGCATTAGTGTAATGTGGTGCAGATCATTCTGGATGGCACCTCAAACCATGATATCAGCTGAACTGAGGTGCATTGTGCCTCAATAATTGGTACTGCATGTAATGTGCACTGCAAGTTTGAATGTAAATAAAAAGAAGTCCCTGCACGTGGTGAGTAGTCTATTTCCTACCAAACGCCAGCTTCTAGTGGAATGCACACAGGCGGCCTGATAGATGTTAACCTGATCTACGTGAATACCTTGCTGGCTAAAAACATTCACACTATAGGCCTTTCCAAAGCAGTTTAGAAAACTTTATAAACTTCATCTCATTGTGATATTGCTAACAGCAAGTTGTTTTATTAGAAGCATGATGGAATGGAGTCCTACAGGTGATATTACTGCTTATACATTTATTTAAAAGAAGAAACTGGACAAAGAGACAAGGCAGCAATTGCTGGCTGTTTATCAATATTAGCTGCCTAAAGCAGTGCCAACAAATGCAAAACGTTGTTTCCACAGCTAATTTATTTTAAATGCTTCTAGTGCAGGTAAAAATTTTTCCTGTTCCTTTTTTTCTTTTACCAAAATGTACAGTAGTATTCATTCTGAAGGCTTTGAACAAGGTTAAGGGGTCTCTAGCAACATGCAGCCATACTATTGCTTTATAAATTAGCCCCTGAGTGTCTTTATTTTTGGTCCTATCTTATTGGACTAAAAATTACTTGTATATACTTTTATCAAAAATAGAATCTCTATTCTGGTGTGTTATTTTTGTGAATAAAGCCTACGGTGTTTTTCCTTGTACTAAAGGCCCATTCTCACCTGCACAGTGAAGGAACACACATGGTAACGCACATGTTACTGCAATGCAGAATATGTAAGGTAGATGAATTCCAGTGCCTAGAATGTCTCTTCCACATAAAGTCCAAGCAAAGCAGGTGAAATCTTGTGAGAAAATATTTTGTAACGGACTTAGGTGTCTTCCAATGTGCTCCTGTTCCCAAGGGTATAACTCGTAACAATGGTGACATCAGAAAAGCAAAAGTGTGGGTAAGGTAGGTATAACCATAACTTCTTCACATCTAGTTGGTAATTTAGAAAGGGGGGTCTGTGAAATAGACCTTTCATTTTTTGGAAAGTCTACTTTAAGAAAGTTGATATTTACTTCAGGGGTTGGTATTTCAGGGGTCTTTAGCAGCAGATCAGGGGGCAGGTGAGCCAGAAGGATAGGAGCACACAACTTATAGTGGCTGCTGCCATATTGCAGCCATAGTGGATTTAGAATCATTAAAACAATTTATTGAATTGTCTATAACCAATTTTCATGGGCAACTATTCTAGATTTTTACAGACTTCTTATTCTCCAATCACACATGACCCCCTTATGTGGTATGTGGTGAATTTAAAGTGAGTTTTCCATGTTCTAAAGCATTTATCATTTATATATTTACAGAATGTAATGATATCCCTTCTCAGTTGCCGTCGCTCTAGTTAGAATGTTCAGTGTAAAAACTGATTTGGGTATAATAGCTCAAAATAAATAAATGCTCAGTAAAGTCAATTAGAGTTATCATTAATACAACAAATAAAATATCTGTGAGGGGTGACTGCAGCACCTACCAGTTCCAAAGTATTTTTTCAGCCAAGATTTTCTATTAGACCTCTGATCAAGTTATGCTAAGCATATACAATGCATTTTTTTGTAATTTGCCACCCATATTATGATCAATACTATAATCCATTAACTGACAAATGAACTAATTTATTACTATTACCATCGTACCTAACTAAAAAATCAATCATAATACAAAATGTGGTTTCAATTTCCATACAATGGTTTACCAATCAACGAAATCATTTGTAACGCAATCAATTTTTACTATGAAAGGAGTGATCATTATTGTTTGATCTTTAAATGATTGTTTAAAATATCCTTTAATCAAAATTGTTGTTTGTGTATGGCTAGCTTTAGAAACCCTGCCTTTCCCAGGGATGATTTTGTTGGCCTAAAAGGATAGGACTAAACAAAGTCAAAATAATATCTTTTTTCAGATAGTACTCTAAAGAAACTGTAAGACATAAAAATGTAATGTTTCTTCAGAGCTCTATCTACCATTTGTACTAAAATAACAGAAAGGTAGACAGTGACACAGGAACTACATTTTACTATACATTGTGTACAGTATGCAAACAGAATAAAAGAGACCCTCTCCCATTCTATGAATCACAACAATGCATTGAATAAATTCCTAGTGCCTATTTATTGTACAGCACCGCATAATATGTTGGCACTATATAAATATTGTTTAATAATATCAATATTCATAGTACAAAAGTCTTTCCAGGTTCTTCCTTTGACAAGTTTCACTCAATAGGTGCTGGGGTAAATCTATGACTTGGCACTTATCATGTAAAAAATGCAAGAGGGAATGCAGTTCCTTTGTTCTGTTCTGATATTTTTGGATGTTTCAATACAAGTTTGGATTTGTATGGCTGAGATGAGCCAAGTGGCATCACCTCTTAAGCGTGGGGAGATTATTTGAGCCTATTTGAGCAGATTGGGTTTCTGATTGTATTGAAGAAACTGTAGAATTAGCCACACCAAGAAGGTTAGGTTTTATCTCAAAGGAAGCACTTTTTGTGGCATCCAAAGTCAAACCAGAATAGTATAGTTGGGCTTATCTAACAAACCAGATGTGAGAGAAGCGCTGGGAAGCCTGTGATAGGGGTCTACATTTCTCCTAGTTTGCCTTGATACTTATAGCCAGTTCAGTCAAAGGTTTCATAGAAGAAATGAATACTGCTGAAGATGACAACATACTCCACTGCAAAATTCCTGGGCGCCTGTACTGCTCATTGCATGCTAGGGAATCAGTAAGGCTTCCTTAGTGGTCTATAACTGTGTGGTTAGCCGGTTTTGGATGCCCCTATATGTGCCCAGGAACAGTTTTTGAAGTCAATACCATTGTTTGATGAATACTTTGCCAAGAACCACTCAGTGTTGTTGGGGATGTAGTGCACCACAAGGCACTCAAAACTATAATAACCACAAAGCAACTGCGTTCAACCACAGCCGTTATTGAAATGCAGCCTTATTTAGGGCAATAGAAGCAGCTAGCTGTTTAAGGGAAGCCAGAAGCTAACAATCACTCCCGAGAAACATGGCACAAACCACAGCAACTATAAAGCAATAAAACCCTGTGCACCTGTGCACACAACAGTTTTCAAACCACGGAGCATGCAATAAACTGCTGTGGTAGAGAGAAAGAGATGTGGTGGCAGACTTGTAAGTAAAAAGATTTGTGAAGCTGGACACGGGGTATAAATTCCTAATCAATGTCCAGCTATCAAATTTTGTGAGCAACAGATGTGTAGCTGAGAGTTGGCTGACAGAGAAAATGTCTGAATTGTCTAGGAAAATTGAAATACTGTTTGTGTATACATACATACAATATTATTGGACAATTATTGACCAAGCATTATTGGTCCAACCAGTCTTTTAAGCCTTAATAATGACATATCATAGTACTGGCTTAGGTCACTGCCCAATGGTAAAGCTCAGGAGGTAAGAGGGATCAAGGTAGGATCTAGACTTGGTTAGATTGATGTTTGTTTTCTCAACTCAAGTTAAGACACCAGAAAGACAATGAGGAATTTGAACCTGATGTTTAGGCATAGGGAGGTCCCAAAAGCATTTTGACAGCTGCAGCTGTAGTTAGCTTCCCTAAACTTAGGCTCACATAATGACACATCTAAATTCCTAAGCTAATTTGGTCAAAAAGATGATTTCTCATTGGTCACTATAAGAACTTTACCCTTCACAACAAAGCAAACCAAAAGACTCAGTGTCATACATAGACAGGACCACTAGGGGGCGCAACGGCTTGCACGGAGGTGGTGTGAGCTCCGAGAAGGGCCAAGGCGCAGAGTCTAAGCAGTAACCAGGTTTTCTCCAGAGCCTCTGATGGCGAGGATGTTGCACTGCTTGGTTACTGCCAGGTTGCGGTCCTTGGGCACACCAAGGTGGGCAAAACATGGTACCAAATCACAAAGCAGAAGGATTGTCAAGGAAAGCCGGGGTCGAGGCAGGCAGCAAGCAAGAGAGGTTAGGTCACACACCAGGGGTCTATTGCCAGGGATCAAGGAGACAGACACTAGTGACACAGGGGCCACTGTGGGCACAGGGAACATGGGAGACACTGGAAGCAACAGGAGGCACAGGTGAATCAGGGAGATCCACAGACAGACAGGAACACTAAAACAGCACAGGGAAGTTGGCTGGGAACCAAAAGACTGGACAATGAAGGGTTAACATAGGAGCTGGACAGAAGAAACACTGAATTTGCCAACCGGTGTACAGGAACTAACTCAAAAGAACTTGGGGCTCGGACCAATGGAGACACGTTGCACAAACACAGAGTGCAGTGCCTGAGCTAGCTAAATAGCCAGGGCTTGTCAAGATTCTATGTTCTGATTGGTCAGCGGATTGGACAGAATCCTTTTTTTATCAAAAAGCTTGGAAACAGAGGCACGCCCAGCGTCAAAACTGCCCACATGCACAGGAGAGAGATGCCTGTGCTTTAGTGAGGAGAAGGGAAGTGTGACATTAGGCACATTAAAGTGTCTACAGATTCTAAACAGTCAGAGAAATTTACAACAGTCCTCATTCATCTTTTATCCATAAATATTGTGGATAAATTACTTTTTGAAGTTCACAACACAGGCACTGTGTTTTTCTAAGGAAGCCTGCAAGAATGAATAGAATAAAAGGCTCTGTTCTTGGTGATGAGTTCAGCAAGAAAGGTAAAGCACGGGTTTGCTTTAGAGTTAAGCAGTATAAATTCAGGCAACATCCAAACATTCTTTTCCTCTTTTAAGTCAAATTTCTTACTTTTACCTTTTACCTCTAGCAAGAAAAGGCTTTTTATTACTCCTTGGGTCATCTTCATCAGGTTTGTAAAATTATTCTGTGGGCAAGTCTGTTCCTGTTGGTAGCAGTTCCTGTTAGTGTTGGCAAATATAATTCCCAAATTTTAATTCAATTTCCATTTTTACATTTTAGTGTGGGTGTTGGTTTCTTAAATTCCATGTAAATTGATCTTTTTCTTCTCTGCTAATTTGTATGTGACCTCTTTAGAGGTAATCAATTTTAAAATAAAACCAATACAAAGTTACAAAGCAAAAAGGCCAAGGATGATGATAAAACACAATTGAATAAGGCTATATACACACACGTCAGATGGTTCTCGATAATTGTCTCAAGGCTAATATCAGATGAGAATCTGGCGTCCTCTGTCCTGGCAGATCCATGGGTGACTAACGATCATAATGAAAGTGAAGGGTGGAGATTTCAGCGGGATGCCGCTCCATTGTTCCCCCATTCCCCTCTCCATAGAGCGGTTTGTGCTGTCTTTTGACGTTGGAAAGGATCTTTTACAGTGCGACAATTATTGCATGTGTGTACGCAGCCTAAGAGCTTAAATTATAGGGGGTGGGGGGGGGGGGGGGGTTCCATTAAAAACTCCTGGGAATAGCTACAGACTATTTTTGCAGCAATCCCAAATAAAAACAAATCCACACAAGGTAAAGAGCATCACACAGTAGCCCTGATATTACACACAATAAAGGTTTTATCAAAAGTAATCTAAGAGGAGACATGGTAATATTTACACCCAGGGTGGACCAGTACAGTTAAGTTGATGGTTAGTGAACCTAGGAGGGAAATACATTTCATGACATTGCAGAGAGCATATAATGTGTATAATATAGCTCCTAAGTTCCCACCACTCAATTGGATAATGTCCTACCCCCAATACTGTGAACCATCTGGACTTATTTCACTTGCTGTGGCTATTTCCAGCTATGGTGATTTTGTGAAAGGAGATCTTCTGTTATGTCTGTGATCTCCTGGTATACTAGAGAACAGTGTCCCCCAGTAGGACTACGTCACACAGTGGGCAAACAATGCGCATCCAACACCTCTTACCAATCTAAATGGGAGAATATATGTATGTTATATTGGTAGCAAAAGAGCAAATTTTAACACACTGGCTTGTTCCCTTTCTTTTTTGTTTGCAGAGGTTAAAAATGTGCTCTGTAAAATTAAGGTTTATTGATAAAACCAACACAGCATGGACTTTAGACTCTCACACCCACCATTTCCTTAACACATGGCCTTGATATTTACAAAAGGAGCTTAATATTGAACAACTGAGAAGCATAATGAAAATGTTTCAGTACACTGAATGGTACAATTTAGCAAAGCTACGGGAAGCTCGGATGTCTTTTGACCTGTCTCAGACCACGGCATTTTGTTTTTGTCTGAGGATTTGGTGCAGTCTTTAAATAACTTCATGATTTGGTTGTCTCATTCTATGCTTCAATCATATATGTGAAGACTTAAGCTACATACACACGTCAGATTTTTATCGCCCGATAATCGGCATCGGCCAATTATCGGGCGAAAATCTGGCGTGTGTACAGTCGGTGTCGTCCATCGTCCGGACGACCGACCTGCCGGATCCACGGACGATGGACGACAGCCGATCCTAATGAAAGGGAAGGGGAGAGCGCGCAGCAGGGTGCCGCTCCGTCGCTCTCCCCCTCCCCTCTCCATAGAGCATGAACGGTGCTGTATGTACAGCACCGTTCATGCATCGTGCACTCCCTTGTCGTTGGAAAGGATCGTGAAAGATCCTTTCCAACGACAAAAATTGTCCAACGACAAAAAAAAAAAAGTGTGTACGCAGCTTAAGCTACATTTAACCATTTTACTGTACAGCATGATGCCCATAAAGCACTTCAATTGAGAGAGAGATTGATGACATTGATTTTTGTTTTTTCTGACTATGTTGTAAACCTTGAAGGGATTTTCCTTGTATATGTTACTAATAATAAAAAATTATACACTTAAAAAAATACCGTACAACCATATAATTTAAGACTTGAAAGCCTCATACAAATGAAAATCAGATCAGAGTCACTGTAAAGATCTTTCGTGATCATTTCCAGTGGGATATGAAGGAATGAGTGTTGTACACACAGCTCTTTCCTGTTCTATGGGGAGAACAGGGGGTAGGATGAGTGAGGAGCACCCCACTGTGCTCATCCCTGATCCACCAGGGCAGAATAATGCATGACAATGGGGGACCCCTGTCTACATGTAAGATTTTCACCCAAGCATGAGCGTTCCTCTAAGGTGACAATCGCCTGACGTGTATATAGCTTAAATTAAATGTACGCCACCGCAATATGGCTTTTGGTGAAAAGTCAGCACCATTGAGAACAGTTCCATGTTGAAAACATGAACATGGAACATATCTACAGTATGCTTTTTCAAGACATTTGATCGCACGTTAAAAAAGTGATGTATGAAAAAAAAAAAAAATGTTCATCTCACAGCCACTATCTATAATAAATAGCAATAGTTTTTTAAAAGGAATTCCAAACATGAACATGCAATAACAGCAAAAAAAGGTGTATGTGCACAGGATGTATTTTGTCTCTACTGCTATTTAGAACTTATACCTACAGAGCATTTCAGGGATTTTGTTAAGATGTTGGAATCCAAGATCATATAGAAAATAAACTGTGCAGATGAAATGGTTTTGCTTGCAGAATTTGGAATGATCCTAAAGATACTTAGACAAAAACAAACAAAGACAATTTTGCTTTATATTTTATTATCTACCCTTTTATACAAAGTAAAAATTGTGGCGATAGGTCCACTTTACCTGCCTCATTGAAGGAAAAATAAAAGAGGACAAGGAAGTCTTCCAGAAAAAAAAACAAAAAAAAATATTGGTTGTAACTAACAAATAAGTCAAATCAATGATTAATAACAGAAGAACAAAGATCAGAGCAAGTTTCCAACTTGTGATACCTTGGAATATGGATCACCGAAAATATGAAGTAAAAGACAAAGCTACAGTATGGTTGCCAATGTTGTTGGTGTTCTTGTAGTGATCACTGGATGCAAGATGCCTTCTCAGAGTAACATAGGAGCAATAAAAGGAAACATATTGGGTTAGCCCAGCCCAGAATGAGATTTAATGGCATCCAAGACAACACTGTATACAGTAAAACGTTTAAACTTAATTAATTCCAAAAACACAATGGTGTCAAGGATGAGCATTGTTTATGCAAATATTTTCCTTACATCAAACTCCAACATACTGGGTATCGTTCAATTTATTTTTTTACTTGTATTTATATAGCACCAACATATTACACAGCACTTTACAAAGTTCATTTAGAGGAGAAACCAATTAACCCAGCTGCGTGTGTTTGGGATTGTTGGAGGAAACTGGTGTACCTATAGGAAACCAATGTAAACACAGGGAGAACATACAAATTCCTTGCAGATAGTCGATTTGGATCTATACAGAGCTCAACTATGTTGTAAGGCATAGTACACATGCAAGGTCAACATAGTGATACACAGTTTGTTTCCCTGTTCCTGACGCATTTCACTCTTTTGGCTTCTTCATGGGACTTTGAGAAATCTTACACTAGGTTTGTAAATGTTATAAGAAAGACAGGTTCAATATTTACATAGTTTTACTTGTAATAGCAAAAATCAAAATAGTACAAATTTATTATTAAAATAACGCACATACATTGATGTTATGTCATAATCATATTTCAAAATCAAATACAGTTTTACAAATGATAAAAATAATTATTTGTCATATGAATTATGTAGCAGCATTAAATGATGAATGAAGTGAGAAAAATATAAACGTACTTGACCGTGTGTGTTTATTGGATGAGAAAAGAAAATGGTTGATGTTGAAAATGTCCTAAATAAATAGGGATAAGATAAGATTCTGTATTGCAAAATACCAAAGTAATAAAGAAGTTGGTTACTGGATCTCAGGAGGATGGTATCCCTACTTAAAAATTGCATTTTATGAAGGTCACAACTTGAAATACATGTGGTATGGTAGCTTCAAGTAGTTTGTCCTAGGTGAACTTGTCGCATAGCAAGTAGTGGGTTATTCCAGTGTATTGAAGATACAGACATCCATAGCTATAATGGTAATGACTAATAGCTAGTGTTCCCAAATAACCCTAGAAGGGATTGGTATGAAGAGAAAATACTTAGTATTAATCACTCTTTCCCAATGAACAACTAGAGAGAAAATCCTGATTTATAGTGATGTGGAAATACACTTACATTTACAAGTTGTTGTCCAAGTAAAGTTCAGATACAATGGTCATATTAATCAATAACTTCACAATTGTATGTTAGTAAGCTGATGTCCAAGAAGGCTGGTATTGGTTCACCTGAGACAAAAAACGTATTTAAGGTATTTATAATAAAAGAAAAAGTTTTGATGTTTGGAAAGTATCTAAAGATGCACACTTACAGAGTGTTCTCCTTTTTAGGATCTAGAATCTGGCAGCCTTTAAAGAGCCATTCTGATGTTGCCTTAAAGAGCCTTTCTTTCCTACCCGCATTCTCTATATTCTTACTACACTTGGCTTGGCAACTGAGATCTCAATCCAACATATTCTATGCACCCTTTGTTGAGGAGCTCTCCAATCTGTCACTCCATTTGTATTGTGGCCAAGAGGGTGATGGCAATCAGGCAAAGGTCCAAAAACGTAATCCGAGGTCAGGGTCAAGCGGCAAACAGGCAAAGTCCAAGGGTAAGTAACCAAGGTCCGGTACACAGAAAAGCAAACAGAGGAAACACCTTTGCACTAGGAGTTACACAGGGTAAAACCTTGAGATTGCTCAGGCAACTTCCTGTAGTAGGAAGTGCCTTAAGGTACCTGCAGAGATCCAGTCATAGGCTGTAGAAACAGAGGACGTGTATGTGTTACCTCATAGATTAAAAGATACACACCCACGCCAACTCAAACACCAGAGCAAGTCTCCAGCAGGGAAGAAACTCTTCATGGAACACAGGTAGTGGGGTTACTCTACGTGAAAGATAGGACCCGGCGCCTGTGCCTGCAATTAGGAGCAGCGGCACCGGCAGGACTTGCAGGGCTAACAGTACCCCCCCCTTAGGCCCCCTCTACTGAGGCCTGGACAAGAATTTTTTCAAAAGACGGGGTGCATTGATGTTCTTTCTGGGTTCCCAAGATCTCTCCTCAGGGCCAAAACCCTTCCAATCTACCAGAAACAGGGTTCTCCCTCTACTCTTCATTATCCCCAGGATGGCCTTTACCTCATATACGTTCTCATCACTGACCGCTACGGGAGCTGAGACAGGTCTCTTAACAAAACGATTCAGGATGACGTGAGGCTGGCAGCTTAAGTTTGTAGGAAACGTCATTGATTTGTTCCAGAATTTCAAAAGGACCGATGAAGCGTGGACCCAATTTGTAAGAGGGCATTTTGAGGCGAGCCAGACTTTATCACCAGGACGAAAAACTTAGGAGAAACTCTACGTCTCTTATCTGCGGATTCCTTCATGCGGACAGCAGCTTCCTTAAGAGCTCCCCTAGTCTCCTCCCAGATTTCAGAGAATTCTCTTGTGGTAGCATTTTGTTGAGAACAAAATCAACATGCAAAGAATAAGGACCATCTAGCTTGACGAGGATTCAGTCTTTGTGTAGACTGCAAATAAGTCAAATTTTTGTGGTCGGTGTAGATCACCACTGGATGAGATGCCCCTTCGAGAAGGTAACGCCATTCTTCTAGTGCCATTTTTATGGCCAATAACTCCCTGTCTCCAATTGAGTAATTACGCTCGGGAGCTGAGAAGGCCCTGGAGAAGAAGCCACAGGGCACCATCTTTCCGGAAGAAAGCACCTCCCCCTCCCCCCTTTTTGTGAAAGCACCTCCCCCGCTCCAAGAGACGATGCATCCACCTCCAAGAAGAATTGCTTGTTAGCATCAGGGCGATGGAGAACCGGAGCCAGCCATTTTGTCGGGATCCAGGCCCTGAGTGTTCTGGACGAAATGGGTGGGCCAGGCACTCCTCCCTTTTTCCAGGGCAGAGATTGAGAATGGCTCTGAAGCACCTGACCATTGAGTTTATAAAGGCACGTGTCTTTGAGACAGGGGAGATGATGCCTAAGGACAGGTGTGGCTCAGGATGAAAGGCAGTGTGAAGCCAATGAGCTGGGAGAAGGCCTCCCACAATTTAGGTCTGGTAGACCAGAGCCAGGAGGCTACATTTGGTGTTTTGTTGGTCATGCAGTGAATGACATTGACTCCCTGCAAGGTAGAACCCTGAATGTGCTTTGTGTTGGAGTTTTTTTTGTAAATAGAAATGAGGAAAGCACCCTGAAATCAAATGTTAAACTTTCTGCAGCGAATGCAATTGATGCCAATCTCCCACATTAGGACAAATGATGTTCCAAGGGTGCTCTGCTCAATAATACAGACAGATTTGGCTAGCACGGCTGTGTCTCATTAGTAACCCAACTTGTTTTCTTCTGAAAGACAAACTAGATTAAATCTATTGGCGGAAAAAAGGTTCCAGTCTTGAAGCTCCACTCATCCAAGAATCTGAAGCAATCATAGTGATGAGAAGAATAACAAGACATTGGATTTCTGGTAGATCAGTGTGTATTTTTTATTTAGTGTTTTTTAAAGGATAAACTATAGGTAAGTATGTATGTATTGCACAGCTGTGTATGTTGAGATGAATATGTTTCTTTTTTTTACCATTTTTCTCTGATGTACATTTCAAGAATATACATTCACAGGATGGTTAAGGTTAAAAAAATAGGCATATTTTCACATTCTTACACTACATAATTCTAAAGCACACAGTCAGCATGTATTTGTATAAAATGTGATGCAAATTTTCATATTTAAAGTGGCTTGCATTTAGCTGCAATTTTCCTCTCTTTATTTATAAGGAACTAGATCAAGGTGCTCTATTGCAATGCAGAAATGCTGACTTCTTTTTTCATGAACTGTGAATAACTAAAAAGAAACAAAATGACAATATTAGCACTGTTCCCACAGAGACCAGCTTTCAACATTCATTGCCAGAAGCAGCTACCATATGTGAATATAAACACAAAATTAATATAGTAGATAGAGTAGCTATTCTTTTTTATTTCTTTTGCTTTCCTCACAGTGAGAATATTTTCTCTAGGTTTATAACCTGCCTTATGGACACACATTTATATTGATGTAGATTTTGTGTTTAGAGTCCTTTTTAGCCACTAAAAATTAAAGATAATGTGGTCTGTTTTAAACATTTATACAAAGCCACTATATGATGAAACACTTTTACAGATTTCACATCCCCTCCATGAAAACAGTCTAAAAGCCTGTGTGAATAGGCTTTAGGGTGGTTT
This sequence comes from Pyxicephalus adspersus, assembly GCF_032062135.1. Taxonomy (NCBI): domain Eukaryota; kingdom Metazoa; phylum Chordata; class Amphibia; order Anura; family Pyxicephalidae; genus Pyxicephalus; species Pyxicephalus adspersus. The sequence continues at coordinate 25,212,710 of NC_092858.1, forward strand.
CAATTACATAAGTTTTACACATATCTGAATAAATTGACAAATGCATTATACCTGCAAAGGACCTAATTATGACCAGCAGCTGACCGGGTTTACGCAGAATTTGTATAATAGTAAACAATTATGAGCAAAACCTGTTCGAAACAAGCAAAAGTACACTATTGACCCAGCCCCTAATGCAGCCATTCCCAGCCACAATCAGATTGAGGATTTCAGTATATTATTATTATTACACAATATTTATATAGCGCCATCATATTATGCAACGCTGTACAAAGTCCATAGTCATATCACTAGCTGTCCCTCAAAGGGGCTCACAATTTAATGTCCCTTCTATAGTCATATGTCATTGACACAGTCTAAGGTCAATATGGGGTGAAGCAAATTTACCCAAGTGTATTTTATTGGGATGTGTGAGGAAACCGGAAAACCCAGAGGAAACCCACGCAGACACGGGGAGAACCTACAAACTCCATGCAGATAGTGTCCGGGCCAGGATTTGAACCCGGGACCTAGCGCTGCAAAGGTCATAGTGCTAACCTCTTTGCTGCCCATAAATTGTTAATCTCCTTTAAAGGGTCTCTGGTTATTGTAGTATTTGCTATTCAGCCATTTTTTACCTACAACTAAAAGAACCACCACCATATTTAAATTTACCTATTTGTTGGAAAAAGATGTTATACAATGTTGTACACTGGCAATTTCTGAACATGTGCAGCTCAACATGTCAGAAAGTAATGAACACAAATAACACCACCATATCCAACTTCATTGAGTTAGAGTGGTTTTTATTGGTTCATAATAGGGCTGTATAAAACAATGAACAGGACTCAGTTGCTTTTACTCTTGCCCTACTTTATTGGGGCTTGGGAACGCAAAGAACTTTGGACGACTGAACTCGAAGAGGAAATACTGTAGTAAATGATATGATGTAGCTGACATCTATCTGATGCAATAGTTCTTTAGATGGTAGCACAGAATGTACGGGTCAAAGCGGAGATGGGGGCAGTCAAGGACGAGAAGTGCGGTATGAACTGGCGAATGATAGTAGTTGGCGAATCCCAGGAACCGCTGGATGGCTTTTAAACCTGAAGGACGAGGCCACTTTAGAATTGCTGGCAGCTTCTCAGGATCCATCTGAGACCAGTGTCGGATATTATATATCCTAGGAATAGAATAGAGGATTTCTCAAAGGAACATTTCTCGAACTTGGCGTACAGACGATTTTGCCTTAATCTTTGAAGGACCAAACGAACCTGCTTCCGGTGAGTGACCAGGTCTGGAGAAAAAACAAGAATATCATCAAGATACACTACAACACAGGAATAAAGCAAGTCTCTGAAGATGTCGTTAACAAACTCCTGGAACACTGCAGGGGCGTTGCTTAGTCCAAAGGGCATTACCAGGTATTCATAGTGACCGTCACGGGTATTGAAGGCGGTCTTCCACTCATCCCCTTGGTGAATCCTTATCAGATTGTAGGCCCCACGTAGGTCTAATTTGGAAAAAAACTTTAGCTCCCCTATGGCGATCAAACAACTCAGGGATTAGGGGAAGCGGGTACTTATTCTTTACTGTTATCTTGTTAAGTCCCCTGTAGTCAATGCAAGGACGTAGGGAGCCATCTTTCTTCTTCACAAAGAAGAACCCCGCAATAGCCGGAGAGGAAGATTTGCAGATAAATCCTCTGTCAAGGTTCTCTTTGACATACTCGGACATGGCTTGAGTCTCAGCTGGTGAGAGGGGGTGGATGCGCCCTCGAGGAGGTGAGGAGCCCGGGACCAAGTCAATAGGCCAGTCATACGGCCTGTGAGGGGGTAGCGTTTCAGCCTCCTTTTTATCAAAGACATCCATATAAGCATGATAGGCTGCCGGCAGACCCTGGAGATTGGGTGGTGCCTGCCTTGACCGAGGAGGCTGGACAGAAAGGAGACATTTTTCATGACAGGATGGTCCCCAACACAGCACCTCTCTGGACTTCTAGTCAAGGACAGGTTAATGAACACGTAGCCACGGAAGTCCCAAGAGGAGAGGATGCGACAGACTTGACAGAACCAGGAATGCTATTTCTTCAGAATGAAGTATTCCCACCTGTCATTTTACAGATTCCGTGATGAAGTGTATAGACTCAGACAGAGCCTTTCCATTGACGGACGATATAGTCTTAGGCCTTTGTAGGCGTTGAACAGGTATCCGATAACGATCCACTAGGCATTGTTGCAGGAAGTTCCCTGCTACTCCGGAATCCAGAAGCGCCGTCTCAGAAAATCGAACATCGCCTAAAGACAAGCTTACTGGCAGTGTCAGAGGAGGAGAGGAATTACCTTCGCCTAGGGCCGCCTCTCCCACGGACCCTAGGCTAGGAAGTCCCGGCTTCAAGGGACAAGTGCGGAGCACATGATCAGAACCACCACAATAGAAACAAAGTCCTTTAGCACGGCGGTCATTGCGCTCCTGGTCAGACAGCCTAACCTGCATGGGTTCAGGGACTGCCGACAACATGGGAGGCAGTGGGTTAGAAGCTTGCGGAAGTGAAAATGCCAGATGACAAGGACCCACTTCACGTCCCACTTCTCTGGCACGTTCCTGGAACCGTAAATCAATTCAAGTAGCCAGGGAGAGGAGGTCATCCAGGGAGGAGGGGACATCCCGACCGGCCAATTCATCTTTAATTCTCCCACAGAGTCCCTTCCAAAACGTGGCCACCAGTGCCTCATTATTCCAGCCGAGTTCCGAGGCTAACGTACGGAACTGGACAGCATACCCGCCCACGGATTGCTTCCCTTGACGCAACTGCAGCAGGGAGGATGTGGCATAAGCGGTGCGACCGGGCTCATCGAATACCTTGCGGACGGTCTCTAGAAAAGCCTGTAGATCCATTATGACTGGGTCATTCCTTTCCCACAGGGATCCATTCCAGGGCCTCCCCAGTAAGGTATGACATCAGAAAAGCCACTTTGGCTCGGTCAGAGGCAAATTGGTGAGGTAAAAGTTTAAAATGCAGAGTACATAGATTTATGAACCCCCGGCACTGCTTAGGGTCACCATTGAAACGTGGGGGAGCTGAAAGACAAGGTCCAGAACCTAGTACGTAGGAAGGAGGCGGGGCAGGAACTGAATTGGTTGGAGCAGGGAAGCTTGATGGCGCTGGGTTTGCAGATGTCAAATCATTCAGGCGCATATTCACATTGCGTAGATAGGACAATATGTGATCCTGACGCTCACGCTGCAGAGCCAACTCCTGCTGTAATTAAGTGGTACTGGGAAGGTCCAGATCAGCGGAGTCCATGGCCTGAGCAAACTGTTATGCACGCGGGTGTGGACCCACTGTGCCACTGACTGGGTATGCTCCGGAGGGGCGTAACTAAGCTGCTGCCTGGTCTTCACTAGAGCCTCTGATGGTGAGGATAGGCTTGGGCTGCAGGGCAGCTGCCACTCCAGAGCAACCCCCAGGTCAGTGGCAGCTGACCAGAGAGGTCAGGGTACTCGGTGCAAGCACCGAGGGGCTTGCGTGGCCAAGAGGGTGATGGCAATCAGGCAAAGGTCCAAAAACGTAATCCGAGGTCAGGGTCAAGCGGCAAACAGGCAAAGTCCAAGGGTAAGTAAACAAGGTCCGGTACACAGAAAAGCAAACAGGAAACACCTTTGCACTAGGAGTAAAACCTTGAGATTGCTCAGGCAACTTCCTGTAGTAGGAAGTGCCTTTAAATACTAGCAGAGACCCAGCCATAGGCTGAAGAAACAGAGGGCGTGTATGAGTTACCTCATAGATTAAGAGAGACACACCCACGCCAGCTCAAACACCAGAGCAAGTCTCCAGCAGGGAGGGAACTCTGGCATAGAACACAGGTAGTGGGGTTACTCTACGTGAAAGATAGGACCCGGCGCCCGTGCCTGCAATTAGGAGCAGTGGCGCCAGCACGACTTGCAGGGCTAACACAACGACTATTATTGCAAGTGTGTATTGGGTTTTAGCTAGTTTACACTCCTGTCTCTCACATCTACTGCCAGATTATCACATGCTAGGTCTTCAGGTAGTCATGTAGCTAATGTGTTCTATCACTGTTCCTTAGGTAATCAACTTGTGATTTCAGGAAAAAATATATAATATAATATAAAGGAAATCAGTGGATAAGGTAAACACTGATCTTGTTAATATGAATGGTGGTTTTTATAACAAGTTTGAATGAAAGTTAATAAAATCCAAGAAAGACATTATCTATGCAATATAGTGTACTATATAATGTACACATAAAGATCACATGGCATAGAAAACTTGTTGCTATCTTTTACTTGTATATGTGAATGGAGACAAACAATATTTGCATGGGACATATGAAGGATCTGTTTTATACTTGGCAGTACTATGCAATAAATGCAAAGATATGACTAGCCATAAAGGTCTTGATTTCACCCCACTCCAAAAGCTTGATTCAATACTTTTATTGTTTAGGGATCCATGTGAGTCTGTAATAGACATTTCAGACATTTTAGTGTAAAACACTGAAGTGTTTCAAATGTCATAATTACATATATGTGACCTGACCTTTCTTCCTTGACTTTTTTTGTTGTCCAAGGTCAAACAAGCTGTGCACCAGAACATTTAGCATTCTTACATCTGTAACAAGTGATACTTAAAATGTGTACTTGTTTTTCTTTTTGGGGATGCAGTATGGCCACCCTAACCATTATACCTTAAATATTATACAGATGGAAGAAATTGACATTTATGTCTATGTTTTTATTTCTTTTTAGACGAACCAGACACAGTGTTTCGGAGTTATAGTTATCATTGCATAGGTGATATTTTGTAATCAGTAACATTTTTTTTACTGGCCTTTATCTCTCAATGCTTGATATATGGTTTCATTTTCTGCATGTTGGCCTATTTTCAGTGGAGATGAAATTTAGTATTCTAGAGTGCACAAGGGCTTGTTTTATAACAAACCGCACAAACCATTTACAGCCTCTGTATTTTCAAGCATAAATAAAACTGTTCTTATTACACTGCACTAAATGAGGCTATAGAAAATAATAATAATTCTGTAATATAAAATTAAAGACATACAATACTGTACAAACAGAAAAAAGTTTTTTTTATGGTTCTGCCAGTACAAGTTTTTATATAGATGACTTGTGGACGGTGTATATGCATTTACCAAGGTTTTATCACTAATAAATGGTCAAGGGCTCCAGGATTTGTGCTGTTTGTGTTTTTTTTTAATCTCAATAGGTTGTAACCTGGGTTCTGCAGTTTGGAGGCTTTTTAGAGTTTTGGATAGAATACATCTCTAGGTCAACAATTTACCTGTTGGCTAGACCTCATTAAAGCAGACCTACCACTGGAAGATTATGTCAAGTGCCATGCTGAACTCATCATAAAGAATGGTAATTGCTTGAATGTAAAGCTTATCTTTCCCTTTCAGTAACACACTTATAGCTGCAAACATACAGCTATGATTATGATGAAAGTTGTGCAGTGATATGCTGAACACCTACGCTGCATGTTGATTCTAGATCAGTGATTTTATTTTTTTTTTATTCTACTAACACTCTCCCCTCTACAATCTATTATGAATACTGCAGCCAGACTTATCCATCCTTCCCATCACTCCTCTTCTGCTGCTGCATCTCTTTGTAGTTCTCTTCATTGGCTTCCATTTCACCTTAGAATCCAATTAAAGCTCCTGTGCTTTGCCTTCAAACCTCTTCACAGTTCTTGTCCTACTTACCTTTCTGACCCGATAGAAAAATATTCCCCTAACCGCTCTCCTCTCCAATGACCTACTAATGACTTCCTCACTCAAAACCTCATCACACGCACGGCTCCAAGACTTTTCTAGAACTGCCCCGACTCTCTGGGATGGTCTTCCTCGTCCTATTCGGCTTGCCCCTACTTTCTGCTCATTTAAAAAAGCATTCAATACCTATTTTTACAAACTTGCCTACCAATCTTTTTTTGTTTTCTAAAACCCTCACTACTTACCCATCATTCCATATCCCTCACCCCGCTATTGTGTGATACTTCCCCAACCTCCTAGATTGTAAACCCTGTGTAGCTGTCTGTATCTGTCTGTCATTCGCAACCCCTATTTAATGTACAGCGCTGCATAATATATTGGTGCTATATAAATCCTGTTTATTATTATTATTATTATTATTATTAATAATAAAAAGGATTTATATAGTGTCAATATATATTTGCCAATGCAAATGAGTTTTCAAAAATGCATCACACAACGTAGGAACAAGCCCTACAGAAAACATTATAATATGTATTTGTAGGTGTTTTTAATATCTGGAGATGATCTGGTAACATTTTCACTAAAGCCCCAAAGAAATTAGTTTTGTCTTTTCTCATCACAACATTTAAACATTTTTATTACAGCTACTTAATAAAAAATAACTTGTATGCTAGGTTTAGTGTTCCTTTAAGTGAAAGCAGTCTGTTTGATTTATCTGTTGTCTTCATTGCTCCGGTTCTTGCTGTTATAATGTGATTCACACACTGGAAATGTTGTAAAGGCTGTTATAGTACATGGCTCACTGATTTAATGTTACTGCAGTTCGAAGATATAATGCCTAGCTGACGGCATGCTGAACAGACTAAACAAATGTCAGCCAATTTTCCTGTACACATTTTTCATTCCTGGGTTTTTTCATTTATAGAGTTGTAAGTCTAAAGCATAATATTGTAGAATTTCACAGTACAGCAACTTCTGCAGGGACATTTCTATATTAGTATTTTTATGTTTTATAATTATTAATCAACAGTAAATACAATTTACAGCACACTGTACCTGGAATTTTTGTTTAGAAGGCTGGAGGGAGTTACACCTCTAAATAGTTGATCAGGTTTACCCAATAACAGAAAACAACAATGCATCATGGTATCACTGGGCAGTCATATCCAGCTCACCCCCCCCCCTCCCCCTCCCAGGAAACAACCATTGCAATCCATTATTGATATGTAAGGATTAAAAACCAAAGCAGTATACCCTTTTTATCTTTTCTACTTTGAGTGGTGGGTGGGTCCTGAATGCCCCAAAGATCAGCAGTATAAAAAAGGGCAACTGGAAGACAAACCTCCAGGGGGCAGAACCTTGCTACCCTAGATTACCAGTAAACTGACTGACAACTAGCTCAATTAAGAGAGGCAACATGTCCTGATAGAAAATACAAATTTGGGGGGCAGGCATCCAGAATTAAAGTGAGATTTGCAGTAACAGATGTTTTGTCTGGGTACACATTTTTAAATTCCTTATGCAACTGAAATTAAAGGTTAACACCCCAGGAATTCCCAGAATATATATAACAGCAGTATTTATTTTCTTAGCAAAGCATACTCCACAAATTTACAACAAAATAATAAACAGTAGCCCAGCTGGGCATCTGGCTACTCACAGTTTACCCACTTGCTTTTCTGGAGCTCTGTCCCCTTTTCCTGCAGCATGGAACAGACTCTGGCTCCTTTCCCAGCCTGTAACACACTTCCTCTCAACCTGTAACCCAATGGCTGCCTTCTCATCACACTCCAGCCTGCAACACACTGGCTGATCATCTCCCCAGTTGCACCTGAATGCAGGTGCATAAAACCCAAATCAGGATTGGGCCAAGGAACCCACCCTTCACTTCCCTTGGCTAGCTCCAGGGCCCTAAAGAACCTGTTTTTTCTTTCCAAGAAACCCTACACACCAAGTATCACCTGGTATTCCCCTGGAGCCACTAACATTGTTTGGGACACTGTCACTATATATATATATATATATATATATATATATATATATATATATATTATTTAAAAGCAAATGGAAATACAGGGTTACCTGAATACATTCCTGCCCAACGTTCCCCTGTAATGCAAATTACAAATTATGCTATTTATTTATTGTACCTGCAGTTTGAAAATCCCTTTAAATTGCAAAAGTGTGATACCTTCCTAGGTATCCCCCAGCAAATGAGGAGCAGGCATGCAATACCGCCCTTAACTCCCAACTATGCCGATGCCTGCCCACATGACCTTCAGTGTTGGCAGAGAGCCATGAGGGGTAAATATCATCGCATGTTGGGTGAATTTACCTTTATCATTGCTGGAAGCATTTCTACAGTGACAAATACACTCTGACACTAAAAAAAATCTTGACGAAAAAAAACAAAAAACATGGAGATAGTATGAACCAAGGAATAAGTCATATGGAAATGTCTTTGTTTTTGCTTTGAGGCTGCACTGGAAAAAAAAGCCCAATGCTGCTGGTGTAAATGGTCTCTTATTGTCATCATGATATTGCATTATAGATTTATTTTAATAAAAAGTGCTTTATGATGTAGTGTGTAAAAAAAACCCATCACTATGGATATGTGAGAAGAACTTAGATTTCATTACTATAATAAGAAAAAAATGATGGAAATTTAAAGTGCAATTATTGTTGAAGCTTACTTGCCATTTCTGGCATTATGAGACTTGTAAAACACCATTTTTTTTTTTTTTTTTTATTCAAAGGGCCCTATTTATAAAACAGGGGATCTGACATTCCTTCAAACATCCCCTGGTGAGAATCAATTAATGCCTTTGAAACATATGGCCCTGGAAATCTCCAACAAGGTAATGTTTAAGGGAATGTTTGTTTCCCTGTTTTATAAAAAGAGCCCAATGTGTTAAAAATATCAAGGATAAAAAAATTTCCCACCTTTGTCCCCTTCTCCTATACCACTGGTGCCAAACACCATGGTATGGCACACTATACCCTTTCTTCCTTCACAACTTGACAGATATTTTCCTCTCCATCTGAATTTCATTTTTAATGAAAAAACTAAATACCATCTTCATACACCAAAGTTACCAACAGTAACCAAAAGTTAACCTTTACTCCCTTTTAATTACAAATCAAAAATGTTGTTACTCTTCTATTCATATATCAGTCGTATTTCAAATTGTTACCTTTGGCTATATACCGTATGTCCTCCAAACCTTTTACTGGACCCTTATGACTCTGTAAAACAGGGAATCTGACATTTCCCAAAAATATTTCTGGAGGGAATTTCATGGACCTGCAAGATTCTCCACCAGGTTATATAAAACCCAATGTGTTATCCTGGTTTCTGAATTCTCATATTGATCTACCCTTTGTTTATGCTCACTCTGTACAAATGTCTATTTCCTTTAATACATCTATTTTTCTTTATACTTTAATAAAAATGATTTTGAAAAAAAAACAAAACATTGGTGTCAATGTTGAAGTAGTGGCTAAGTAGGACAGAACAGACTTTAACCACCTGGGCGTTACACTGAGGTCTAGATTTCTGTACCAAAAGTGTTACAGGTTTTCATGAATTTTTTTTTTTAAATTGTAGACCTGTAACTTACAGAAATATGTCCGAATAGGGGTCTAGTAGATATAATGAATATAAAAAATGTTAGGTTGATCGCCACCCTGAGATACCTTGCCACTGGAAGATCTCTGCAGGACATGAAGTTCTCCACTGGGATCTCACCGCAAGCAATGGGTCATATCATCCCCGAGACATGTGCAGCAATTATCGACTGCTTGAAAGATGAGTACATCTAAAGAACCAAGAGAGGGACGTGCTGCATACGTTAAGGCGACGTATTGCCAGAAAACGTAAGTAAAAATTTTGTCAGTTTGTAGAAGTTAATTTTTTTCTAAATTATTCTTTAGAAGTTATGTTATATTTTTGGAAAATATTTTTAATTTATTTGCATTTGTTTATCAATTTTTTTTAATTAATAGTAAATTTTTTATTATTATTTTTTAAAAATTTATTTTTAATGACAATTTCTGCTTCTGTATTTGCTTTTATGCATTAGGACGACGTGCTCGGGAGGTAGAGGAGCAGCCGCAGGTGCGTCCGGAGGAGCAGCAAGAGGTGGAAGGTAGGATATTGGTATATATTTAATAAGAAAAAATTTATAATTTTATAAACATGACAAATACATTATTTTTAGATATAGTTCAAATATGTTTTTCATTTTATTTTTATGCAGAGTTGATTCTAGGTTCATCTGACCAGACTGAGCGTCCGGAGGAGCCGGTAGAGATGGAAGGTAGGATATCGGTATATGGTTAATAAGAAAAAATGTATAATTTTCTAAATCTGACAAATACATTATTTTTAGATAAAGCTCAAACATGTTTTTGATTTTATTTTTATGCAGAGTGCATTCTGGGGTCCCCTGACCAGACTGAGCATTCGGAGGAGCAGCTAGAGGTGGAAGGTAGGATATTGGTATATGGTTAATAAGAAAAAATGTATAATTTTCTAAATCTGACAAATACATTATTTTTAGATATAGTTCAAATATGTTTTTGATTTTATTTTTATGCAGAGTTGATTCTGGTTTCCCCTGCAGAGGAGGTAGTGGAATCTGTGCTGAAATTGAGCCAGGTATGTACCCAAATTTTAGAGAGGTAGGTTGCATATAATTGTGTGTAATTTAAATTTTTATTTTTGTTTGCTCTTATTACAGTATCAGAGGGAGAGCGAAAAGGTCCAGAGCCAGGCACGTCAGGACAGATGGTGAGAAGTGTTGGTAAGCATTCATATATTGTTGATGCAAAAAAGTCTCATATCCATGTGTCGGCTTCACAATATATGTGTACTTAATATTCTTCTTTTTATCTCTACACAGATGTTTCCCAAAAAAAGGAAATAATGGACAAACTAGAGGCAATGGACAAAAAATGGAAGGAAGTGGCAACAACAGTGCGTGAGGCGAGAAGAGACCTGCGTGCTCTTAAAAAATTATAAAAAAAACATTATAGAAAGATTTTTATATTAATAGTTTTTTACTTTTATTTTTATACTTTTTATAGTAAAAATATTTATTACAAAACAATTTGTGTGTGTGTCACTTATTTATACTTGACTGGCAGGGAAGTTTTCAATTTGAACTAAACAGGATGAAGTACTGCGCTGGAACAAACAGGATGAAGTACTGCGCTGGAACAAACAGGATGAAGTACTGCGCTGGAACAAACAGGATGAAGTACTGCACTGGAACAGGATGAAGAACTCTTCATTTCCAACGACTATCCTCGTTCGTCGGCGTCGTTGGTTACTTTTTTTACGAACGATTTTTTGGCCAATCGGTCGTTCGTCGTTCATTTCCAATGATAAAAATTGGACGTGTGTACGCAGCTTAAGAAATTCATTTAATGACCCAAATGACATTTATATTTACTGAGTTTTAAACACTGACATAATTGTGTAGATAATACGTGCCTAGAATTACTAAGATTTTGACAGCCTATGCTAAATGCCTAACAGCTTTGCACTTCCCATCCTAGTACACCACTATTTGTACTGGTAAAGATAAAATACGCCTAAAAGTACTTTTAACTAAATTATGTACTCAAGCCTTTGCTGCTTGATCTGTTTGTTGTTATGGTGATCAGGAACAGATTTATACTTTTTCCTTCCCTAGACCAGCTAGCTTGTGCCTCCCCCTAACTCAAACACAGCATACAGCAATAATTTACCAAGAAATACAATATTATACCAATATCAAGCTTATACATAAGCTGAATAAAAACCAAATAATTACAATCATAACCAGTTACATATCAACAACATAATGACAGTACTGACACAACAATAAACCTCCACAGAGATACAATCAGTGCCTGGCTAACACAAGCAAAATATGTCTGCAGAGACAAAATCAGTGCTATGGTGAAACACTAATGTGTGCAGAGACAAAATAAGTGCCATACTGACAGAAGCATAAACTTGTTCCCATAGACAAAATCTGTATTGTACTTACTCAATACCCTAATACAACAACCTAAGAAATGACAAAAGAGATACAATTGACATTTTTTATTACACAATCAGAAACATGTACTCAGAAACAAAACAGTATCTGATGTAATTACATGTCTACAGATACACAATCAGTACCATACAGATGCAACCAGAAACGTTCAATGCACACAATTACTGTAGTAAAAACATGACTCCAGACATACAATAATTATCATGTGGACAACCAGAAACATGTCTGCGTCAGTGTCATGCTGATTAAGCCAAAACATTTACAGAAACACATTTGGTTTGTAATGATGCATCCAAAAACATTTTTTCAGACACAATAAATACCAAAATAATGAAACCAGGAATATATTTATAGAGACAAAATTAGTAACATGCTAACACCAAAAACATGTTTGTGTTTTACATCTTTGCTTATCTGTGCTGCTTTAAGTTTCCTTTTTAACTACTTATGACATACATCAATTAGATAAAACACATGTGTTTTGTGTCTTAAGGAACATCAATAGAGTGTCAATGTCACAACTTTTGGTTCCAGGTTCCAGCATTGGATACTTCCTCTGGAGCACTGGTGCCATGACCATTTTAAAGACAGCCCTGCTCTGGTTCAAAAATGTAAATTATAGCAATTCATTGCTATGTGTTCGAGTAACAAGACACTATTCTAGTGATTTGTGATTCTAGCCCTTTGTGATTTCCTTCCTTTCTTGTATTTAAGTGACACCTGATGATCCAGTGGCTCTTTGTGCTCCTTTGACCATTCAGTGTCCCTGCATTCCTGTCCATCTGGTTACCGACTACTGCTTGTTCCCGACTATGCTTGATTGCTGCCTGCCCCGGCCCTGATTCCTGCTCTGGTTCCTGATTTTGATATTGTGATCTGGTGGTATTATTACACTCTACAAACTGTCTCAGCCCTCTTTAGAGATCATGCTCTGTCCTTTATTGCCACAATTTTTTCGGGGATCTCAAAAGGTTCAGTTCTACTTATTCACTACCGACTTGGAATCTTTTGTCTGGTGTTAACACTCCACCCACATGTCATCTGTCCAGCAGCCTACAGCATCCTCAGCTTCCCTTTAACTGTGTAAAGATGTGTCTTTGTAGCATCCCCTGCACTTACCCTGAGGCTGTGCTCAGCTGAAGGGAATTTCAGGAAATGTGCAGCAGCCAATGAGCAGAGTAGTTCCTGGTTCCAACCTTGTCCTGCTATTGGCTGCTAGTCTTGTTTATATTTCCCTGATACCTGGATTATGCTTAACCATGGGTTATACTTGCCTGCCTTGACCATCAATCTGCCTGGACCTTGCCTCCTGCTATCATCCAATTTATTACCTAATCTGCACTGTCCCTACACCAGAGCCCTCTATCCTGCTCGAACCTGGTGGGGGGAGCCTGTGGGCAGTGACCTAGTGTTCTCCCTGCTGCAAAGTAGTCTGGTGGCCATTTGGGTCACCGGCTCATCATCTCTTGTGGGGTGCTCTGGTGAAGCCCGGAAGATCTTTAGACTCAGGTAATCCCATGTCACGTGCCAAGGGGTGTAGCCCTGAGATCTGGCTTCCTATGAAGCTTGGTCAACCTTTGTATCTCTTCAGTACATAGCACAATCCTTTCTAAACCAACCCATTCCCAGTGCATTAAAATGTCCATTGATGTACTGCAATACGGAATCATTTTCACTTATTCTCCAGGGATGGCTGCTATGGCTTGACTAATTGCTGTAATGATCACTTAAAACTTTAGCAACAGAATTTCTTCATAAATTGAGCAAAAGAATCTGTTATCTCCTTTTTCCTCAAGGATGCTTATGCTTGTGTGTCCCAACTAAAATGATATTGCAGCCTTTCTAAATCTTTACTGAGGAATCTTCAATAAGCCGGCTTGGGCTTCCTCTTCAGTGTGTCCTCATATGCCTTTGTTAAACATTACTTAATGTTGGTCAGTATAAATTTCAGATTTAATGCCTGAACTAGCCCTGAATAACAAGGCCATTTGATGTCATTCAACATGTCCTGCCAAAGTCAAGTCTGTGAAGACTCTTTTGATTCCGCTCCCTATGTTGGCTACCTAGATATCTCCCTTAAACATCAGGCTGAATAGTGACCACCCCAATTGTGCTATTGATTTTAGTCTAGGCTCTAGTTCCCTTATGAATCCAGACTTTTTGAGACCAAATTTGAGACCTAAATATATTTCCATTAAGTTTTTTTGGCCTTGTTTTCCAGTAAAAAATCATGAATGTCAATGTCTTCCAGAGAGCACTTAATTTGATCACTTTATATCCCTATATATATATATATCTCCAGTGCCAGTCTTTATCTAGGAAATTTTCAGACTTCAAGACCCACTTATGTTGTTTTTGACTGCTGGGTCCATCTCACTACCTGTAATTAACAAATTGAAATCTTCTTTCAATCTTTGGAGTGATACCTTTTTACCTTCGTGATTACATTGCCTTCCTGACTTGCTTAAAGTTTGCTCACATTTGCCAAAATCAGTCTTCATTCTTTGTTTTCTAAAGTAAAGCTGCGTACACACGTCAGATTTTTCTCGCCCGATAATCGGCATCGGCCAGATATCGGGCGAGAATCTAGCGTGTGTACAGTCGGCGTCATTCATCTTCCGTGGATCCGTCCTGGCGGATCCACGGACGATTAACGACGACCGATCCTAATGCAAGGGAAGGGGGAGAGCGCGCAGCAGGGTGCGACTCCGTCGCTCTCCCCCTCCCCTCTCTATAGAGCAGAACGCTGCTGTATGTACAGCACCCTTCATGCATCGTGTAGTCCTTTGTCGTTGGAAAGGATCGTGAAAGATCCTTTCCAACGACAAAAATTGCACGTGTGTACACAGCTTAAGAAACCATGTCAAACTTCTAGTCCTAGATAAGTTATCCTGTCCTTCTCTGAGAGCTCCCTTATCTGATTCTTCACCTAAACAATCGTTGGAGCTTTGGCACTCAAGAGAGATCATGGGTAGCTGCAATTAATTCATTGGCTCCCCATCTGGTAAAGAAATTGTTTTTTTTTCTTTGGAGACCAAGAGCGCAGGTCCTTGATGGGTGGGGAGGCCCATTAAAAGGGGAGTAATGTTCTCAAGATCCTGTGTAGCCTAATGACCCTTTGCCCTCCTGTGTCTGTTCATTCCTGTCTCTGGAGTTAACAATTCTTGCTCTTTTCTGACTGTGCTTGCTTGTTGCTGAGGTATAACATATTGCAGTATTATCCTGCACAGTACTTCAGCAACGAAAATACCCGAACCCCCTATCGGCGGCTGAAGAATAGAGCCGAAGCGCACAGCATGCCGGGAATTCCAGCAGCCGCGTCGCACAGAGACTACACCTCCCGGCACCCTCCTCGTTTCAGATGACGTCAGAGTGCGACGGCTGGAAATGGAGTAGCACTGTTTTGGGCCTTGTGTTTTGTATTTGGAAGTGGTGGCCTATCTAGGCCTTCTCTCTGGACTCTTCAGCTGAGGTAATGAAAACGCAGCCGGGGCTTCTGCTGATTGTTTAGTAAGCTTTGTTGTGTGTGGGTTGAGCTTGTTATCCTATCCATGGAGGGGGTATCTATCGCAGAGCTGTTGGGACCTTTAGTTCCTTAATAGGTTTAGGGTTGCCCAGGGCTACAATGATGTCTGTGGTTTCTTATAAAGAGCTAAAGCTGGTGGATTAGGGCTCAGCCCACACAGGTACAGCAATGCTTCTCTGAAACTCGATAGTAAAGGTCCATAGATATGGGAACCAAGGGGCCCATTCAATAAATTAGAGCTTGGGGGCCCAATCATTTAAGCAGCGCTAACAGGTGGGTGATTATTACAGAAAGGTACAGCCTGCCTGCCATAATCCCTTCTACCTGCCTCATCACTCTGGGTATCTGTCTAGATGAGCTGCGCATGTGCTTTGGTTGCGCGGATACCCACAATCCCAGCTTTGCTCATGCTGCCAATGAATGAAACCCCTGACCATCTACGTGTGAGGTATGTTATCCCAGTCAATTAAAGCAGACCTATCAATACATTGTTTTTACTTTACAAGTTTTCCCCGGGTTACATATGAAATAGGAACTGTAGGTTTGTTCTTAAGTTGAACAACAAATTATTATGAAGCGTGGTGTCAGTTACTGTATAAAGTCCTCACTGTGAGTTATTCACAAACAAAAAAAAAAACTTTATGGAGCAAGCTGTGCTTTGATATGCAAAAAGAAACAACTGCAGAGTATGTCTTGGTCATTAATGAGTTACAAGAGGTTGCAGAACCGCAAAAGTCCTTCGGCAAGTCATGTGAACCGCCCCTCCCTCCTTCAAGCCTCTGTCCTGCACACTAGTGAACAGGGAAACCCAATTTGTATCTAGGAGTCAACTGTATGTCGGATGTCCTTAATTAGAAGACTACCTGTGTATAAAATGGTGGCTAACCTAGGGAAACATGTTTAATTTTATTTTTTTGACATTGGGGGAGGAGACCCTGCCTTTTTGTCTTTACTGATGTGGTAGTAAAGACTGAATAGGTAGGCTATGGGCCTCATGGGATACATACAGCAGTGGCCTGATTGGCCGTGTTGGGAGCAGGCAACCTGCATGGGAGGTTATATATCCCCGGCACACACTCAAGGAGAATCCATGATTGTCGGGTTTTCCTGGCAACCAAAGCTGACGGTGCAAATGCGCAGTTCAGCTTTGTCACCGGAAACCCATAGCGATCAGGCAGGTAAAATGAATTATTGCTGAAGGAACCTATTAGGACCTGCCTGATCGAGCATTTGTAAAAGTGGTACTTTGGTTCCAGGTGCCAGGTCCCATCTGATCTATATGGGCACAGAGGTACCTGAATGCCAGTAGATTGGTAGATTAGGGAAACCTTGCATGGCTTTTTCAACACTGAAAGGAGTGAAAATGTTGGTCCATATCCTTTGTTCATTTGGAAATTATTGAGATTGATTGGCCCTCAGTATTCTGTTTTTTTTTTTTTTTTTTTAAGCTGGGTGGAAAGAAGCTGTAGGTGGGTGGTGGCTCCTGTATTGTGACCCAACTTTTCAGTAACCACCCAAAAACTGTGGGGTGGTATACCCAGCTAAAAGGGGCCAGGGTGTAACACTGGCCCTGTGTTTGGAACTTGACTTTGATGTTTCTTGAACGATCAGACTTGGCTACGCTTGACAGATACTCATATGTACACATTGTTATTACTTGTGAATTCTCACTAGAAAAAAAACAGTGCAGGTTCCAGTATGTGAGGGTGTCCAAACACTACTGTGCCCATAGTCTTATAGTTGTATTTCTGCAATGTGAGAGTCTTAGGATATATGGAAAGAAGAAGCAAATATGGCCACTTCCATACGGACATACAGTGCACAACAAGGTGGTAGTTTGGAAAGATCAGGCTGGCACTGAAGACTAGTCCTCATACCTGCAAAGCTTCCAGAATTCAGTTCCTTCCTGCAGAGCCTCAGCTACGCTAATTTTATAGTGGTTAAAAAATGAGGGTCACATATGTAAAGTCTAACCAATATTCACAAGAAGGAAAAACTTGAAATATTTTTGATTATGTTATAACTGATAATAAACTATATTTCCCCTTCAATGTTTACTTAGATGCCTCATGCTGAAAGGTATTTTTCACAAGAATATGATTCGTCTTTGGAACCTTGTTTGAAAAAGTCAAAGCTTGGCCATTTATCATCGTCATCATCATCCATAAAGAGTAATACGGAGGATTGCATACCACTGGAAACACAGTCACATGACTATTCAGAATTATGCAAAAATAAAAATACTGAGTACATACCACTTGAAGCACAATCACTTGACTATTCATCTTTATGCAAAAGTAAAAATATTGAGAAGTACATACCACTGGGAGCACAAACAAATGACTATTTAGCATCTAAAAAGAGGAAAGCAGAGGAGTTCATACCACTGGGCGCACAGTCACAAAAATGGAGTTCATCAGGTTTCCCAGAGATCGGTTATTATGGAAAAGATAAAGGTGAACGTGAAAACCCAAGAGTCAGTGAAGCTTTTCAAAATGTTCGTGTTAATGAGGCAAAACCAGGATCATCTAGGAATTACTCCCCCGAACTTCCTTATAGTAGTAGTAAGGACAGTAATAAAAACCAGCAAATCTTGGATCTTCCTAAAACAGATAAATGGAAAAATAACAATTCTGAGGTGACATTTTCAGAAACAAGTACAAGTTTTATAGGACCGCTTTACCCGCCTTGTCCTCAAGTTCAGTCTGTATCAAGGATCACCCCTAATGAAAACAGTAAGTCTACCTCTTTCAGGATTATACCTGTGGGATCGGGGACAAATGGAACAAAAGTTGAGGTTGGAATGGACTATGAGTTACGGCAGTTTTACAAAGAACTTCATGCACTTGAAGCTGTTACTGATGACCATAACACCAGCCAAACAGTTGCGGAAAGTCGGCAGCATTTTACCTGCTACTCAAGTAATCCAACAATCCACCAGGTCAGAGATCATCATAGCCAAACATCCTCACCACAGCCTTGTAACCCTTTAGTTAGCAAACCGCCAACCCCAAATCCTCCCACTTATTATCGCAATGAAGC
Source organism: Pyxicephalus adspersus (assembly GCF_032062135.1). Lineage (NCBI taxonomy): Eukaryota > Metazoa > Chordata > Amphibia > Anura > Pyxicephalidae > Pyxicephalus > Pyxicephalus adspersus. Next base: position 25,231,069 of record NC_092858.1, read on the forward strand.
TTCATTCTCACCAACTGGTCGTCCTGCATTTCCTCATATTAACAACCAGGACTCCTGTGCTAGGCCGCTGCCATTTGTTAGTACCAATTCCTTTGTAAGCAAGTCTTTGCCACCGCCAGGTTTTCAAGGTCCTCCTCCTCCCACTTTTGTAGTACATCATGGTCCACCACCTCCAAGATACAATTTTCCAATGTTTTCACCAAGGAAAGATAATATACAAAACTCACAATATCATGGAGTTGAAAACTATCACAGCATAAATCAAAACCATGTACGACCTTCCACCCAGGAGCCCTCATGGCATAGTTCACATGTGCCACCTGAAAAGAGGTTTAGCCCTCAAGGTAGAGGTTATACAGACATGTTTCCTAGACCCCCTGTACAATCTTCACATCAAACTTATTGGAAAGACATTTGTGAACAGAAAGGTAGACATGTTGATGAACAACTATTACCCCAAGGTGACAATGTGCCTTACGAACAATATCCACCTAGATTCAGTGATAAATCTAAGCGTACGGATTATAAAAAAGTATTGGTGCTGTTAAGGGGGGTCCCCGGCTCAGGAAAAAGTACACTAGCACGGTTGGTATTGTTCACATTGATAGTTGGCATTTTAAGTATATTGCATGTTTGTTATACTTTTTTTTTTTAACGTGACCACTCCTCCAAAGCAATATTTTAAAAGGAACTAGTGAAGCAGTTTTTCTTCTTTTAGGAACAAGGTTTGAATGTTATAGGTAAATGCTTACTGTACTAAGCACCCCATTAAGGTTATCTTGCTTTTGCCCCATGCACTGTATCAGGGCACCCTCAGTTCAAATCACCATCTCTTAGCAGGTGTAAAATGCACCTCAGTGTTCTTCCCAGAATTTTTGTTTAAGCTGGGTGGGAAGAAGCTGTGACCCAACTTTTCAGTAACCACCTAAAAACAGCCAAGTGGGTAATAAGTGCCAGGTCCCCCTGGCTAAATGGGGCTGGGAAGCACACTACACCTGAAAGGAGAAAAGTTAGAATACTACTTGACCTACTCCTGTCTTCTTCCTGCTGCACCTAGGTGAGGACAACACCACTGCCCTTCCAGGAAGATTTTGGTAGAAGGGAAAAAAAGCCAAAATGTTACAAGAAGGCCCTCGTGCAGTTGACTGATGTCTGTTCTTGTGATACTTTTCTGCTTTGTGTTGCAGAAAAGTATCACAAGAACAGACATCAGTCAATCTTCCCAGAAGGGGAGGACTAGAGTTTATGTTTTATATATCAGGAATAGGTGATATGGGGAAGGAGCCCAGCAGACCTTCTACTTTAATAAAGGATCTACTTTCTAGCAAATCTTAACTAAACTTCCCCTCAGTTAATAAATAACATTGTTTTACTAGTGTACAGTGCCATTTCACCTTGAGGACAGAGACGAAGTATGTCATCCTTGTTTCAAGGAAAATACCAACTTGCTTTCCACAAATTCTGGAAATGACATTTCTTCACACTTCTGACATTGTTCTGAATCTAAAGGGTTAGCTTTAAAGGTTTTAAAAAAAAACATATATCGGATATATAAACTACACCCCTCTATTACTATCCAGGTAAGAGCAAATGAGTGAACCAGATTAGTTTGTGTTTTTTAGGAATTTACCTAGCTGCCAAGGTTTTATGCATGTAGCTCTGCCAGAAATAAATAAATATATATTAGTGTAAAAAATGAAAGAAGAGGAAAAGGCTTGTAGGAAAAAATGAACTAAATGTACAGTGTGGTGACTACATTAATACGTAGTTAGAACAATAATCATGAGTGACAAAAACAAGTGCCTTAAAAATATTAAAAAGAAAAACCTTAGAGCCAAGTTTTTAAATAGTTTGATTTCTTAATGTTAAACTTTTCAATTAATTTAATTTTTACAGTTCTCTGCTTGATCAGTCCCCCAATGGTATTGTCTTCAGTACTGATGATTATTTTTGCCAGGAAAATGGATATGCATATGACGTGAAACTGCTGGGAGATGCACACTGCTGGAATCAGAACAGAGGTGAGATAAGGGTGCTCGCATTAGAACTGCAATGTGTTGGTGTTTGCTATTGAATGACAATTAATAGAACTTAAAAAACAGAATTTGGTGTATTTTATATCCAGGGCTTCTCTGCACAATAAAATTAGTCACCATAATAATATTGAAAGAATCATGGCCAAAGAAAAATGCAAACGGTAAATATGGTGAGGTTTCATCACAACAGAAAGCCCCTAGATTGGTGGTAAGTAATATGTCACCTTACATTGGTGGTTAGTGGAGAAGAACCCTTTTAGGTGTAGTATCTATTGGCTTCACACCCACTTCAGATTTAAGTTTTTTTATTGTTTTCTTTTAGCCACCGAATCGCACTCCCATAGTTTTCAATTGAAAGCAATTGATAGTTCCCATGGTTGGGTAGGCTTTGCTTCAGTCTGGGATGCAGATATGTGTTACCCGTGTAAAAGCCATATTGATGTGTTTGAAATTTTAAAGCTTAAAATAGGCCTTACATTGGTGGTCAGTGTAATGAATACCAAATACATTAGTTCTGATGAGGAGCATAGCAATCTTACTGATATTTAAAAAAAATCCCAGTGTTCATATTGATCCCAGTGTTTGCATATATGAAAAGTGAAAATTGTACTCAAGGAAATCAAAGAATTATGAGTGAAGATAACTGCTGCAGTTTGATCAAGGGTTTTTATTTTCTGACTAAAGTAGATGTAAAGGCTTAACCATTCTCTTTACACATCCAGCCATCCTAAAATATGTTCAGCTTGTTCAATAAACCCTTTATTACTTTCTGAAACATGCAGGCTATGAAGGCAGCCAGTGAAATTTTATTATATTGATTTTAAATAAATATATATATATATATATATATATATATATATATATATATCTTATAATCACTCCCGTCTACTTTTGTTCAGGATGAAACCAACTCCTTTGGACAAATGTCCAATAAAAAAGGAAACAGACCTAAAGCCTGGTCTATTCCAAGGAACTGTGCAGTAGTTTTTATGCTGTAATCCCTAACTCCACCTTCTATGTGTTCTATCCCCTTACACCAATGAATGGTGGGCCTCTGTCTTACCCTCACCTTTAATGATTTGTTTTTAGCACATATACAACATGAATGGGCCTTCCTTTGAAATGGCTGCCACACCTATGGTTCAACCATTGAACTTAACATTTTCCCTACATCCTCTGAAGAAGCAAGTATTGCTAAAAGTGTTTGGATTCTTAGGACTTAATTATTGTTTTGGGAAACTATCTCTCATGATAATTTGTTTCCAGCGAGAAACAACTGAAAGATGAAGGAATGAGTGCTGTACATATAGTGCCTTTCTGTTCTGTGAAGAGGGGAGGGGGGAGAACAAGTGAGAGACTCGCCGCTTCTCTCTCCTCTCTTTTTTTATATTGTAATTGTTTATCGTCTGTCATTAACCTTCCAACCGTTAAGCCCGAACTTTTCCGTGCTAAATTATCGTTAACCCCGAACTTTTCTCACCAGGTGGTTAAATGTAAACAAATGTTATATTGCAATCCGATTGTCATACATTGTATGACAATCGGATTACAACTGAAAGCAAATACTTACCCAGTGTCCGCAGCTCCTCTAGCAGAAATAAAAGATTTGCTATTGCTGCTGGCATCTGCAGTGAGATGTCAAGCACAATGCAGAAATCCTACATTGTGCTGTGCATCTCTCCGGAGATGCCAGCAGCAGCAGCCTCCAGCGTCTCTGTCTGTGTCTGTGTGAGCTGGGCAGGGAAATCCCCCCCTCACATCACCCGGAGGATGAGTCATCTTCCGGGTGATGTGATTGGTGATGTATGGGGGTGTGTCAGGGAGGGAAATTTAAAAGCAGATTACAATGTAATCTGCTTTTAAATGGTTTTTACAGTACAAAAACACCACACAACATGGAATAAAAATAAAAGTACATTTTTAATTTTATTTTTAGATTACATTGTTGTCTATTAGTTCATTATTGTTTTAAAATATTATTTATATTTATGTATTATATTATAATTTATGATTATAATATAATAAATAAATATAATTATCATACCCGGGAGTTAATCCTAAGAATTACAAGCCCACAATATAAACAAAAATTTCTATGCAAAAAAAATAGGATAGGATTTTATTAAAAGTACATTTTTTTTTACATTATTGTGTGTTTCAAACTTTTTTTTTATATTCATGATATCTACTAGACCCTTGTTCGGACATATTTCTGTAACTTACAGGTCTAAAATGTAAAAAAAAAAAAACTTCATGAAAAACAGTGTAACGCTTTTGGTACAGAAATCCAGACCTCAGTGTAAAGCCCAGGTGGTTAATGTGTTCGTCAGGATGGATCCATAAACAGTATCGGCCGACCTTTGTGAACATGTCAGATTCTCTTCCGAGACAAACCCGACCGCTCGTATCAGGCGAGAATCAGCTGACGTGTGCATAGCTTTATGTATCATCCCTGGCTCTGTATATCTTATTGGCTCATTGAACCCACATTTGAATGATTGTATAACTACTGTGAAACCATTGTTTGATGGCTGTTAACCATTAAGATTCTTCTTTAGGATAGACCAGGTTTTTAGATCTATCTATTCACCTATCTCTCTCTGTTTGTTTTCTAAGCAATAGAGAAGCTTACCAAACAGGGGTTGTGAAATTCAGAATTTTTTCATATTCCAACTTTATCTTCTGTGTTACTTTTCAAGTAATGGTTATTTCTGTTTGCACCACAGCCAGGAAAGCAATGAATGATGGAAGGTCACCTATTATAATTGATAATACAAATATCCAGAGCTGGGAAATGAAGCCTTATGTACAAATGGTAAGAATATTGAGCGCGAGATATGACAGAGATTATGAAGAGTGTAGATAAAACATATTTGCTTATTAGTTAATGCTTCTGCTAACACCTACTGAGGTGTTGTATGTTAACGTTTTCTATTTACTTGCATGTATTACCTCCTATCTATCTGCAGGTAGGTTATTTGGCTCCCCCCCTTCTTAAAATTGGCCATAGGCTGTGTTAATGACATATGGCTATGGTAAGAACGTAAGATTGTGAGCCCTTCCTAGGGACAGTTAGTGCCATGACTGTGGACCTTGTACATGAGTAATTAAAGGAAATATTAACAAATGTTTCCATTTAATAGTAATCTTAAATTATTATATTTTGGACAGAAATCCAAGATGTTTTGTTTAAACTTTCTTTGCATAGCATTGCGTTGTAACTGAACACAACCTCACTTGATTTGCTAAGCTAAAAAGTGAACAGTCCATATTTCCTAAAGGCTAGACTTTAAAAAACCAATAAATCCTAAGAGAGAGATATATTTATTAAAGTTCAGCTGCATGCAATGGGAATTCTGCTCACTTTCTATCCAAGGAAAACTACCTATTGCAATCTCAAGATGCATTTTTGTATTAATTTTTTAGTCAGTCACATTCATGGCCTGGAATTCCTAAAACTTTGCACAGTCTGTTGCTTTTGTTGGTATGTAATGTCTTGGTGCTATGTCACTTAAAATAAGATTAAAGTAAAAAAAAAAAAAAATCACACTTAGCTTTAATCCCGCAAATCCCTCGATGGGGCTGGCCCCTTCCTCAATCTGGTCCTGCACCATCCTAGAAATCTTCGTTCTGGTGCGAAAGCTCATCTTCTATCTTCTCTTCCTGTCTTCTTGCTACGTCACCTTATCTTGCACTGTGCAGGTGTGAGATCAGGTGACGTAGCTTGCTGTAAAGGGGGAAAAAGAAGAAAGACGATCTCATTTTGCATGCATAAGATTGGCATCTCTTTTCCCTGGTGCTTTTTTTTTAAATATATATAAAGGTTGTCTATCTTTTAATTTAAAGTAAAAATGTTGAGTTTAGGTCAGCTTTAATAACAAGGTTCTCTAAAAATGTTTTTGTAGACAAACACATGTAGACAAAACAATGTAGACAAACACAAATGCAGGAATCCTTTGTTTTGAAATAAAGCCAGAAAGTAATTTGGGGACTTTTTTAGTATAGAGTATATTTGTTTTAAGTATAATACCTATTATGGTCTGTTTTTTATTTTGGATTTTTTTAAGTTCAAATAGGGAGGACAACATTTCTTAAAAATACAGCGGTGTGCAAATATTTATTCTGTTTGTTTCATTTTGCAATTTCTATTTCAGGCCATAGAGAGAGGTTATGGTGTTGAATTCCTTGAGCCTAATACATGGTGGAAACTAGACCCTCATGAATTGGAAAAGTAAGATGTTGATTATGGTGGGGATTGCTATCTAAATATAGATCAGTGTTTCTCTACTTCTGTCCTTGATGGCTTTGCACCAACATAAAATTAAATGTAAGAAGCTATTTACGGTGTATTGTGCTATCCTAAAGGTGAACTCCAGTTAGAACCCCAAACCTATTAAGGTAGGCTTAAGATATACACTCTGCAGGTTTTAATGTTTGTTGTGTAAAAGTAAAGGTGCTGTGAAATGGCACTAAAAGTTTTCAGCAAAGGAAGCACTATCTACAAATGTACAAAAAGAAAGGTAAGGCTAGAGCTCAGCTTCAACATAGATTAGAATTTCTCAACTTTGCCAGACAACTAATGCCTTATACAAATAGGCTTCAGCTTGTATAACAGTGTGCAGCAAACCTAATAGAAAAATATTGCATTGTTTTTTTATAGTTGTTCTTTATAAATATATTGTCATAGGAGGGGTCACTGTACCTTTAAACAAGCTGCTTGTATTCTCTACAAGTGTGCTGTTTTTTTTTAAAGCGAGTGAGGACCCTCCCTGACCTAATTTTAATTTCCTAAAATTGAAAGCTTAGCAATTTCATAATTAAAAGCTTGCTGTACACATTTCTCCTCTACGTTCTGAAGGCTGTATGTACAATGCCTTGCAAGTAACAGATTGTTCCAGTACAACTAGTATGTCAGAAAAATGTGTTTTTTTTTTAGTGCCAAGGACCAGGGTGGAGCAGCCTGAACTGTCCAGCTTTTCAAACTTTTTATCATCATTGTTTTTTTGGAATGACAACTTGGCTGGGATTTTTTTCATGCTTTTACCAGTGGCATCTATTATGCTTGGGTAAAAAATACTTTTTTTTTTAATTTTTAAAATTGTGATCCTTCAGTGTAGGTTTCCAATTATTTTTTCTTCCCCTCCATGTACTGATTTGCCAGTGAAAAACTTTGTTATGCCATCCATATTTGTATCACTGGCATAGCATACATAACATTTATCCCAGAGTTTGCACTATAGCAGAATGGAAGGTATATCACCTTAAAATATTACTCTCAAGGCAGAGCTAGCTTGGCCTGTCACAAACCATAAACGATATGAGGATCTTTTCAAATAACCATATTCTTGCAGAAAAAAGTAATTTTATGAAGATGTAATGGATATTAAAAACAGAATAAAATAGATTTTTGCTTTTAGCCATTGACTGAAATGTAAAATTTGTCGATTGTGTAATACAGTAATAAGTTATATGCCACTTCTACAACTTTTACAGGAGGAATACCCACAGAGTACCCCGAGAGAAGATTTCAAAGATGTTGGAACGCTTTGAGCATAATATAAATATTGGAGTAGTTATGAATTCGGTGGAACCTCGTCGTGTACGCCCCAGTCGCCCCCCTCTAGAGACCAGGCAGAGGTGGGGAGCTTCTGTAGACTGCACACAGCACAGCACATCATTCCAGATCCGATAGCTCACGTCCTCCAAAAAGAAAAAAGACACTAGCATCTAAATCTCATGGAACTCAACTTACAAAGTATTTAGGAATACAGCAGGTCAACAATTTACAGAAAACACTCTGTATTATGTGTGCAGAACCTTTCCATACTGTGCATGGTGCTTTATATGTTTTTTCCTGGACACTGATTTTTTTTTAAATTTTAGATTTTCCGTATAGTGTATCCTTATTGTCCTTGTGTAAAGATGATAAAGTGGCTGACTAATCTTTGTTTTAATGAAGGCTCTCAGGGTAAGTCGCCCCAATTTTAATTTTTGATATGAAAATACCATTTTAATCTGTAATTAATTTATTTCCATTGTTTAAGTTTAGTGAGACAGTATTTCTGACTCTCTACGACTTCAGTAAATATTTAACCTAATTGTTCATTTTTGTAAGTGACTTTTAAAATGTCTCTCATTTCCAAATATTTCATTTAGTCATATATTTGTACTGTGTTATAGACTTGTTTCAACGTTTTTTGGAATATTCATGCATCAACAATTGCAGTAAAAACAAACCTTCAGACTAAAGTCCCTGCAGTAGGAGGGGTAAAAAATCTTCCTCTCGTCTTACCTGTGTCCCATTCCAGCACTACAGCTTCTATCAGTCTCCGCAGCATGGGATTGCAGGAGATACACCGTTTGACTAAATGGTTATAAGAAATTGTTCACTGCATCCTAAACAGAGTCATTAAATGGCACACTAATATACTTAATAAGAGATATCCATTTCTTCCATGCAGCCAAAGACCGACCCACGTGTTGGAAGCATCCAGATTTTGTTATGGCAATACTGCTAATGCTATATTAAACTCTAAAGGTGGTCTGGGCAGGTAAAACATTCTTGGTCCACCAAAGTTCTCTGAACTGCTCTGTCAGAATTAGAGATAAACAATCTGTATATATTATCCTTTTTACCTGAAATGTATCTAGCCTTAACCCATATATTCAATTTTACATGAAAAAGATAAAGATTTAAAGCATTACTAAACCCTGTTTTCCAAAAAAAATTGTAATCAGGCATGTCCTTTATTGCAGAAGGGACAATTCAAATACACATACCTATCCCCATTTCATTATGCGCTCTGCAATTTTCTTTCTTCTTTTCTTCCCGGTTTTAACCCCCCACCATGTTTATTGGGTAAACTGTGGCGGGCAGAATGTATTTATTCCCTGTAGCCGCAAGGGAAGCTGAGATGTTCTGGGTATCTCAGCTTCCTACATTTGCAACTCTGAGACTTTTGACAGAAGACAACAATCAGGGAGGTAAGTATTTTTTTTATTGCAGAAAGGACAGCTCCAGACCCCTTCTGCACCACAGACCTTAGTTCTGGTTTAATGGCGAAAATAACAACTTTATCTGATTAAGCTAGAAAACCAACTGAACTGTGAAAAATCCACTCAAATTTTCAACAACACTACTACTGGGAAAAATTCTAATAAAACAATTTTTTTTAGCCACATTAACCTATGAAGCATGCCACCTACCACAGCACCAGTGGTTGCATCAGACTGCAGCAAAGGCCTTTGATCCAAAGTAACCAGTTAAAATCCAAATTCAACAACAGTTCCTTCTGCCAAAACAATCACCAATTGTACAATCAAAACAACTGACTGCATACTGAGAAACAGCTGCTGGCTGCAAATGGCCTGGAAAAATTGGCAACTTAAAACCTTCACCAAACCTTTAGATAACTGTAACCGTTTCTCCTTGTCTATAAATTGCCAACCATGGTTGCATTTTTTCTGGTGTCACAAACGTTAATGCTCTTGGGAAGAATAATGTTTCGCCAATAAGCCCCAGAATTTGTTCTCTTATAACATCTACTAAAGGGGTATGAGTCTGAGTATTCATGTTTATAGTTACAAGATCTCAACCATTTACATTGACCTTCATGAAAGACTCAAATTTAAATTACCATCAGCATTGACCCTTGGCTGCTATGCTAAATACACAATACAATCTTTAGAAAATCTTGCCCTGAATGGAGAAACACCCCCCCCCTCCAACTCAAGCTAGAGTTGCAGCCTGGGCTATGGTTCAGCTCCGTGAAGGGGACAGCCTATTGCTGTGAAGAAAAGGAAGAGATGCCAACCTGCTGATGTCATTCCACCTGTTGAAGACATTTGCTGTCACCTTCATTCTTATTCCTGCCATCTCTTGACCTCACCAGTGTTCTTCCAGTAGGCCTCTTTCCATATTCTTATTTTGTTTTCACAATACTTTTTCAGTTCTAGGGTTTTACATATTTGGACATGAATAAAAAAAGTCATCTGGTTCTTAGCAGGTCCTAAAATTTTTCAAATCTAACTTAAGATGCAAAACAACACAAAACAGATTTCATATTTAACAAAAATGAAGCCAAAATGGAGGAACTATGTGTAAAATCTAAAAACACCTCATGACTCATTCTTGTATAACCAACTTTTGCAGCAGTAACTTGAATTAATCGATTTCTGTATGATTCAGAGTTTTTGAGGGCTTTTGATTTGTGAGGTTTGCAGCTTTTTGTTTATATAAAAAGGTCTATCCACAGCATATTGGTTGGGTGATGGTCTGGACTTTTGATTGAGCCATTGCAACATACCGCTTTTATATTTTTCAGCCATTCTGTGGATTTACTGGTGTGCTTTAGATCACTGCCCTGTTGAACTAACTGCATGTTCTTAGGGTGTAGGAGTGTCCTAAACTGAGTTATGCCCATTCTTACCAACCTGACACTTTTTTCAACATGCAGTGTTGTGTCCCTGAGCAGCCAAGTGCCAGGCACCAATACTGTCATTATAGAAAGGGACAGAGAATATTTAAGCCAGTGTAGACTCTTGCAGCAATGTGAGGCTTAGATTTCTTTCTTTGCTTCTTTCTCTTGCTCTCACTCTTCTCTCTCTTTCTCTAACTCCTTTATTTTATGGCACATTTATGGGAAATTAAATATCAGCTTTAAGTGCAGCAAGCACTTTGCCCACAATGTTTACTTATATTCCACCTCCACAACCCCTGTCCCTTCCTTTCACACTGTTCTAACCCACTTCCACCGTTCCATACTTACCAAGATCCAAAGCATTTGTTTACTTTAAGCCGCCATAAATCCTTCTCTGCTCAAGGTGCCATAATATTTGAGGCCGAGCTGCTGAGAATAGCAGAGTAGTGTAAGTTGTACATATACCGGGCAATGGCAAAATTTTATTCTATGTTACTGGGCCCTGCTGTAATGTATATCTTGTGTTTTGTGATAACGCATGTATTTCTAAAACAGGGAACAAACCCTAAAATTCTCTTCTCCTTTATATGTGCTAACAGCTAAACAACCATTTGTGTATTTTATGGGTAACACAGAACATACCTCATTTGTGGGTTTCAATAATTCTGATATGAGTGCACGTGCTTCCTCATAAGTAGTATGTCATGCTAAAATGTTCCTCAGTTTATTCAGTAACTAGAATGACACTATATACAAGTAATATTTTTAGTCCAAAATTTGCAATCCCTCTGCTTTGTCATCATGCAGAGTGCAAAGCACAGAAGAACAGTGGGGAACAAATGGAGTAGCAGAGGTAAGCATTACTTTTTGCATCATTATAAAAAAGTATAACAGAGCTTTACTACCTAATAAATATCAAATCATAAACTATTTATAAATCAAGTATACTATGTAAAATTTGCCAAATGGAACCAGTTATGTAATTATATTTACAGGGTGCTCTGTAAGACATCACATAGTGCCAATACAATGCTACTTCCAGTCATCAGGTCTTCAGTGAACCCCCGTTTTACTATTAGCTCACAGTACATTGTGGTGAGTGGGAAGAATGTCACCATTTACAGATGCCCAGAAAGTCTATTAGTTTCAGATAAACTGATCTAAGGGTCACAAACTGCTCGAGAAGCCCCTAACAATCTCTGCAGCACCCTGGATGAGAAACACTGGGATGGACTAATCATAGTGGTCTGTATGCCTGTATATGTGGCATCCCTAATACCTTCAAGATCCATAATCAGTGTCTCATCAATGAGATTAATATCCCATATCAAAGTCTCATGTGTCAAACCAAATAAAGAAAACACAATAGGGTTGGGGTAGAGTAAAAGCAGATACAGACCATGAGGTTGTGGTGCAGTTACTGCTTCCTCATGCCAGTGGACCACTTCCTCTGGGCTGATGTTCCAAATAGCTTCTTCCAGTGGCAGCCTGATAATGAATGGGCACAGCAGTGCATGGTACAGTACTGCTTACTCCTGATAGCTAGCAAATCTTCAGACGCTGCTTCTATAAGAACCTGTACTGCGGTATTATGGCAGCACTGCCGCATGCTGAGGTCTTAGTAGTGCATCGACACCTTCATGTAAGTCTCCCCTACCTGCGTTTCCTCTCAATAGATTTCACCAGGGACCTTCTTATACTTAATAATATTTTATTATATACCTTCATCAGACATATTGTTATAACAGCAGCCTAAAAGCAGAACCAAACCCAAAAAACCAAAATGTTACCAGGGTGCTGGGGTTTTTGGCAGAGACGACATGCAAGGTGTCTACTGCCAAAAAAAATTATTTTCCCTCTTCCTTGTGCCTTTATGTTTGTGTGGCATGCTTTGCAGAGCCTTACACATGCAAGGGTTAGTGATTATGGCAAAAGCCAGGGGTGGACATAGGGAGGTGCAAAGTGTGCAACCCCAGGCCCTCCACAGCCGACAGGGGCCCCAAGCCAGTTCTGCACTGTTGGTTATGTGCACATCTATTATTATTAATTAATAAACAGGATTTATATAGCACCAACATATTAACCCCCCCTCCTCTTTACAAGATACCTGTGCTCATTCTGCATGGAGGTACACACCATCTCAATGCCCAGGCAGGGCACTCTGTGTTCTGTTATTTCTGTTCCCCCCTCCTGACTGATGGGCACTGCCTCCCCTGTATTCAGTGCCACCCCCCGTACTCAGTGTGTGATGTCATTGTATTATCTGCACGGTACCCCCCTGCGTGTGTGCCCCCTACTCGGCCTCTCTCTTCTCTCCACTCCGTCCTTCTCCTCTACTACCCTGATAGAGGAAGCAAGAGGAGGGGGAAGCCATGGATAAACGATTGATCAGCTTGTTCGGAATGCTGAGCCTAGACGGGCCGCCACCACAGGCAGAGACCACCCGACAGACAGCAGCAGCACAGCCACCACCCTGCTCCACAGCGCCCCCTGCCGTCCAGGTTCACTAAACACATCTATCTACCTCCTCAGGGGGCTGAATAGCTCTGGGAAGACCAGCTTGGCCAGGTACAGGGAGATGATGGAGGGAGAGAATACAATTCTGTGTACAGACAGCAGGGTGATTATTATAAACAGGTTGTCATGGTAACGGGATATTCTCCTGAGGAGAAGTTTGTGTCCGGTCACAGGCCTCAAACACCCCCAGCAACTATAGAATGGATTCCCAATACCTGCAATGCTGCATTCTATTCCAACTCTTTTCTTGATTGGGGAAATGTCTCCTCACTTCCTGTATTTATTCCACCAGACAGGAATGTCTTCTATGTAGCCTAGACAGTGGTAAAATCTGACCCAAACCTTCACCATTCTATGGCTATTATTATTATTATTATTATTATTATTATTATTAACCACCTGGGCGTTACACTGATGTCTAGATTTCTGTTCCAAAAGTGTTACACTGTTTAATGAAATTTTTTTTTTAAATTGTAGACCTGAGAAATAAAAATTACAGAAATATGTCCGAACAGGGTTCTAGTAGATATCATGAATATAAAAAATGTTTGAAACACAAAATCATGTAAAAAAAAAATTTAAATAAAATTAAATAAAAGACACAAAAAATCAGCTTAAACAAGAATACATAAATAAATGAAAAATACTGAAAATGCGATAATTCGGTATACTGTATAGTAATATATTTTTCTAAAACACCTCCCTAGTGTCCGTCACATACCTATAGACAAAACCACATAAATATATTTTCTATTATTTTGTATTGGATTGGACTTTGTATTCAATCCAATACAAAATGAGAACAAAATTCAAACTCTCATTTTGTATTGGATTGAATACAAACTCCTGTATCCAATCCAATACAAAATGAGAGTTTGAATTTACCAATTACATACTTTGTATTTATTTTCTATTATTTTGTATTGGATTGGGTACAGGAGTTTGTAATCAATCCAATACAAAATGTGTTTGAATGAGTTTCAATTTGAATTTCCCGCACACGCGCCGACGTCATCGTACGCGCCGACGTACACGCACGGAGGGAGAAGAACCCGGCAGGCGGCTTCTTCACCGCCGGCCGGCTTCTTCTTCCCGGAGAGGGCACCCAACGCTGGAGGACGACGCTGGAACACGACCGATGGACGATCGCAGCGGGACCAGGTAAGTGATCGATAAACCCGAACTTTTCTCACTGTATTTTCATACAGTGAGAAAAGTTCGGGTTTATCGATAATTGTAACTTTTTTAAACCCGTACCAAGGTCGGGCTTATCGCTCGGCTGGTTAATAACCAGGTTTTATATGGCGTCAACATATTACACAACGCTGTACATTATACTGTGACAGATACAGACAGTGACACAGGAGGAGGAGGAGGAGGAGAGGACCCTGCACCAAAGGGCTTACAATCTAGGAGGCCACCTGTTATGGTTAGGGGGTCGGTCACATGGAATGTCATTCTAGGTCATGTGACCTGAAGCCATGGCACAGGGTCAGTAATGTCAGCAGTGTTTCTTTCTGCTGCCATTTTATTGCACAATCCTAATTGCCATCTGACAGGCCTCAGTCTTACCACCCAAAAATAGGAGAGCTGGGGAATCTGATTGACCTGACCCCTAGTAATCTATAGGGCACCATTGGTGCACCTTTTCCGGCTGCATTCCTGCCACCCTATTCTACACTTGGAGCCTTAAGGAAGTCAGGATATAGGGGGAGCATGGCGCTCTGATTGTCTTCCCATAATGCAATGCTGGGTGTCTAAAATGGGCTATGGACAAGCTCACCCTTCTTATTTCAGATATGGGAGAGTCAAGGTTTATACTTGGATTTCATATAATGTCGAGGATACCAGGAGGACTTTGGCCGTGCACCTCTCATGAAGAAGTCTGGTACATTGCAGGGTACAAACAGGTATGTATTGTTATGTATTACCATATAACCATCAATACCCTTCTAAATGCCCCTATATATCCTAAAGGAGAAAATGTGTTTGAATATTTAATGATAGCAATGATGTAATCACAGCATAAGATTGGGAGGTGCAAAGTGTGATGCTGCATGAGGGCCCTGAACCCAAGTCAGCCAACAGCAACCTGCACAGGGTCTCCAAATCAGTACAGCAGGGGTGCCCCAAGCCAGTTCTGCACAGAAGCGAACTGTTGGCTATGTCTGCCCCTAGGTGAGCATAATTCACATAAATCAGTGATTTAGTTCATTGTTGCATTCTGCAGACACAGCTGTGACACCACTGTATCCCTCTAAAGCTGCGTACACACGTGCAATTTTTGTCGTTGGAAAGGATCTTTCACGAT
>NC_092858.1:25247804-25309110 GCF_032062135.1 Pyxicephalus adspersus
TTTTTATTTAGTAACCAAGTAAGCATACAGGAAAGACATCCAAAACATAAAATACAAACAAGATAATGATAACAATAAATGACATTAACAGTTTGTCATAACACTATGATAGGCATTAAAGTCTCTCATCTATGCAAACGTCCGCTACCATATTTTATATATTTAAAGAAACTATAAATTTTATATTTATAGAAAAATGTAAAAAGGAGAAAGGATAGAAAAAAGGAGAGAGTAGAGTAAGGGGTAAAAAAATAAAAGATGGAGAGTGGGGGGGGGTGTGTGTGAAGTTTTTAAAGTAGAAACTATATAGAAAGAATATTTGTCCTGGTATATATGCATATTCAGGTAACATTTCAAATAACCAAACACATTCAAACTTTCTCAGTAATATCAACATTGGCACTTCCTATTTGTAGATATTCTGTGGACATGGTATATTGAAACCAGTTGAACCACATTTTAATGAACTTGGCCGTACAGCCGTCTCATGCCATGAGGTTTTCCATGGTCATGATCTCATTAATTCTCATGAACCATTGAGAAACAGTCGGGGGGGGGGGGTTTGGGGGGGTTGTTTCCTGAGAGAGGGGATACAGGCTTTGGCAGCATTAAGCAAGTGTCTTAATTATTGGATTAGAGAAAAATTATCTTTTCTTCGAAAGGGAAGAGACATGTAGCAGACAAAGTTCTGGTTTATTTTTAATTGATATGTCTGTTAATTCCTTTATTATATTAGCATTTTGTGACCAATAAGCTGACATTCCCAAAAGACATGTAACAAACTACCTATAGCTTTTTGACATCTCCAGCATCGATTGTCTGCTTGAGGAGAAATCTTGCCAATAAGGCCGGTACTTGTTACCATCTAGGTAACACTTTATAATTCAGTTCCTGGTATGAATTGCTGATGGATGCTTTGTGTCCAAAGTACAATAAATCCCATTTTGTCATAAAAGGCAAGGGCGTGGTAACAGACCCATCTAACAGCAAGCCATGAGCAATAGAGAGTGTGCCGTGAGTGGTCCTTCTCCAGCACATAGAGATTCCATCTTGGAGTGAGGGCAGTCAAAAAGCTGAGGAGACGGGTGGGAGCCAAGAAAATATGTCTGCTGGAGTTTTCTCCAGATATTCAAGGGAGGCAGAGAATAATCTGCCTTTAAGGTTTCAATTGGAACCAACCTGTTCCTCTGGTAAAATTACAAGCTCTAAACACCCATCCCATCTCTTTCCAGACACAAAACAGATGAGCAGAGATATGAGTCCCCAAATACATGATGAATTTCTTGGCCCATTTGTATGGAAAGGAGGGGGATATTTCCTCAACAAGTCAATGAAGTTTTACCCAGTTTTACCCAGCATAACATACATCAATATCTCAAATAACATAATATAAATACCAAGTATTAGACATTTAGCTAGCTCACAAACTGTATTTTTATACTAAGTGGCACAAGCTCCCAAGTTCTGTGATCTAGTTCCTGTACACCTGCTGCTTAATCCAGCGTTTCCTGTGTTAACCCTTTGTTGCCATGTTTGTTAGTTTCCAGCCAACTTCCCTGTGCAGTTCTTGTGTTCCTGGCTGCCTGTGGATATCCCTGCATCACCTGTACCTCCTGCTGTTTCCAGTGTCTCCTGTGTTCCCTGTGCCCGCAGTGGCCTCTGTGTCATTGCTGTCTTGCTCCTGGATCCTTGGCTATTGACCCCCGGCGTGTGACCTGATCTCTCTTGCTTGCTGCCTGTCTTGACCCCGGCTTTCCTTGACTATCCTTCTACTTAGTGATTTGGTACTGTGCTTTGCCCAACTTGGTGTGCCCAAGGACCGCAACCTGGCAGTAACCAGTGGCGCAACATCTTCACCATCAGAGACTCTGGAGAAAACCTGGTTACGGCTTTGACTCTGCACCTTGGCCCTTCTCAGGGCTCACCGCTAACACCTCTGGATTTCTAACTTAAGTTGTAAAGCAAAAGAGTTTACCTGGGTTAACCTGTAGTTCTGTATGTATTACAGGTAATTCTGTATGTAAATAAATTCTGTATGTTATTAAATATATAAAACTCATAAATCATAACATAAATTCTTGAGGAGCTGAGGCGGTGGAAGACTTTACCCCTATCACTGATGGGCCGCTGTCATCTTATTAAGATGATTAGCTTCGCTAGATTGCTGTACCACATGCAGACACTGCCTTTTTTACTACGTCATGCTGATGTCCAAAAACGTCACATTTATTTGGCAAGGTAACCCCCCTCCCCCCCCCCGTATTTCTAGAACCGTATTGCCTCTGCCTAAACAGAATTTAGAAGTTGGCCTTACTGACCTAAGGAAGTACAATTTAGCCTGTATATTCAGACATATAAAGGATTGGTGGCATAATACCTGCCATTACACGATGACTAATTTGGAGTCTTTACTAATACGGCCTTACTCCCTTTTGGGTCTTTTAAATACCCCATTTTCACTTATCTCTCGAGAGTTTAAAAGCAACCTTTTG
This sequence comes from Pyxicephalus adspersus, assembly GCF_032062135.1. Lineage (NCBI taxonomy): Eukaryota > Metazoa > Chordata > Amphibia > Anura > Pyxicephalidae > Pyxicephalus > Pyxicephalus adspersus. Next base: position 25,250,297 of record NC_092858.1, read on the forward strand.
CTACGAGATACTTGGTAGCTTGGAGAGAAATAAAGAAATTGGATGGCTGCCATATTGGGTCCACTACTGCCACCCCTTTTGCGATCTACGCCCTGTTTTCCTCAAGGCCTGGTTTACAAGGCATTTGATGTGTGGGACAGTAGAGGTCTTAGATGCTTGGGACAACTATTGGACAATTGCAATAGGCCTCTTCCATTCAACATGCTTGGACTCATATATGCATTACCAGCTCATCATTTTATATATTATTTACATGTAAAATCCAGCTATTTTGGCTTTGCTGACCCTCCTTATGCTTTATCGCTACCACCAATTATTTTGCATCTTTTAGGTGAGGCCTCTGCCCAATACTCCATATGCCATTTATATCCTCATTTAATGGGGAGTACCGTTACCACCCCTGCACTACTGTCCTTTGTAACAAAATAGGCTTCCATTTTCGATCTTTCCCCCTCAGATACTCTGGACCTTCTGGAAAATAGTTGGGATTGTGTTCACAAGGTAATGATTAGTGAACAATGGCGGGAGGTTCATTTTAAAATTGTTCATAGGACATATTATGCCTTTTATATCCCCTTTAAGCCCAGTGCATTTGCCCCAAGACTTACTGCATGCCCTAAATGCGCATACAGTAAGACTCCTTTGGAACATGCCTTATGGAACTGCCCTGTTATTTCTCGTTTTTGATTTTATTCACTTGGGCAGTACAGGGCAGGCTAGAGGAATTCACCCAGATTTGGCCCTTTTTCAGGATGTTTCCACATTTACACCTCTCACCACGACACAAACATGACCTTCAGTTTCTAAATTTGATCATTTCTGCCTTCTAGCTGCCAAGAAATGTAAACTGAAACAATGGATTGAACCTCTTCCTCCTACCACTTTTCAGCTCTTACAATACCTCCAGGCTAAAATGTTAAATGATAAAACTGAGGCAGCCCAGCATCGAGACACCCACCCACAAAAATTCTTTTGTACTTGGATGCAATATTTAAAACATACTTTATCACCCACTCATCTTAATGATATTACTGAGCTCTTTCCTCATACCGTTTGGTATGACACCAGAAACCTTAACTTATCTTAGTACATTTTTAGCTGTACACAGTTAGTTAACTATTGGGAACCTAGGCTGGATGACTATGTAAATTCAATGTATTCATATGGTATTTTTTCCACTTTGTCATTTTTCTTCAATGATGTATTGGAGATGATGCGTCTGGTTCATCATGCTTTTAATAGAGTAACTGGCTTTAGTGTTTGTTCCATGTGCTTTACCCATCTGTTATGTTTTGGTATTGGTTACGGTTCATTGATTTTGTTGATCTGACTCTTCTGTTTGGAAAAATGGAAAATGGTGGGGTGGCAGAATATGTTTGTATTTGATATACTGCTGAATAAGTTGTATGTGTATTTGTATCTTTATTTCTGCCAATAAAGAAATGTTAAAAAAAACAAGGAGCCTCAGAATATAGGAGACTCTAAACATGTTAATATGTTAACTGAATGCAAGACCCATTGCAACAGAATCATGGTCATCTCTCTAGGACAGGGCAAATAAAAAACAACATCTGAATATGTGCCACAACTTGATAATTACATTTTATATATAGTCACAAAGACTGTGGATAGTTGTGCACAGTGGGTACAATAATGCAATACAATAAAAACTAGAGGTTAAATGGGGAGGAGTCCCTCCATTCAAAACCTCTAGTGCTCTCTGATTGGCTGAGGAAAGCTCCTCCTCTCAGAGTGAGCCACGCGGCTTGCATTTATAAATGAACACAGCCGTGGGAAAAATCAAAGGATTTTTCCCACTCTGAATTGATTCAGGAGCAGCCAGCCGAGAAACCCTATCCAGGAACTCATAGTACAGGACTGCAACAGCAATCAGGGGAGCGGAGCTGCTCAGCTTCAATGATTGCTGTTGCCGCCCAGTAGTATGTGTTTCTGGATAGAGTTTCTCTATCCAGGAACTCTATCCAAGAATACATACAACTAGTAAAGGACTGCAAGAGCAATCGGGGCCGAACTTATTAAATCCCCTCGCTCATCCATATTTCTGACATGTCCTTATGGTTGTGTCAATTAATAGGGAGTCTTTGAGCCACGCTATTATTTGTAGTGTCCTATAGGCTGATGATTTCCATGCTGTATAATATAGGTTAGCACACTAGACCTCAAATCTCACTGACCCATCTATACCATACAACTGCTTGTAGCATGGTCTCTGACTTTGATGAAAATATTGAGCTTTGGCAAACAAGAATCAAAGTTTAATGAATGGAGCCTGTAGTGTCTTGTAAGGTTCTGTCACATGTGCAATAAATGTTCCAGTTCAATTTCCCTATGACAGAACCAGTCAGCTTGTAAAAAAAAAAAAAATTCATGAAAAACAGTAACGCTTTTGGAACAGAAATCTAGACATCACTGTAACGCCCAGGTGGTTAAGTATTTTGATTGTGTTCACCAATTAAAACACTGCTTGTGATATATAAATGGTTAACCAAACATAAAGAAGCCTTGCCTGATCAGTTTTGATCAATTCATTATTTTTGTGTAATTGATCAGAAATATTGAATAGTGAATGCCTAACAACACAACTAGTAGTCAGTTCAGTAAGAACTTTGCACTTATAAATTCTGCAATTCCTTTTGTACTTTTACCATGACTTACCAAGTTTTATTTCTTTATTTTATACATAAAAATTGATTTGTATTTTTAAAAATTTGTTTTTTCTTTTTAAATAGAAGATTTCTATTAGGGATTAATAGGCTGTACATATTTACATTACAACTTAATAGATTTCTTACAATAATTCCAGTGTCTATTTATTTGTAAATGTACATTCAATGCATCAAGTGCAGCCCACAGCTGCCTTTTAATAAATATAATAAAATTAATAATAAACATAAAAATTTTTTTTTTTTTTACCCCGAGAGGATACACTTTCTGGGTAAACCAGGAATGGATTTCCCCAAAGTCATTTGCTTTTTGCTAGCAAATGTTTTCAATCCTTGACCAGATCCAGTCCAAGTTTGCTGGATCACCCAGCTTCACTGATAGTTTATCTCCAGTCTTAGAGAGCGTTATTAAATTAGGCTCTATGTAACCACAGCTAACAAGCACAGAACAGAATGACCCCTGAAAATAAAAGCAATATATTGAAAATAAGGTAGAGATGGACCAGTACAAACCAAAGCTTCTGCAAACTGACTGGAATCAATAAATTGAGTGAGTGTATGGTGTTGAAATGTTCATTTACTGTGATAAGGTTACATAACCTATACTATGCTTGGCTCTGGGGCCCATCATAAGAGCCCAACACCACCACTCGGACCAAGCAGAGTATCGTGATTACATGAAAAAGATGGATACTGGGATTTAACACCTTGGCCATATACTGGCCTTTTATTACTCATTGCTTTGCATGACAATTTGTATCCAGCTGCTGCATTCTGCTCTATTTACCTCCAAACGCGGTCAGCTAGACAGGGGTCAATAGGGAAGGGTCTGCCAGTAATTCTTAACATTAGAAGAATAATACTAAAACATACGTAAGACCAATGTTAGGTTTTTATCAGACTGCTTCTTGATAAAGATGACCCGACATCAAAAAGATATTAGCAGCAGGCAGTTTCTGACATTGCCCCTGTATTAAGGCCTACATTTAAATAAAAATTAGAATTTAATCTGCTACTGAACACTTAACTAATTGTTAGCTATCACCTCCAGTGCAGCACAGTAGAATTCAGGCAGCTAATAAAGTGATTGTTGGTAAGTAGCTTGAATTTAAAATCCCTCCCGTATAGTTTATCCCTAAGGCTGCAAACTGATATTCCTGTTAATTCTCTGATAATTAAACATTTCCTGAAATGCGTTAAACTTTTTTTCCAGAAAACAATATGATTAAGATTGCTTTAATATGTCCATTCCAACACAAATAATTTTATATTTACAATGTACTAACATTTTGAACATATATAGTGTCCTACTACAAAATAAATAAAGGATTTGTTGCTTAGAGTCTGTGCCTTCTTCTCTTGCGGAGTGCTCCTTGGTCAGTAAAACTCGGGTCTTCTTTCTTTGTGGTTGTAATATTATTTGTATGGCTGCCAAGTGAAGGATTAGCTTTCCCCTCTGACTGATAGGGAGAAATCTTTATTCTTTGCTGATCAGCTGACATTTCTGGTTTTGGCTGCAATTTTTCTGCCTCTAAACCTGAAACTTGTGTGTTAATCATGGCCAGTTCTTCATCAGCTACAAATTCCCCTCTACTCATTAGAGTAGGCTGTTGACGTGTCTGCTCTTCTTTCTGCATACTTCGAGGAGGACGGAACGCTCTCTGCAGAGACGGTGACACAAGGGGTCGCACTGGTGTTAGCAGTGGAGGGGAAGGCACCCGGCTAAGGAAGTCCAAAGCTTTCATCTTCTTGGAAATCTTTGGGTCCATGTCACCACTAGAGCCGATTAATATATTACTCCTGTCAGGGGTCATCTGGGCTCTTGCAAACTTGGCCACCGGGGTCTAAAATTAAAATATAATGGTAATGACCATAGTGTTTTATGCAATGATTTGCTAAAGTAGAATACACATGTGGTCAATGAGAAGTTAGGGACTAATATATGAACTAAAGTTCTCACTACAGAACTTTCATATATCTTCCTTCATGTGCTACCATACTAAACACAATTAAACAAATTTATAAAACCAACACACAATAATAAATGTCAGCCAAATATATATTTCCTGAATATGGTACATCACTCTTACACTGGCTAAGAACCCATGTTGTACCTATCTCTAGTTTTACCTCTGAACATTTACATACATGTCTATAAAGGGGCTTTTCACAGCACTAGTAGCACAATTTAAATAGATGGAGATGTGTTCTGTTACTCTTTTGTAAGTTACTGTTCTCCAGCCAGTCAGTTATGCTGGTCCCTTTATTTCATGTTACTTTGTAACTACCGCATGGTCGTACAAGACCGGGTTCTTTGTTGCAAATGTGGCAGAGAACTTACTGAGAATTTGTTAGTGGCCGCGTGTGAATCTGAATTGTGCTGCGCCAGACACCTTCTCCCCTCAGGATGAGGAAATTTCAAAATGTTGAGCAGTTTGGTCTCTGCTTCATGGCGGAACTTCTGGACAGCCTGTGAATGGGATATGTTCAGGTTAGTAGGGCAATAGGGAAATGGCCACAGGTAATAAGCTGATCAGTATTACGCATGTCTCTTCTGCACAATATCATGAGATCTGACATTTGTATGTTTAGCAAGGCAGCCAGACTATTTTATTGAATTTTAAACTTTGTTTTCCCATCCAAAATTTATTTGTGGATTTGTGGAGTGCGAGAGGGTTCAAAATTTCCTTGGTGCTCTCCATTACACTGCTGCTGGCCAGCACTTTTTCAGTGACCTGCAGAATGGAGTTTTCCATATTTTTCTATGGTGGTTCCACTAAATATTACAAATGCACAAAATGCATCACAGCATTAACGGTCACATGACCTCTTCACTTCCTGCACTGCCAGCAGAGCAGCTACCATCAAATATGCACCTACCAAGATAATCTACTACTCTGACATGTAAAAAAAATGATAAATAAAAATCAGAAACATGGTGGACCCACTGTAACTATCTAGTATTTTCCAAACACATTCCAAAATTTGGAGACACTAGCAAAATCTCATTGCTGAGGTACCAAATATTTCATTTGTGTTACCTGCAAAACTGGGATGTGAAGACACATTTGAAAAACACTGAACTATCTCCAATTACCAAATCTATTCTGTGATGCTTTGTTTGCATCTTTCTAAAACAGAATGGAAAAAGAAATATGCAGATTTCTTTACATTTTCAGCTGCCTACATTTATGGATCTGCTTGTTAAGCCATTGCAACTAGATGCACTCACCACATTTAGCATTGTCAGTTTATATTTCGTAGTCTGACCCCAACTACTGCTGATGTGCATCTTTTTGCACCACGAACAATGCCAGCTGAGCTGGAAAACAAAAAGCTAGAAATCCAATCACAAAACAGCATGATTCCTGATCCTGTGAGAACAGTGATGTCAGAACTGCTGTGGTCTGCTAGTTCAAAAATAAAAAGGTAGATTGCTACCACGCTACATGGTACAAAGTAATATACACAATGCCAGTGGCAAAGAGCTTACTTACAACCGACTTGTACATGGATTCTGCACATTTAAGAATTCTTATAACCCAGCTTTTCAAACTCTCCTACACATCTTCTGTCTTATAAACCCACCAATCTATATCCTTCCCTTTTTGTGTACTTCCCCCTCCCCTTAGATTGTAAGCTCTTCTGGACAGGGTCTCTTCCTCCTGTATCCCTGTCTGTAATTTGCTCCCCCTATTTGAAAGTTATGTTACCTGGACAGACTGGCGAAGTTTATGAATGGCCTTTTGTAAATGTTGCTCTTTGGGGTTTGCAGCAATATAGGACAGATCTCCAGCAATCACCATGGGAATTCCAGCAGTATATTCTGATCTCCAGCGCAAGTTACTGGCTGCAATGAATGTACCAGGCTTTGCAAGTTCCTCCAGGGATAGCTGGGAGAGGTCTGCCCAGAACTTCACTGCTACAACCTCTTGGACTTCATTAGACAAATACACAATTGGAGCAGCACCTGTTGAACACAATTTTCAAATATGAACACTCCACTCCACACTATATCTCCAAATCAGTGCGTTTTGAATATAAAGTCAATACATTTCTCAAGTATTTCAAGTTGGTTTGTACCTATTTTTTCGTGTGTGGATATCACCAAGCCCACAATGCCAACCTCACCATACTCTGCTGTAAAATGAGACTGCAGAAGCTGACTGAAATCAGTCACTTTTCTCTCGCTGTATATTTGTTCCAAGATGTCCTGTGAAGGCTGAAAATGAACATCCATAAGAGAAGGGATAGAAAAGTAAGCATTTTTGATATCTGCAAATTGCCCAAAATACCAATATAAATGATTAGCATTACTGAAATACTTTCCAGCAGGCTGGCCAGCACCTAACTAGACGTTTGTAACCACCCAAATGAGAGGGTGCTGTGTGCAGATCTGCGCTGCATTGACATTAACAAGTACTCTGTCCTCAGGAGCTGGTTTATCAGATGATAGCTTGTTCAGTACAGGTAACCCATGAAATCAGTATTTCCCCAATCGTGCATACCTAAACCCACACTGATAGACTACAAGGTTTCAGAGCCTATATGTGAGAGGATTAGAGCAATCCAAAACAATTTGTTGATAATGAAGTAGTTGTATGATTTAAATCTTTTGGCTCAGTAGACTCTCAGAACTATATGCAAAAAAAAAATAGACTATTGTTATATTATTAACACTTCACTATGTTGTGAAACATTTTATTCGGGATTTCTACTATCATATAATATGTATGACTAGAAACACTATAATGTGGTCAAGACCATTGTAATCACATTGGAAACACTTTAAAAGACCCTTCACATTGCGTAGTCCCATGTAGGTACCAGCAAATAGGGGAAAATCTGCTTTCTACTTTTCCCTAGATGAACCTAGACAATAAATCACAAACCAAAGGCAGGTGGGAATAGCCGGGATACTCATTCAACACTCCTAGGAATCATCTGGTTTCAAAATTTTAGGTCACTGAACCAAAACATACATACAGAATGATCTCATGTCTCCTTATATGAGGGGTGTCAAACTTTAGCCCGAGGGCCAAATCTGGCCTCCAAAGGAATCCTTAATAGGAACGGCAACTGGCCGGGCGCTGCATATAAATAGCACCGTTAATACAATTCCTGGCATCACTTGCGTCTATAGACCAGTGGGCTCTCTGCCTATGTGTGGCCCCGCATTGGACTGTTTTATAGACGCAAAAATTGCAGGGAATTTTATTAGCGGCGCTATTTCAATGTTCAATGTTGCCACTAATGCAATCAGCCAGTTTCTATTTTCAATGCACACAGCTCCATATGAAGAATCTCTGTAATCATACCTCTAAGTATCCTGGGTCAGGTTCATTCTGAACAGCTTCATAGATCTCTGCACCATCCTGAAGTGCAGCAATTTGGGTTACAGTTAAACAACTGTGCCTTGTACTTTTGGCTTTTCTTTCACGTGCTAAAAAGTAAACCACATGTAAGTGCATTTTATTTAATTCCCAATCAGCATCCATACAGAAAAAAAGTAAAACAGTGGTAAAATATATGGGTATATGGTGATAACCAGAGTAGTGCCATTGCATGGTGTTCACTCCATTTATAACAATTGTGATAAATTAACATGATTGTCACCTTATGAACAGGGGATTACTATAGAGAAAAAAAACATTGTGAGCATTTTGAAAAAAAAAACAAAAAAAAAACACTACAGCTTCTCTCTTAACAAACGGATTCACAGATTGCCAATGGTGAATGCTGTAGGTCACAATGGGGATCAGCGATGCTTCTTTTAAACACCAACATTGTTGTTTTTGTAGCCTGCACATCCGCAACAGAGTTGAATGGGCTGTGTACACCACTTCCAGTTATGGTGGTCAGTTACTTGAAGTGATTAGGCATCTGTGAAATATGGTGCAGCAATTAAAACACTGATAACTGCACAAAATCTTATAACACTACTACAAATAAGGCAATCAGGTAAAAAAACTTATGTAGGCGTTGATCTGTTATAGCAATGTCTGTTAGGGTTCCTTATTAACCTTATTAACCAGGTCATGGTTTAGTTTAGAACCATCCAATTCTAGTTATGAAGGGCCAGAAACATGCCAGGATGTTCATAACATTCATTGTGTGGCTTGTATACTTTACCTTACTAAATGACTTGCTGTCAGAAGCACTTACATTGTGAATAGATCCTGGTCTTCCAGGACTGAATTTGGTTTGTAAATACTTACTTAACAACAACTGAAGAAGCTGCTTGGATAGGCAATATCACAAAATAACTTCACTGTATGTGAAGGGCAATTACTAAAATTTTAAAACATCTTCACTGAAATCAAAATGCTTTCGAGTAAATTATCACCGTCATCTGCATATTTCATTTTTCACAGGGATTTATGCTTACAAGTGTGATTTACATATTATATAATGTCATCAATTTGTGTCAGACCTGATATTTTCAATTACCCTAATCATCAACCTCTCATCTTACAGGAATTATAATTGCCCTTTTTCCATAACTCATAATGCTGCTTCCATACCCTCCCACTGTTCAAACTCCTCTTGAATCTTCAGAAACAAGGCTTCAAGATTTTTTTGCTGTTTTGAGGCATGTCGTTCTGCTTCTCGTTCCTCTGCTCGGTCATTACGGAACACATACGTGCCATTGGCCAATTTCTCCATCCACTGAAGAAAAAAAGTTACATATTTTTGGTGTTTTAAATTTCTTACAGCAGTCTGAAAATACTGCTAAATCATATTTATTAAAGCAAAGACAGTGGGAGGCATCCAGTGAATGAAAGCTATATAAATTTCTGAATCTTTTAGAAATGTAACGACAAAATGGATTGAGCACTGATGGTTTGGCAAAAACTGCATTAAAGCAATGCTATTTTTGCTACAATTATCCACCAGGAACTTCCCTCTTTTTTAGCAAGCTTTTCATAGCAAAAGGAAAAAATGGATGCTAGGGAAGGGGTTGACTCCTGCAGAGCTGTTAATGTACAGTGGCAAAATCTCACAGGACATCTTTTTCCACTCAGGCAACAAGACTGCAGTGCTGATCAGTTTTTGGCTTTTGCTTCAGACAATGCACTTGGAATATAAAATAACCATGCCATTGATTTGGAAAGAACAGCTTTTCTATTATGTATGCCTTTCACTTTCCCTTGTCACCTAAGCTTATTATTATCCATTCTGAACTCCATCAGTTCCAGTGTCTTTCTTCTATAAAGCTCATACTTCAATTAAGAACCACAAGTTTGGCTTCCCCACTAATATGAATATTTGTGTTTCTTACTAAGGCTAGGTACACACGTGCAATGATTCTCGTCCGATAATCAGTTCAGGGCTGATATTGGACAAGAATCTTGCGTGTGTACAGGGCTAATCACCCCACATCCAAACAACTGTCCTGGCGGATCCACAGATGATGGAAGACGAACAATCATGATGCAAGTGAAGGGGGACAGAGCTCAGCTCGATGGCGCTTCTTCCTTCTCCCCCCTCCCCTCTCCATAGAACAGAATGATGCTGAATGTAGAGCGTTCATTCATGCATTGTGCAGTCGTTTGTCATTGAAAAGAATCATGAAAGATGCTTTCCAATGACAATTATTGCACATGTGTACCCAGCGTAAGTCTTCTGAAGACCAGTGTACGATTGTATTGCTATCTGTAGTTGGTAACTTGAATTGTTCCAGACCTATTTTGTGTATTGTTATATTTCCTTTAAAATGAAAAAAAAAATATTAAAAAGAAGAAAAGACACCAGCTTCACCTGCTGCTTATAAATCTCAGGCTTACCTGCATGGGGTAGATCCTTTGTATGACAATGTCAACGCACCCCACAATGCCGCCTTCAGCAAACAACGATGAAAGAGGAAGGCAGAAAGGTCTGGGGTCATGGAAATAGCCAAGCCTGGTAAACCAACGAGCAGGACGAGTACTGTTGGCTGAAAGCTAAGAAAAAAAAACAAAAAATATATGTAAATGTTTTTACTAAAACCTAAAGTCATAAGCACATTCAGGAACATGGCTCCCTAATGTTTACATAAAGTTCTGTTTCTACCATTTTTCTGATGCAACAAAAATACAAGCATCACTCTTGATAAGCTGCATGCATATTTATGAGGCAATAATGAGTTTTTAGGAAGAGAAAAATCTGTACTTCTGACCAAAGAAAGCACATGGGATGACTTTTGCTACGTTTTAATTATATGAAAATATAGGCTTAGAAAAGGAAAGAGTTAACTGTAGGAAAAGTTGGGGACAAAAAGGAACATTAAAAGGGACCAGGGAGCATTGGGGTCTATTGATCAAAAAGAATTCTTGAGCCAATTTTCACTGCTTGAAGGACACAAGCCCAATCTTTCACTGCTATAAAGTTTTGTTTCATGACAATGGGAGAAATATGACACATAATAATCTCCCCTATTGCATGTGAAGTGAAGAATTTGAAAAATTATTTTTAAAACCGAACAAAAAGGACATGATGCCCATAGCAACATCTCTGATTCCATATGAATTTACTGAAAAAAAATGAAACAAGGAGCCTGAGTGCCTGTTGTGTGCACCTTCATATCCTGTTTTCTCTTACCAGCCACCCCATTTGTTGGTAGAATGTGTGTATTTCAAATAAGCATCCCATTTTGATGAGTTACTGTGGCATTTTGAATAGTTTTGAAAACCTTCTTTATCGATGCTTGTTGTTTATATATATATATATATATACCTTTAACATAAGAGATTCTGGAGCTTCCAACGGAGTGCATGCATCTTCTGAACCCACTAATTCTGCCCCATGTACTATTATTTTCTGACCAACAAACAGTCTTCCTCTGTGGAGCAGTGCAGTTAATGGAGGGTCCAGCAAAGCCTTGATTCCATACCAGCCATCAGTCACCTCAATGATGGCAGAACAAATGTTCATATAAAAGAGAATCTGGGTAGCAGTGACCATAATATGATTTCATTTTATGTAAGCTGTAAACAGGAAAGATAAAAACATTTGATTTTAAGAAAGCAAATTTTCCATTATTAAGGGCCGGCTCTCTGTGACATGGACGGGAGTCAATATTGTCCTCAAAGAACACAGAACAGAAATGGGAATGTTTCAAGTCTGTTCTACAAAAGCACACCGAAATATATATTCCAATGGGTAATAACTTAACAGGCTAAAATTCAAACCTATGTGGCTCACAGCTGATGTTAAAAAGCCATAAGGAACAAGAAAAGGGCATTCCAAAAAATAAAAATCCAGGATCACCTTCATCATTTGAAACCTTTAAAGAATATAACAAGATTTAAAAATTAGATAAAATGCGCGAAAATTCAAAATGAAAGACAGATTGCAAAGGAAAGTAAGGCAAACTCCCCAATTTTTTAAAATATAATAAAAAAGATTAGATCTGAACATGTAGGCCCCTTAAAGGATGCCACTGGGTTGGTAACTGGGGAAAAATAAAAGGCAGATTTACTAAACACTTATTATTTTTAGCTCTGTGTACACAAAGAAATTGGCAGAGCTCAAGTCAAAATTTATAATAGCAATGCCACTGCCTTAAATGAGTCACAATGGCTCAGAATTGATATGACTGAAAAACAGCTTGGAAAAATTAAGGTTAACAAAGCACCAGGACCTGATTGATTACATCCTCAAAGAGCTGAGCTCAATTATTTCAAAGACATTCTTTCTAATTTTTAGAGACTCTTCAGTCACTGGTAAGGTACCGATCGATTGGCATAGGGCCAACGTGGTTCCTGTCTTCAAAAACGGAGTAAAGTCATTTCCAGGTACTTACAGACCGGTTAGTTTAATGTCCATAGTTGGAAAGGTCCTGGAGTGTGTGATAAAGAACCACATAGAGGTGTTTCTGCTAGAAAATAATATTATCAGTGATAGTCAGCATGGCTTCAAGAAAGACAGAAGTTGTCAAACAAATTTAGTCTCTTTTTATGAGGAAGTAAGTAAACAGGTAGACAGTGGAGTAGCAGTTGATATAGTGGACTTGGACTTTGCTAAAGCATTTGACACTGTATCCCACAGACAGTTAATATGCAAGCTAAGGTCAATAGGTTTAGGAAAGTCAATCTGTAAATGTTTAGAGAACTGGCTTAAGTACCCCATCCAGAGAGTTTTAAATAATGATTCATACTCTGAATGGTCTAAGGTTATTAGTGGTGTACTCCAGGGTTCAGTGTTGGGACCTTTACTGTTTAACATCCTATTAAATGATATAGAGTTTGGGATTAAAAGTACCATTTCTGTTTGCAGACCAAAACTATGTAATGGAATTAAGTCAATACAAGATGTCTATATTCTACAAGCAGACCTGGATGTACTGTTTGATTGGGCAGCCAAGTGGCAATTTATTATAGATAAATGCAAAGGTATGCACTTGGGAGCTAGCAACATGCATGCTTCATGCAAATGGAATACATTTGGGGGAGTCAGAAATGGAAAAGGATCTGGGGGTTTTGGTAGATCATAGACTTAATACGAGCATGCAATGCCAAGCTGCAATATCTAAAGCTAGTAAAGTACTTTCTTGTATTAAAAAAGGAATAGACTGCAGAAATAGAGACATAATCGTGCCCCTGTACAAAGCACTGATCAGACCACATCTGGAATATGCAGTCCACTTTTGGGCACCAATTCACAAAAAGGACATTGTGTAATTGGAGAGAGTGCAGAGAAGGGCAACTAAACTAATAAAAGGAATGGAGGAGCTCAGCTATAATGAGAGATTAGCTGAACTGAATCTATTTTCTTGAGACGAGACGTTTAAGGGGGATATGATCACCCTGTATAAATATATAAACGGTCCATATAGAGAACTCTCTTCCCTATTATTCACTGTAAGATCATTACAAAAAACAAGAGGGCACGCTTTGCATTTGGAGGAAAAGAAGTTTATGCTCCGGATGAGGAAGGGATTCTTCACTGTAAGGTCTGTAAAAATGTGGAATCGGCTCCCTAAGGAAGTAGTTTCAGCAAATACTATAGATTGCTTTCAGAAAAGGCCAGATATTTTTCTGGAAGCACAGAATATAACAGAGAATTAAGTCTTTAAAGTAAAAATTAAGTTAAAAAACAGTGACTGTTGATCCATTGAACATCCGATTGCCTCATGGAATCAGGATTTTTTCCCCCGTTAAAGCACATTGTACCAGGGTTTTTTTTTTGCCTTCCTCTGTACCAACTATGTTTATAGGGTTTTATATCTGGGATATGATAATTTTCGTAGTGGTTGAACTTGATGGACTTATGTCATTTTTGAACCTAACCTACTATGTAATTATGTGGAAACAGCAGCCAATAACATATCATGCTTTGGAATCCCACCCACAATACTGTAGCAAGGTGTTTACTATTTGAAGAAAGAGAACATTCCTCTAAAGATAAAATAAAGCCTCACAATGTATTACTTGCCTGTATTTAAGCTGTAATAGTACTCGCTCTGGTGTCAGACATCTGCTGGCAAACATGTCAGGGAACATAACTTCCATTGCAGCCAGCTTCCATACAATCCACCTATAGTGATTGTAAACCCATTCTGGGGAGATCAGCTTGGGATCCACGCCTGTGGTGTCACACAGAGCTCTATGGAAAAATTGTATTTTCAGCACAATTCACAGATAAAATGCTAAAGGATTTGTTAACTTTAACAATTCTGACATTTAAGCTTAATCCAACAACATAACTAGCGAACGTCTTGTCGTGAAGGACAGAAACATAGTATCACCTGTAGAACTCCTCCCTTCCAGCAGTCAGCCTATCAGATGGTACCAGCCAGCCGCCATCGGCAATCTGCACTCCACCGTTAGGCATAAGAGTGTCCTTTGTGAAATATTCCAAGCAATGAAAGTGAAATGTCCTCGCTGTTTCACTGTTGATTCCAATGTGGTTCTTCAAAACACCAAACCTGTACAGCTGTACAAACAAATGTTTTCAGCAATCACACAAATAGTTTTATTAACCCCCCTAACGTTCTAATTCCGTCCAAATTTCCATGCAAAAAGCTCTACATTTTTTTGCATGTAAATGTATTTTACATTGTAGGCTATAATTCTTAGGCATAACTCACCGAAAGATGTCCAATATTTAGGAAAATTAGCAAATTCAATAATAAACTTTAAATTAAAAAACACAAAAATCTGTTAAAAAATTGTGAAACATGTAATGTAAGTGTATAGTAGCATATATTATATAAATATATATAATATATTAAAATGTCTTTGTATTGGACTAAATACAGCTATTTTGTATTGAATCCAATACAAAAATATTTGAATTTCCTGCCGATTCTTCCGCCCGCACCGACGTCACTGAGAAACCCCAGAGATCGTCTTTGCATTGCGCGGCTGGAGATCGAAGAAGATGGACATGTCCTCAGGACCTGGGGGGACCAGAAGGACGCCGGGAAACAGCGACGGAGCAAGGTATATGGGGGTTTATTTAGGTTAAAGTGAGCCCGAGTGTGACTCAGGATTACTGCTACTTGCAGGTAAAATCCACCCCCCGAGTCACACTCGGGATTAATGCTTGGGGGGGCTTAGTCAATATCTATTATAAATGTTTAAAGCAGTCTTACCTGGTTTTAAATGCAAGTGGGCAAATATGCAAAATTTTACATAAAAATGTCTACGTTAAGTAAATTAAAAAAAAAACATTTGGTCCTATTCAATATTAATATAAAAAGACCCAAGACATAAATAGAAGCAAATTGAAGACATTGCAAAATGCTCTGGGACTCAGGGAATTTGCTAAGTAAAAGGTTTAGGGGTTCAAAAGTTTAAAAATATATTTAGGTCTAGGAGTGACATAAGAAAAGCTGTACTTGCCTAACCCATCTTTCCCCTGGTCTCTTCCATCAGACTAATCTGAGCCGTAGGTAAATCCTTAGTATTCTCACTTACAATATTGGGCTACTGCCCTGCATTAGGGATGTCGTCATGGTTTGCACACTGTGGCCCGCTCATAGAGGAGATTGCAGGGGACCAGAGACACAGAAGATAGAAGAAGTAAATTTGTTAAGTAATAGGTACATCTTGGGCCACCCCTACACCTGAACAAATGTCTAACCCTTGCACTGGAGGTAGAGCCCTACTGCAGGTATAATATTATAGTTTGTACCTGATCAAGGTTATACTTTGAACAAACTGACTGTAGTCTGAGGTATATGACCTGCTTTCTGCTAAACTAATCTTTATCTGGTATAGATTGCTGAACTCTGCCATAAAACACATAAAGCATCAGAGAACTGCATGATAAATCTAAATTTTTAGCACAAACATTAACCAACAGCACCATACATGAGATAAGGAGTGGAGTTTTAGTAAATGAAAACAAACAGTTATTTTGTTACAGAAATGTGATGTATTTGGCGTTAAGGATCATTGATCATTTAAGGTGTCAGACTTTACCTGCGCCTTGGTGTACACTGTTGGAGGCTTCCCTTGTACCGCTGAAAATAGGGGAATTCTCTCTGTAGAAGATGCTTTCAGCTGATACAATATTCCTGAGTGTGGCTTAATTATCTGCCTTTGTTTCTTTCGTATTCTCATTTCCTGCATGTCTCTAGCACAACTTAATCTTGCAACCAACTGAGAAAAATCTTTTAACAGAAAAGAAAAAATTTAGAAGATGAATATAAAATGCTGAAATGCAAAATGCATTTATTGCCGACAATATGCTCCACTGGACAGGTATTACCCTTTACTTCATGTCCTGTGATTAATCATTGTGGCAATACAGGTAGACCCCGGGTACATATGAGATAGGGACTGTAGGTTTGTTCTGAAGTTGAATGTGTATGTAAGTCGGAACAGGTACATTATTTTTTGAAATGCAATTAGGACAGATGTTTGTCTCAGCATATTATTAGGCAGCGTGGTGTCAGTTACTGTATAAATCCTCACTTTGAGTAAATCACAAAGCAAAAAAAAAAAAAAACTTGGAGCCTAGACATTCATTAACATCTGGAGCAATATTATACAAAAAGAAATAACTGCAGAGTTTGTCTTGGTCATTAAAGAGTTACAAGAGCTTGCACAACATTAAAAGACTTTCTGCAAGTCATGCAAAGTGCCCCTCCCTCCTCCAAGCCTCCTGCACACAAACAAGCAGGGAAGCCCTGTTCATATCTAGGAGTCGTCCATATGCTGGATGTCCTTAACTCGAGGACTACCTGTATGTAAACCCCTCCTCAATGTGGACACAGCAATAAAAACCCAACCTAAGTTCCAACTATTTCCACTATATCCAAAACATTAAAAAATAATCACATATCATCGCAAATCACACTATAATTTTTTATACAATCACTAATTATAAATAATATATAGTAATTAAAACATGTTAACCTGATCCTAACTCTGAACATGCTTTTTGCTTCAGGTTGCCTTCATCAGTGTGAAAATCTGGGTCACTTTGGTTTCTTGCCTCTTCCTCAAGTGGCATATGGACTTCCATTTTAAAGAAAGAGACAGATTTGCTAGTGGCTTGTCTGTGGGAAACCATCTTATACTGTGGTTTTTCATCTTTGGCACCATTTGCAGAATTTTCTGATAAGGGCTGCTGAAAAGAAGGAGAACTAGAAGAAAAATGTCTCCGAGTAGTAAGCGGAGAATCCTTGGCTTCCTTCTTAACAGCGGATAAACTGCAAGAAAAAAAAAAAAAATATTCACATGTTATTATCAAAGTATCTACAAAATCTAATAGAAGATCTACTAAACTCACATTACAAGGTCAACATGTCATTTTCATCAGATATAATTTTATGTGGGCTTTGTAGTATTTTTTAAAAAATTTTCCTGAATATTTGAAATCTGTGTTCAGTTTTACTCTAGCACGTCTAATTTTGGTGATGAAGCTTATTATATACTGTGTGAAATTCGTTATAAATAGCCTTAACATACGAGGGGGTGCTAAGAAGTTCTTGGCTTTGCCCCCTCCCTGATAAAATAGAAAAATAAGTGAGGGGGCATAGTATGTAACAAATATCAGGTCTTTGTGATTGTTAAAACTGTTTTTTCGTTTAGTGAGAAGCTGTGATGGCAGAGGACCAAGCAAGTTTCACGTTGTTGAAGTTACGGGTCGTCATGAAGTTTTTGTTTCTCCAGGGAAAGAAAGGACACTTCTCCCCCAGTGTTTGTGGCATCTCAGTATGAATGTCCTTTGCTGACTTTCCCTGGAGAAACAAAAACCATGGTGGCTCATAACTCCTGGTGGCTCGTAACGTGAAACTTGCTTGTGCCTCTGCCATCACAGCTTCTCACTAAACGAAAAAACAGTTTTAAGAATCGCAAAGACCTGATATTTGCACAGTTACATACTAAGATATTAGAGGCTGTCATATGTCCCCACACTCATTTTTCTATTTCATCAGGAAGGGGGCAAAGCCGGGAACTTCTCAGCAACCCCTCTTATTACAACATTTAACAACAGTTTTCTTTTTTTAAGGTTAGAGACCGCACTAACTGCAATTGATTTCATTTGTCATCATGCCTAGAAATTGCCTTAATGATCCAGACAGTTTCTGTCATGCGTGTGGTTCATTTGTGGCGACAGAACAACATCGCAAATTACCACAGAACTTAAAAAGATATACAAATTATATTTTGGCTGTCCACATGGTGACCGGGATAAATCTTGGGCTCCACATGTCATCTGTACCAGTTGTTCCAATGGAATGCATGACTGGCTAAATCAGCGTAAAGCAGCAATGCCATTTGCAATCCTGATGTTGTGGATAGAACCGCAAGACCATCTAATCGACTGCTATTTTTGCCACGTCAACAAAAGTGGATTCTTTAGATAAAACTAAGCACAAAATTGTATATCCCAGCAATTCTGCAATTAGGCCTGTTCCCCATGATGATTTGATACCAGTTCCTGGGCAACCATAAGTCTCCTGCATACAAGGAAGGAGTTCAGAATCTGCGTAATTCATACCAGAAACTGGGTTGTCGCATGTCATTAAAAATACATTTCTTGCGCTCACATCTAGAATTCTTCCTGGAAAATCTTGTTATGGTGAACGTTTTCACCAGGACATTGTGTAACTAAGATTTGGCCCTGTCTCAATAGACAGAAAAGAAAATGAATTTTGGTCTACTACATTGGTTGCAGGGGAGCCATAGATATGACACGATGAACAAAAAATATGTCTCTATGTACCAAGAAACTTCATCAGATATTTAATCTGGCCTAAGCAGAAACGATCAGACGATTAAAATTTCTCTTCACAAAAGCAGACTCCAGGTTACATTTCCACATCCCATTCAATCTTAATAATATAGACAGCATAATGTCAGAATGCAGACATCTTTAATCTTAAATTCGCATCTGTCCTCTGATATCTATACACACGTTCTATTTCTTAAGCTACATACACATGCTGAATAATTGTTACACGAGACAATCTGACCAAAAATCCAATATGTGTATAGTAGTCCCCTGATGTTGTTTAGTGATTTGCCAGGTAGTTCACTAAACAGCTGACCAGGGGACCACTGTCACTTCCTATGGCAGTGTACCCAGCAGGGTCCTTCCCGCTTGTTCTGCCCTCCTCAATGTAAATATGCAGTGCTGTGTATACAGGAATTGCTCGTTCTACTGTCAATAGTAATGTGACAGAAATCTAGCATACATATGTAGCTATATCACATATATTTGTTTCACCCATCTTGCAGATAAGGGAGTGGTAGTAGAATGTGGCCTCCTAATGGAGTAGAATTTAGTGATATCACCATGGCATGAGGCCTTTCAGTTGGTTAGTATGGGATTCTGTACTTTGTATCATTAACCAAGCCATCAGATATAACCTCATTAATGTGCTTCATAGGAACTATATGAATTGTTTGTGAGCTGAGGCAGTATACTGGAAGTCATATACACTGGAAGTCATATACACATTATTACCATGGAGGAAAAAAAATAAAAACACAATTTGAGGCAAGCATTCTAAAGCAATCAAGGAAGCAAATGAGACAATCAAATTATATATCTTCGGTGAGTCACATTAAAAAGGTCTTAAATCACATAGACTGCAACAATTTAGTTTATCTTCGACCACTCCTCCAATTATAATAAACATATGTATGCAAAGTACCAAGCATTTTTACTGTGTACAGATATGTATCAGCTACACAGATGAGAAGAAATTATTTTGAACTGGCTTATTGGTGCTTTAGGAAATATATCTCATTAATTTTGACATGTGTGGTGGTATTATTAGAATGGTCTGATCCTCCCATTGGAACTTCAGTCACACGGTATGTTATGATAGTAAATAGAAGCTAGCCCTATGAAACTCAAACATTCACTGGTTAACTAGTTTTAATATGCAGATAAGATTGTTTTAATTTTTCAGTTCCAAACATTACTTAAAACTAAATGGGCATAGCAGTGCAAAAGCAAATTATTTCCAAAGACAAGAAAAAATATGCAAGAGAAGAACAATATCTGCAGAGCTGATTATTAAATGTGTAAAGTTTCCCAGGATTATGGATTGTTATATTAGCTGGCAAACAAAGCTAATTGCTTAGCTATTAGCAGGAATAAACTTTTTTTGTCCGGGAAAAATATTATATTCAATTATATAAGAACAGATTGTTTAGAAATCAGAATAAAGGGGCAAAATGGTTTTGCTAATGGTGGACAAATGCTTTCACAAAACATAGTTACAATTCTGGTCATTTCCATTTCTTTTGAAAGCATTAGCCAATATTTACATTTACAGAAAAAATAAAACAGTGGCAAATCATATTTACTTGTGTTTTACCTCGTAGGATCACAGAATGACGCCTTTAACGAAACATTGTATAGAAATTTTCTTCTATCTTTAAGTTCACCTAAAGAAACAGAAAAAAGGTTTATAGTGGTACTCCCAAAGGACTGCAAATTACAGGAACAAATTCACAAAAAAAATACAAATACAACTGATGAAAATTTAAAATGCCCTTGAAACACAAAATATGCATAAAAGACCAATTTCATACTCCATTTAAAAAATAAAACACCAAATCCTATGACAATTTTGCATGTTCAGCTGTTGCTTTTTGTAGATAAACTGTCTCTGTAAAGGCCTTGTGCCCTGACCCTGACTTATGAAATAATTTTCATTTTCTTAAGAAGCTTCAAAACAAGCATTCATTATTTAGCTGCTTGCACTGTGAATCCATTCATTCCTAAACATCACAAAAAAACAGTGGTAGAATTACCTGCTGTGTTTGAATTAGAGGGGTAGCAAGCTGCCAAGGTTTTGGTGCAATAAAAGTTTCAAAGCGGAATTAACCTGTGATATTTACCTGTCCCTGCTCCCTCGCAAGGCACCACCATCTTCTTTCATCTCTTCATGTATACAATCCTGGCCATCTTGATTGGCTGGGCCAGGATGATGTAACTACTGCTCCGGTGGTTGGAGTTTATTTATTCCTGGCACATGCAGGAAAGGCTGGGATTAGCTCAGCTTTTTGACTGAAACCCGGAGCAATCAAGCAGGTAGGAAGGATTACTGCAGAAGGTACATCCCCTTTCTGAAATAATGTCCTGCCTGAATGTGTTTTTTTTTTTTTTTTTAAAGTGGAATGTTAGTTCTTCTTTAAGATAAAAAACTAACATTTCAGTTTTGTGCATTTTGAAGATTTATTTCTCCACAATGCCTAAAGCTACGGTGATGAATAGAGGTTTTTTAGCTGTTTATGTACTGTAAACACCTTGGTGTGCATAGTATTGGCACAGTTTTGTACTAAAAATTATAGACTGCTCTATGGAAAACCTGATCTGTAAAGTAGTAAATCAGATATTCACTGAAACATTCCTTGGTGAAGTTGAATATTGCCATGGTAAGATTCTCCACCAGGGAATATTTCAATGAATTACTGATTCACAGATTTTACATAGACCCCTCGGCACTGAACCAGACCTAGGTCTATTGGTTAAGGCAGTTTTTTGTCACCCTAACAGTTTATAATACATAGAGGAGGTAAAAGCATTGCAAGAATCATATGAATGTTCTGCTGCTTGTTCACTGCTCAAATAAAAGGCTAGGAACAGAAAGTTTTTAGCAGTTAAAATAGTATAGTAGTACATATACTAAATACAAGACAAATAATGGAAATTATATTAATATCAAATATTAGTAATAAATAATACTCTTTTGAGGTGGGCTGCACTTTCATCACTAAATTATCTACTAAAGTATATTAATATAATGCAGATTTCAAAACAGTCTTTAACATAACAAGAGTGAAGGTTACATGAAAAAACAAAAAATAATAAAAAAAAACACTACTATGAGGACTGCTTGTTAAAGGCTTCATAGTCAGTTTTGATCCTTGTACCAACGATCTGTCAAATTCTGGTAGTAGCTGCCTTTTGATTGGAGGTTCACCTGTGGTTAAAATAGTTTGAAAGAAAGTTAAAATGAAGCTATACCTTGTTTCAGGCAAATGCTATTGTTGTTAAGTTGTATATACACACACACACATACAAAAAGTTGTTATATAAATAAAACTACCAACAGATGATAAAGGATTCCTAATGGAACTATGGGTTACCTAAAAGACAGCACAGAAGAAGAAACCTGTTTGAAAGTCTCTCTCTTGTGGGTTTAAAATTCATCCTGAGTTCACATTACAGCAGCAAAAGTAAAGTTTGCAAAATGGAAAAAAGGAGCCTAAAGCTCCACCTTCTAACAAAAAGAATGCAAAGTATTATATTGCAATTTTTGTCAATACTACAATCGGCAACACTTTGAAAGATTTAAATTTCTTATTTGCAATAAAATTTCAATCAAGCTATGCATTACTGTTTAATTGCATTTAGGTGTTCACCTTTTCTCTTTTCCTTTCACCTCTCTGTTTCACATTTCTCTTTTTTAAAATTCCACTTTTAAATTTTCAATGATCATGCATGTCATTATTGCAGGAAGAGATAGGCGAAAATCGCTCTCTCCTACTGGCCTGATTACACCAAAAGGCTGAGCTGCGCATTCACAGTTTCAGCTTTGGTTGCCATCATTCCCGCCAATTCTGGCTTCCGCTGCTGGTGCTGGGAATAAATGAATTTCTGCACTTAGTGCATCCTGGCCAATCAAGATGGCTGAAGATAGTCAACAGGAAGAGGAGAAAGAAGAAGATGGCGGGAGGCAAAAGGGACAGGTGGGTATTGTGGGGTTTAGTTCTGCTTTAAATACATGCCGAAATCCAATTAATTTGATTATAGGAGTTAATGGTGATGATGATGAAGGCCACCTATAAATGCTACTATCTGTTACTTTCTACATTTGTAGACCAAGGTAATTGTCTTTCAATTCTTACATTGAAACCAATTAGGAGCAAACATAATAGCTCCTCATAGGCGGAACTTTAACTATACAATAAGGTTATTTTGCTCAATTATGCCTTAACCATTGGAAAATCCCTAACACAATTACTGCATAGTCAAGCTGGGCACACGGCCATCATCACCCTTTTATGGATAAAATAATAATATAATGCACATCTCAAAGTGTGTTTGGCTGTACCTGTCCCCTCAGATCTTTTATTTGGCTAGATCGATGCAATGCCATTTACTGCAGGTGTACAGGTGTACGGTGTACAGGTAATTTTACAGCACTTACAATTTTCTAACAGCTTATAGATAGTAACATTTGTGCATTGCAAAACTCACATGTATTGTATTGTAAACCTGTGTATTTTTTTACAGCAAATATAAAAACATGCAGACAATTTAGCACTCATGGGGCAGTGCTGGCACCAGATCTCTTTTAACAGACTGGTAAGGAAATGTAACTTGCTTTATTTTATTTTGTGTCCGAAGTTTCATCCATGTGCATGAAACCATTTTTATGGAGTCATTTTACTGGCTATATACATATATTATATGAGAACATTTGAACTATTTATGTGTCAACAAGAAATCCCAAATTTTCTGCAATTTTTATCTTCTCTCCACGAATATCTTAATGTTACCCACAACTAAAGAAACCAGTTTTCCAATGTTTTGGAACATTGATATTAATTTAAAGAAAGTAACATACCATGTGCAGTCCTGTCATCAGATCTTAATCGCTTCCCATTCCTTGGCTTGTTGACAGTTTCTGTAGCCATCATGCCATCAGTCAGATCTTCGTCATCCATGAAAGCTTTTGCACTTTCAGCAGCTTCAATTTCAAAATAGTTCTCGGGGGTGTGAGATGCAATTGAAGAAACAAAATTATTTTTGTTGAGTACTCTTGTAGCATAAAATGGAGTGGAATGTTTAGGCACTGGATGCTGATCAGAAGAGCTTGCAAAAGGTGGTGTATCCACATTATTATTCTCTACATTTCTTCCTCTGCACTGCAAGTTACTAAGTTTGTCAGCTGGGTCAGTAATAAATTTCTGTTTGTTTACTTTTGGAGTGGATATGTTTGCCTTTTTACTAATGTTGCCCCCACCTTTATTGTAATACAGACCACTTTCCTGAGGATTTTCAGGTTCTGTAAACTCTTGAAATAGGTCCTTTACTTGCTGCATTGCAGTTTCTGAAACAGAGACATGTTTTCCACTGGCTGTGCTAAATCCAAATGTATTAGTAGTTGAGTTAGGTAAATTACTTGTTTCTAAAATTGTCTGTGTTTTCTGTAATGATGGATGAACTTTGGATACAAATAAAGGATGATCAATAGGATAGTCTCCAGGCTTGTCATGTTCCGAGTGGATGTTATCGATTTCTGAAAACATTTCTTTAGCTTTCCTCAAGGCCTCTTCTGAAATAGTTAAAGTTTTAGCACTGGCTGTGGTAAAAGATGACATCCCAGGCAAAAAACTGTTACTTGCCTGAATTGTGGAGAGGTTTTCACTGGTCTCCTCTTTTATGACCAATATGTTTTTTTCAATTTCTTTAGTGTCCGAATGTCTGGGCTTCAAAACCGGTGCCATTTCCTCACAGTGAGCATTGATGGTCCTCTTTTTTATTTGACCTATACTATCATCAGTATTGCCATCACTTTCAGAAAGCAAAATTCTTGCTTTATGAAGGGCATTAGCAGATACTGCTACAGTCTTTCCACTTGCGGTGCTGAAGCCTGAAGGTGGATGGGAGTTGGTTGTTTCCTTTGTTGTAACAGTAGGAGATGCAAGGTTTTGTAGGTTTCTGTTCTTCGGGTTATTCCTTTTGTTATTTCTTTCTAGATTTTGCTTGACTGTACAGGAATCTTTTTTTATTGGGCCATCATCGATTTCAGAAAACATTTCTCGAGCTTTCTTCAAAGCTTCATCTGACATTTTAACAAGTTTGCCACCTGCAGTGCTAAAAAATGGCTTTATTATATTAGGTTTATCTTCCTGTGGTACCACTGCAGCCTCTGGTAATTTAGATGTATTTACTATAGGTGGTAAATCAGGTTTTTCTGAACAGCAACTAATGGTCTTATCTCTTAGAGGCGGTTCTACTGGATTGCTTTCCAATAGTCCCCTACCAGGTTTTCTGTTTTCGAGGGTGGACAAAACACAAACCCTGCACATCTCCTGACCACCTGTAGTCTGACTGGATTGACATCTATGTTCCATATCTCCATTATCAGTATCTGCAAACATCAGCCTTGCTTTGTGGAGAGACTCATTAGACACTGCTACAGTCTTCCCACTCACTGTGCTGAAACCTAAATGTGGAAATACTTTAGAACCTACTTGTGTGTTTTTCTCCATGTTAAAAGAACAATCCTTTTGAAATTCCGGTCCACATATTTTAGGTTCAGCTTGCTCATGAACGTGTTTGGACTTTGTGCCATTAAACCATGTGCCATCCTCATGTATTGCTACATCAACTTCTGCAAACATAATTTTTGCCTTCTGCAGGGAATCATTAGAGATAACCAAACCTTTTCCATTAGCTGTACTAAAACCCAGAGAAGGGAGGACAGATTCTTTCTCTTGCAAAGTTTTTCCTAGGTTGTTGGTGCTGGCTGACCTTGTACTGGTCCCATTTTCTTCACATAGACTGACCATAGAACTTTCCATAATAGTTTCCAGCTGTTGATTATTTATATCAGCAAACATCTGCCTGGCCCTATTTAAAGACTCTTCGGAAAGATGAACAGGTTTACCCCGTGCAGTGCTAAATTGCACCCTCTTTGTAACAATATCTTCTTTAGGCAGGGTAATACGATGAGCCTGTTCTGTCCCAGGAATGTTCTCAAACATTGGTCTTGGTATTTGGACAGAATGAAATGATAGCTCAGTATTTTTTTCACTTGTGATGGAACTGACTGCAGATTGTTCTGATTGTTCAACACTTGGCTTATTTGCTTTCTTGGCCTCCTCATCCTGACGACTTGTGCCTATATTTTCTTTTTCATCCACACTGGAAGTCCCACCTTGATCCCTATATATATGTTCAGGGTGTAATATATCATTAAATATAGATTTTGCCTTGGCTAAACTTGCCTTATTCACACTAATAACTTTGCCTTTTCCAGTAGAAAACCCAACTGACATGGCAGTGGGACATAAAGGAGCAAAACCTTTACTTGGCAGAGAGATGATATTTTGTACTTGTGTAATACTACTGACTTCATTACCACCATACAAAATCTCATTCACCAACTTGGTCTTGGACTTCTGTTTTTCTATATTAAACATACGCTCATTACACGTTGTATCTTTTTCCTCAAGTTTCAGGCAGGATTCTGTTTTGGAGTATACAACATCAGATTCAGCATCCGCAAAACTATTTGAGTCTTTCTGAACTTGCTGAATGTTTAGTGGTGCAGGAACAGTTGAATAATTTGTCCTTTTGTTGACTTCTGTTGAGAGGTCCTTTGAGGACAGTGTGTTATCATCTAAATCACTAAATAACTCAAAAGCTTTAATCATATCCTCATCATTAATGTGTATGCATTTGCCACTTGCTAAGCTAAATCCACCAAATTTCCTCTCTTTCTCTTTGGAAAGCAATTCTTCAGATACCAAAACCACACTAGAGTCAAAAGCAGTTGCTTCAACAGTGTTCTCTTTTGTTTCCAATGATAATTTACCACCAGAATCATTACTTTCCACATGTTGTGCTCCAGCTGCAAAGCTATCATTAAAGTCGACATCCTTCCAAACATCAGAATTATTGAGATGATCAGATTCGCTAACATTTTCTACATTCTGCAAATTTTGATTCCTTAATGCCACAATACCTGTTTTCCTAAACTGTGTGAAGTCAAACTGACTGTCTGCATTCTCCAATATAGAAGACAGTTCATTGACTTCAGCTTTTTGGCTTTCTGTAAGAATCTCACAGGAGTGATTCTGTATTTCAGAATATAAACTTGTTTCTTTCATCTGGTTTTTATTATCAGTAATGCTATCCTTGCTTTGTTGTTGGAATACCATATTTTGGCCATTTATCCCACTTGCACAGACTGCTATGGAAGACTGTTTGTATAATAAAATTGGATTTGAAGATTGTTTTTTATCCTTTGGTGACATTTTGCTAATGGGGTCTAAAATATTATGTTCTCCTTTTGATTTTTCATTTCCTGGCAGTAAATTACTTGTTGACCTACATACCAAGTCTTTGTTGGTGATGTTTTCATGCAAGCCATCTTCAATATCTTTTAACAGGAGCATTCCCTTAGCAATTTTACTTTCAGTAACTACAATTTCCCTACAAGAGGCTGTTCTAAATCCACTGAACAGAGATACCGAATCTGTAACATTAACTGGCCTGTTGACATCTGTGCTTGGAGGCAAAGAGTGACCAATATGATGTATAGGATCATCATCTTTAAATAGAAGCTCTCCTTTTCTTAGGTTTGCTTCTGAAATACGAATACTCTTGTTAGATGCTGTTTTAAAGCCTCCAATGTCCTGAAACCTTGAGATACACAGAGATATATTGAGTGGGAGACTGTCAGTGCAGGTGTTGCAGTGCTCTGTAGTTGTAGATGTATCAGCTTTGTGGCTTTCTAGCTGTTCTTTTTGGTCACTGATGACATCTGAAGATTTAGCAGTTTCCTGAACCTGGATTGTAGCCAACCTAACATTATCAATAGCATTATCTTTAAGAGTATTCATATTGGAGGTCCTAGCAGATTCCAGCAAAATTGTCTTCCTTGTTGCATCCCCAGCTTTCATGTCAACTGTCTTTTCGAAACCCTGTTCAATATTATGAGTTGTTGAAATGTCGAGAGTACATTGTAAACAGGGTGTTTGCTCAGAAATTGGTCTGTCCACACACTCCAAGTTCAAGAGATTTTCTTCAATTTCCTGGATATCCAGAGAGTCATCTTTTATATATTCTGAGTCTTCATTAACCACTAATTGTGCCTCTTGCTGGCTTTGTGCTGGCTTTGAATCCAGTTTGTCTACAGGGATAAAAACACATACATAGATTAATTAATATCTTTTTATTAACAAACACCATGTTCAGTGATATACATATAAATGCTTCGTTTTAAATGCCAGTACATATTGGTTCACCAGCATCTGCTGACTCAGAATAAATGTTAGGGTATGGTACATACTTAGTGCAAGATCTGGAGAAAAAAAAGCAATAGCTGCTAATGTCAAACAAAAACAAAACTATCACTAGCTTATTCTTATGGATCTAGGCAAATAGACAACAAGAGCTTTCTAAACATGCAGGTAACTGCAAAGGTAGTCAAATAACACTAGTGTAGCAAAGAGCTCACAACTTTCCTCTACTAAATATTACATTATGTTGTTTTGCTAGTTAATCCTTTACTTGTATTTGCTTTTATCATTATACACAAAGAGTAAAATAGTACATGTATAATACAATACCAGTATGTATTAAACATGCAGTTCGGTTAATTGGTTTCCCCTCAAAATTGTCCTTGCGTTCTAATTCTGTCCGTTTCTAACCGCTTTTTGCATGGAAAATCCACCCAGCGTGACACTCGGGATTACTGCTAGGGGGGTTAAACTGTGTTCATGAAATATGACTATAGGAGGGACATTAGATTGTGACCAACTTTGAGGGATAGCTAGTGACCTGACTATGGACCTATATAGCACTGTGTAATATTTAAGTGCTATGAAACACATAATATTATGTAATATATAATACAGTATATCATGCTGTTATTTGGGCTGTCCTACACCACAGATGATATTTGGTTTTACTGTTTAGAATGATATATATTTCATAATTATTTATAAAATTGTCACGCTACCTTAATATTTTATGTGAACCCAAATAAGAATCGGGTTTATCCAATAAAAATAATAAACTTACTATGATTTTTTCCAAATCCGGCATCTTTTTCACATACTCTGAATGTCTTCTCATTTGAAACTTTACGGATGTCCTTTGTACTTTCTTCTTGACCATTTTTCGCACCATTTAAACAATACAGAAATTTTGATTGCTTTTTCAATACAGAAAGTTTAGCCTTGATATTACTACTGCTACTCTGAGGTATTCCCTCATTTATTTCAACTGAAGCTTGTGGACCAGCCAGCCCCAGGTCAACTGAAGTAGCCCTCACTGTGTGGCTAGTTGTGTTCTCAGCACTGCAAGTAACGTCCACATCAAGTTTTCTATCTGGTATTTTTTGTTGTATAGTATCAGATATGCCAATTTCCAAAGTGTTGGTCACTTTACAGGGTCCAGCTGGTACAAGGTATGGACTGCATCTTCCATTGTTTTTGGTTGGTGAATAATTTGTTTTTGGTCCTAACGCTTCTCCATCTCCATAGATGGCATTATCTGTTTCAGCTGGGAAGTGCATATCTCCCTGTGTTGTAATCAGATCAGGCAGGGCTAGTGGGGACCATTCATATGAAGATGGCACAGAAGAGGGATTATTATTCAGAGCTTGTTTATTTTCCAGTTTAGATTTGTGGCTCTCTAAATGCAATATATTCTGGTCTGTTCCAGATTCTTGAACTACACTGCTATTTAGATTTTTTCTTCTTTTGGCTCGACTATCTACCTTCACTTTTCTACGAGTAAAAAATATAGACAAGACATCTTCCATCCCCTCAAGAACATTCTCAGTCGTCGGGCAATCTTCTTCATTCTTTATATTGTCTCTCTGCACCTTTGTGGATTCTGAATTTTCAGATGTATGTACTTTATTAGGAACAGCATAAGCTGAGTCAGCTGTAATAGAACCAGCAAGAGTACACAGTAAAACATTTTGGGGGTAGTGGTTAGATCCCAAAGTTAAAAAATATTTGATACAAAATATTTTATAAAAAAAAAATTCATATTCTTGACATTTTTTGTTAGGTTAATGGAATGCTGTAACTCATATGTGACCTTACTTTATGCAGTGTTCTCCCCAGCCCCTTTTATTCGGTCGCACCACCCAGAACTTTTCAGTAACCAGCAGATTTTGGATGGTTACGGAACAATGGGTCACAATACAAGGGTTCCTACCCGCCTACAATTTCTTACCACCAGCTTGAAAAGAATTCTGGGTTTAACACTGTTCTGGATTCTTTTTCAATAAAGTTACACCAGTAACAAACAATTCATTTCTCAAAAAACTGTTCTTTCTATCTTACATACCCAGGTGCTCATTAGGCTTCCTTTTCAAGTCCATCAAGTCCTTGTCAATTTTAGGGTTAGTTGGTATAGCAGTCTCTGCATCATTACAAAGTTTGCTGGAGAAGAGGCTCTGTACAATCTGCAAGGTTTGCAAGAAATGTATATGATTAAGAAAAATACAGTAGCCCAATAATAATTTTTCACTTTTAAGCCAAATCATGTCTTAAACATTTTGTACATGTTACAATGTACTAAAAGTGTCTTTCTGAAGCTTGCTGCACTATGCACCACTCAAAAACATAACTTCAAGCAAAACTGACCTTAATTATCTGATCATTGCTTTTAACAGAAAGGCCTTTCTGGATGTTCCTTTATCATTCTTACGCATAGCTCAACATTATTTGTTTTTATAGACAGAACAGAGAAGTGATGAACAGGCTGAAACAAGCCAAACCTCTAGTATAGTCAACTTAGCAGTAAAGTAACTTACCACAACATCTTTATTGTCAAAGGGCCTTTTATTAGAAGGATTGTCAATAGCCTGAGCTTAAAAAAATGAAAGAAAAAAAATTAAACATTTATAGCTCTCAAAAAACGCAACAGAACCAATTATATTGCAGAAATGTACACAGATATTGGTCCACATACTTTTATAAATATGTTCATGATTGTATAACAGCCTTTTTCAACATTGCTAAGCCTTTTTTAACATGGATGAACCCCTGAAAGGTTATGTGGTTTAATGAAACCCCTGTTAGTAATTATTATTCCTACATTTCTCAATCTAAAATAGTTAGGCATGTGGTGCTATTTAATAGACAGGGCTGCCCTATTAGAAACGGAATTATTTTTATTGATATTGATGAAACATATGGTATAAACACTGTCCCTGATCCCTGCATAGTCTCAATTACATTGTTGGCCAGTGCAGAAACAGCCCCAATTAAATCTTCAATGAAGAGCATCACTTTGGATTCTAGATAAGTCTGAATGATACATACATAGACACACACACTTATTCAGAGCTAAAAAAAAAAAGTATTATTTAAATCAGGACAAGGAACACAAGAACAAAGCTAGAGTACACAAAAAATAAACTCTAAAGCTGATACTGAGTTTTATCTTCCACAAACATGAAGTAAAATTACCAATTATTACTGTTGGAGAGGGTGGTGTTGCTAAAGAGCTTGACCAGGACATCTCAGGGTCTGCTTCTACACCAAGACTTTCTGATATACATCTTGGAGTTGTATTCTAAAATACAATAAGTCAATCAAATAATTAAAAACAGAATTCTTTTTTAAACCTTACCAGATTAAGAAAAAAAAACCAAGGAGCATAAATAAACAGACTAAAACAAAAAATGCTAAATCAGGTCAGTATCTTTCCAGCTGTAGTGGCTAGCAGGTTTGTGGGAGCCTGTCATTCCACAATGTCTCGGGATCCAAAAGATTCGCTATATTATCACATTATTAATATTATTTTTTCTGCCACCACCACAACAAACATATATATATCGCCTCCTGCACAGGAGCTACATCATCCCGGCCCACAAATCAAGATGGCTGAGGATTACAAATAGGAGGCGAAAGAAGGAAGGTGTAGGTGCTCTGTGACAAAACAGGGACAGGTGAGTATAGTGGAGTTTAGTTTCACTATTCTGAAAGCAAAAACAACAGAGCATTGATGCATAGCTCAAATAGCAATAATGGGGTAAAACAAGCAGTATCCCAGTAGTAGCAGTAACTGTACCTCATTTTATTGAGCAAAAAAAAAACAAATGATATATATATATATATATATATATATAAATAAATGTATACCTATTGGTGGCTACAGAAAGAGTATTTATCATCCTTAACATCATTGACTGACATTCAGAAAGGAAGTAAAAAACTGTTTTGTAATTCCGATCCTGAAGAAGAACTAGCTCAAGTACCAGACAAGACACATATGGAAGGGAGACGAGCTAAAGCCAACATTTTTAAGGTTGTAGTAAAAAAGTGCAATACTACAGCAGCTCTAAGGCCCTGTTCACATCTGAATATGTACAATGATAGGCCAGCCCCTTTTCCCATTCCCAGTAGAAAATAAAAACTCACCCTGATGAACTTTGGGGTGCAAAAAAGGCTATCAAACACATCTGAAAGGCATAATAATAAATTAGAGACTGTACACACAGACAGACTTTTATCAACTTAGGAAAACTACTCACCATTTTTCCCATCTCGCTGGGGTGTTCTGTGTGTGTATTTTTTATCCCATATAGGAGTCTTAAACATCTCCCTCATGACACTAGGACTGAAAATATTAGAGTTACTTTTCAATAACTTAAGTGCTGGAATACAAAGAACTGGCCTAAAATAAAAGTTTGGAATCTGCCAGGATAATTTTTGTTCCTGTTTACATACAATGACCGTAAAGTTGAATTTTGTGACAAAAATATCTAAACTTGTATTACCTGTGCCTGGAATCCATTTTATATACAAATTGTTAGACAGCATTACCTATTATTAGTGCATGCTCTTGAGGTACCAAAGACTTCATTACGAAGAAGTTGTGTTGCATCCCCAGGACTTCTTTCTGGTTTATTGACCCTTCTGACATTTTCTATTTAAAAATAAAAGGAATATCTGATTGTATGCACAATGCAGCACAACCATTCATCTTGGGTAACAATTATCTGACATGTATATGAAATTTTTACACTGCATCTATACCAGGCTGAATGCAGTCATTTTTCAGTGTGACTGAACAATCTAATGTCATTTGAAGTTTGTATCAATGTACACTCAATTATTTTTATTTACCTGGATGTCATATGCAGAAGCTTTAACTACTGCTCCAATTTTCTCATATGAGATGTAAGATCTTATTCACCCTCAGCATCACAAAATGTGGTATGATCAAACGAATTCAAAATTATCAACATATCGTTCATGGATCCATCCTGGAAGATCCACGAATGATGAACAATCATAATGGAAGTGAAGGGGAAAGAGCACAGCGGGGTGCCGCTCCGTTGTTCTCCTTCTTCCTTCCCCATAGAACTGAACAGTGCTGTATGTACAGTGTTCATTCATACATCTTTCAGACTTCTGTCATTGAAAAGGATGGTGAAAGATCCCTTCCAACGACAATTATTGGGTGTGTGTATGCACCTTAATAGTTCAAGCTATAGCTAAATTAGTCAGAAAGGTGTTATTCTGCCCTCTGAGACTTTGACTTTGTCAAGCTCTTTGTTATATTTTGGAAACACATAAATACAACATAAGAATAACAATTTATAGATTTATAATAAACTGGGGGTATGTTTTGTAAAATCAGAATTTTTAAGGACCCTTTTATCCTATGGTGGGAAACCATGCAGTTGACGGCAGTAGGCCATACTGAAGGTAATCAGATTTGCATGTGGATGCAGCTCAAGTCTTCAAAACAGCAACAGAGAAACAGGCCTTTGTTGCTTATGGAAACAGGTCTACCATCTGCTACAGCCATGAACAAAAAAATGGTTTTCCTACTTCTCTAATTCACCTTAACAGGAGAGGTTGGGGCCTATGGATATTAAATTGCACCAAGCATTTTATTAGTATTTACAGTGAAATGCAATCATTTTTATTATGAATTCAGTGAAAGGGATTAGGACTAGTGTCAATAGAAAAAGAGTTGGATTTTTTATATGTCCTGTATTAAAATTTTAGTTGATATTTACATAGATTTATCAATTATATTACAAAAATCATGGCAAATCTGTCTTTGTTGGATGTTGCTAAACCCTGCATGGTTTTCTAATAATTATTTTATTATTAGTGGTTTGGCATCATGATTGCCATATTTTGTATTAATATATCTTATTTATACTTGAATTTTCCTTATTTCTTTTTGTTGTTTTCTTTATTATTTATTTAACATTTGAATAAATACTTATTGCAAAAAATAGAGTTTTCCTTATAGGTATGCAGTTTGAGATGCATCCAATATTACATATGTCCATATTTAATGTACAGCACTGCGTAATATGTTGGTGCTATTTAAATTCTGTTTAGTAAACATAATATTATTATGTTTAACATGTACATCTTAACTGAAGATGACCTCTAAAATGCTGTGTTAAGCTGCTTTTGTATTCCTACTGCCTTAATAATAAAAAACAGAATCATTGGAAACCTCGTACCTGCCTCAAGTGGGTTTTTAGGCAGATCTCTTGCTGGTGAAAAAAAAAGGGGTGAACACAAGCTTTGCTCTTTAAATATGATTGGTGTTGAGTCCAGCTGGCTGTAGTTGGGCTGCTTGTGTTTGGGGGTCTTAAAAAGGCTGTCATCCGGCCCCTCCACTTTCTTCTCTTCATCATCACACAGCTTGGGCTGCCTCTGCACAGCTTCTGCAGTGAGCTCCTCAAACCAGTTCAAACTAACAGGGCCTAGATCTGTAAGAAGGATTGCAACATTGTAAAACAAAAATCTCAACATTATGGCAGCAGAAAAAAATTAAAGTGGAACTAAAGTATCAGGCAGGTCATTATTGCAGAAAGGGACAGGCGATGCGCCGTCTGCAATATTGTATCCCAACTACCTGATCTGGTTTTCTAAAAGCTGAACTGCGCATGGGTAGCACCAGCTTGGTTGGAAGGGAAACCTGGCATTTCTTGTGTGGCAGGAAAAATAAATGAACGGGATGAGTTACATCAACCTGGCACGGCCAGTCAAGATGGCCAAAGATCATCTGGAAGCGGAAGAAAAGAAGCAAGATGGTGGAGCCCATACTGGAATGAGGACAGGTAAGTGGCCTGCGTTTAGTTTTGCTTTAAGCACTTGTGGAAACAAATTCTGCACATATATATATTTTTATTATTATACAGTATTTATATAGTGCCATCATATTACATATATATATATATACATATATATATACATATTTTTTTTTTTTTATTATTATACAGTATTTATATAGTGCCATCATATTACACAGTGCTGTACAATAGGTCCATAGTCATGTCACTAACTGTCCCTCAAAGGAGCTCACAATCTAATGTCCCTACTATAGTCATTTGTCATCTCCACGCAGATAGTGTCCTGGCTGGGATTCAAACGTAGGACCTAGCGCTGCAAAGGCTGGAGTGCTAACCCCTGAGCCACCGTGCTGCATATATATATATATATATATATATATAGACACACACACACACAGGGAGGAAAAGAAGTATTTGATCCCCTGCTGATTTTGTACGTTTGCCCTCTGACAAAGAAATGACCAGTCTATAATTGTAATAACAACAAAAGAACCACTGAGCACTGGGTTTTTAGGGTTCTTTTGTTGTTACTGTCTCTCACACCTACAATAAACCTACCATTACAATTATAGACTGGTCATTTCTTCGTCGGAGGGCAAACGTACAAACTCAGCAGGGGATCAAATACTTCTTTCCCTCACTGTATATATAAAAATAAACAGATATTTGTATACATATGTATACAAATATTATCACTTTACAGAATGTATACATGTACTGTATATTGCTGTATAATAGATTGTGTGCATATATGTTGCTTTAGAATAGCTTAGAGGTGTATATGAGTTTCTGTATCATTGACTGTGTACAACTGAGTTCCACAATGTTGATGATATGATATTAGAGCATAGTACGGCCATCTGTGTCCTGACGCTGTACTCCATCTCCTTTATGTGTAAGATTTTATGACAACGAATTGTCTTCAGTAACCTCAGCTTGTTAGTACACCATGGCTTTTGCTCATCTAGTTTCATTATTTTACCACTGCTAAATCAGTTTAGATTAAAATGAAACCATCATCAAATTTTTACTATTATATAAAAGTGTAGTTAACCCCTAGAAAAGCTTTAACCTAAAGTTTTTTTGGAAAGGACTACCACAAGAGTAAAGACTGAATAGAAAACCTGCATCCTCTTGGTGTACATACCTCCATATCCCACGAGGCTGCTCCTTCCACACAGGTGTGAGATCAGACATGTGCAGAAGGGGCTTACCAGGAATGTAAAAATAAAAAAGTGCCCAAAAGTAGTAGGATTGGCATTTCTTTTCTAACATTTTCAGGAAGAAACGTCTTATGCCTGCGCAGTGGGAGATCATGATCATCACAAAGAACCTGTATGATGACAGTGGCGCCTGTTGTACCACCCATGTGGAAAAGAAGAAGGAACGGCATGAGACCAACTGGAATCGTTTTATGGAGGGATTAACGGCACTTAGCTTTAAATAGTGGATGCAGCAAATATTAATTGGGGGGG
The DNA here is from genome assembly GCF_032062135.1 of Pyxicephalus adspersus. Classification (NCBI taxonomy): domain Eukaryota; kingdom Metazoa; phylum Chordata; class Amphibia; order Anura; family Pyxicephalidae; genus Pyxicephalus; species Pyxicephalus adspersus. Next base: position 25,286,728 of record NC_092858.1, read on the forward strand.
GGGGGTCTCCATTATCAGCAGTCACATTTCTGACTTCTCCTGTCACTCTGTCCAGCCAAGTAAACAAACACAATGACATGTATACACAGCTCAGGAACCAGCAATGCCTCAAGTATATGTGCAACAGGTGAAGTGCCCCCCACACAGAGAACATATATTTATATATATATATATATATACTCCTAGATTGTAAGCTCCTCAGGGCAGGCTCCTCTCCTCCTTCTGTCTTTGTCTGTCATTTGCAGCCCTATTTAATGTACAGCGCTGCGTAATAGGTTGGTGCTATATAAATCCTATTTAATAATTATAATACACACTATAAATAAACACTGCTATACATATGTCACATATTCAGCACAGTACCTGAGGCCCCGCAGTGTACACGGAGGAGCTGCAGGAACACGGAGCCCCCCAGCTGTACAGAGGCCATGTTTATGCGGTCACAGAGCCGGGGACACACAGGAAGTCTCGCCAGTAATAAGTGAAGGACCCCCCGGCCATAACTCCTACAAAGCACTACATGCTTCAACTTCCCGCTAGCAGCAAAACCGCCTCCACGCCAGGCATCAGCCAATCACAGAGCTTCTCTTGCACCAATAGGCGGATGAAACGAGGACCGTGATTGGCTGTAGTGCAGAGTCCCTGGACTTTAGTTGGAAGTGATTGGCTGTGAAGGAGCACAGCGTTGTCATAGCAATAGATGATCCCTCAATCCAATGCTGCTAGTATTCTTCTTGTCCCCAATTCCTCCATAGCTGGCCCTCATATAGGACTAATATAATTGTAGAAACGCATCAACAGATCTATAAACAAATAATCATTACTCTAAAACAAAGTCATCCTGTAAATGTATATTAATATAAACATGATATATATATATATATATATATATATATTTATATATTTATTTCATAAATTATGTAAGTGCATATGTATAAATCATCAAATAGTATGTCCAGCACAAACATTTTCTACTTGTATACAATAATATGAAGGATTACAACTGTTTATGGGTTTGTGCTGCTAGCTGAGAGGATTCCCCTCACTTCCTTTCCTGCTAACAACAATGTCACCAAACAGGAAGTGAGTGCAAATCTCCAACAGGAACACAGAATAACTTTCCCTTACAGCCCCACGTAGCAGCTAATCCTTCAGGACCGGCAGAAGAAAAGTTATAGATTCGTCATTCACTGTATTTTATCACAATGTATAATGACGAATGACTGCAATACAAGTGAAGGGAAGAGCACAGCGGGGTGCCACTCCGTCGCTCTCCCCCTCTCCATAAAGCAGAATGGCGATGAAGGTACAGTGCTCGTTCATGCTTCTTTCAGTCTTTTGTCATTGGTAAGGATTCAAAAGATCCCTTCCAACTACAAATATTGAGCGTGGGACATTTTTCAAGACAGGAAGTGAGGGAAAATCTTCCACAGTCACACTGAAAAAAAGCCTCTGTCAGATTTGTTTCTGTGTCTAATTTTTCCACACTTCCTGTCTGGTTAAACATTGTCAGCAGGACAGGAAGTACGTGGAAATCTGTCCGCAGGAGCCCTGGGTAGCTGTATAAACTCGGCAGGAGTTCTAAGCCATTGCCAGGGCCTCCATGTTTGTAGTTCAGTATAAAGCAAAGGGATGGGGGCAGTTCACACATCGGAGGGGTTATTGTAAAACAAAAAATTAGAAGTTGGGTTGTCATTCATTTCCCCCACCCACCACAGGTGTACCTTTGATTGGACCCCTGGGGCCTGTATGAGGCCAGGGCAAACTGGGCTATTGCCCCCATCTTCTCCAGGGCCCCTGTTCACAGAATGCAAGGGTGCAATATTCTGTGCCTCCACATTATTTATACCCCATTTTGTCTACAACTGCCCCCAGGGGCTCCTTTGTCCCAGTGCCCCCCCCCTCCTCATGTGGTGACTAGGGGCCCAACCAACAAGGGGCACAAAGGGCCACAACAATGTGGCTACCATGAGTTCATTCAGAGTTGCCCAGTGATGGAGATCATTGTTTGTGACCTCCTCCAATGCCGAGTCCACTGTCACTCACCTCTGTTCAGGTATGTGACCCCAAGCAGAGGTGGTGACAGTGGGTGGTGGCGATATAACAAGGCGCAGCAACTATTAGGGCAGGAATGAGGAATGGGGGGTTGACATAGGAGGCTAGGCATCAGGTCGCCCCCCCCCCCCCAATTGTTACATCAGTGTTGTAATTCAGAATTAAACTTTACATGATGAGAATTTCAGCCAATCAGCTTCTCTCTTTGCATGATCAATAATTCAATGTGATTACAAGTATTGAATACAATTTGGTTCTGAATGATCAGATCTGTGAGTATAAGGGGATAGGTCGGTATTCAGGTGTATGGTGTGATCAGTGTTCTGGTGGAGTTCCCCTATAAGCAGCCCTGGCTGGTGATTATATGATGAGCTGCAGCTGATCCGCACCTTGATAAATGGGGAGCGATCCTCCCTCTGGATCTCACATACAGGGCAGCTATGGCCGGCTTCATGTTCTCTCCATTCAGCGCCTACCAACACTATGGACACCCCCCGGCCGCTCCGCAGCCCCCCGGCAGGAACAAGCAGGCCACCTGGAAGTCTGGGAAGAGCGCAGAGCCCGCTGATTACCTGGACAACCTGCAGCGTGCGCAGCTAAAGGCCATCCTGTCCCAAGTCAACCCTAACCTCACCCCACGCCTGCGCCGGGCCAACACGAAGGAGGTGGGGGTGCAAGTGAACCCGAGGGTGGATGTTGGGGTTCAGTGCTCTCTGGGGCCACGCACCCTCCGGAGGCCCCCTCCACCGCCTGACACTGTGCGCTTCTCCCGCCCGCTAGCCGTCTATTCCCCGGTCCTGGAGCGCCGCCTCCTCTCCCTGCGCCGCACAGACCGCAGGAACGGCCAGGATGAGGAGCGCCAGGCGGAGCCAGAGGAGAGAGAGGAGGAGGAGCCTGCCCCCGAGGAGAACCTAGAGGAGAGCGGAGATGTCCTGGACAACGAGGAAATCAGGAAATCCGCCTTTCAGGTATGTGAGGTGGAGGTTGCATTTTCTTGCTTGACCTTGCATAAGTTCAAGAGGGATGTCCAGTCTGGGGGGGGGGGGGGGTATTCGAGGGCAGTGAGAATGAGACAATTCCTTCTTACCTCTCCTTGCCCCATAGGGGGCACATCTACATGTTAGGCACCCTCTGACCCCCTCCTTTCTCAGAGATGCCCCCTTAACACTGCAATAATACCCCACACTTTAAGCATAGTTGCTGCTCCTTGTTTCCACCCCTACCTCTGCTTTGCAACCTACCCTCACATTGGGCACTTCCCACACTAAAGACACCCTCCTTTTTTTCCCCTCTGTCATGCTGGGTATTACTGCTAATGCCATCCACTGAAAACAATCCTACCATAAAGCACCCTTTCCCTAGTCAGTACCTCCCATTGAGGGGAGAGATGTACAAAACTCTGGGGAAGGGGGGTAGTTTAGCTGTAATTAATTGTGCCCATCACTAAATCCCATACTACATGTTACCTGGAAGGTTATCTCCCTTTAAATCTCTATGGTTACATACCGGTTAATCCGTCCAAAAGGTCAGGTGTTGGATACAACAGTCCATTTCTTCTTCCTAGTTGCCATCATATTGCTCATGCTTCTGCACACATGGCATAGGTTGTTGGGGGGCCCTCCTGGCTACAACAGTGAGTGGATGCAGGGAAGAGCTCAGAAGGTCAGCAGCACTAAGATACTAAGGTACTGGGGACCCCTTATATGTCCGGACCTTTGTTGGATTTCCCCTCATTTAGTGACACTTTTAGTTATCAGAATAATAGGTGGGGGAAAATCCAAAGAGACCCTGATTTGGTGGAAACTCTGATCTTCACCTGGAGAAATGATATAAAAGTTTAGCTTGGCTGGACCTACCTGTTGGCATGTTTTTTGTGATCTAGAGCACAGTGCTATTTTATCAGATTATTTGCACTAACACATCACACAGATTCAGTGCAAACCCTGGGGGAGGGTTGGAGGTGACAACTAACATGGCAAGCTGTACATGTTCAACTATAATCTACTAACATAGGTTGGGTCACCCATGGCATATGTACCAGCCTAGGTGGGTCACCCATGCCATGTCTATTACCAATGTAGGTGGGGGTCAGTAGTACTATGTTGTATGTCTGTAGGTGGGGTTGTGTCATCCTAGATTGGGGGGTCACCCATGCCATGTTTACCAGCCCTGGTGATAATCCATGCTATGCCTATTACCAGCCTTGTGGAGTCAGCAGTACTATGTTTGTATGATGGGTGTATGTAGTTCATATGATGTTTTACTAATGCTCAGCCTTTGTTGTCTTTTTAGTTCCTGGAACAAAAGTATGGATATTTCCACTGCAAAGACTGTAAAACACGTTGGGAAAGTGCATATGTTTGGTGCATTTCTGGAAGTAACAAGGTGAGTGATGGGCGTCACATTGAATGATTGGGATGTTGCCTGAACACCAGTGCTCACGGAGTGCTAAGAGTTCTGGTATCCATTAGCGTGCTCCACCACTGTGTTTAAACTGGAAAATGAAGCTTTGTTCTGGATAAATAGGGGAGGAATGGAACATGTAGAGAATCTTCTCCCCATCTTCAAAAAAAGAATGGCCTTATAGTTACACCAATGATCTTTTTGGCTATTAAACTGACCGGGGGCATAAAATGCTCAAGGGACCCCTTAGCAACCTCTGGAGTAACACGTTGTAGAGTATATTGTCTATGTACATAACAATCTGACCTGGTGAATAATCAGAACTTTGCACCTTTCACTGGAAAAGATTTCTGGGACTCTGTTCTGGTAGTAATGGTGAGAGGGGGATTCCCTTCACTCTAAATAGATGTTGGCATTCCATTGACTACAGAAGGGAGTGTTTCCACCTCCTACAGGGATTTTTGTATTTACTTTTAGTTTCTCCTCTCCCACTAAAAGAGAAGCCTCAACATTAGAACATATTCACTATAAAATCACATAAATTCACTAAAACTAAAGGTCCCTTACACTTTATAGACCCACTTCTATTGCCTGGTTTACATTGCCCTTTACTGGGGCATTTGTTTCAGCAAATGCTCTGCCATCCTTTCTCCCATCTTCTGTATCACTGGGTGTGATGTCTACGAGCCTCCAGTAACAAGAAGCATGGGTCTAAGTTCCTTTTTTCAGGTCTTTCCCTTGTTATGTTGCAGTGAATAGGGAAAGGGCCAGTACAATCAGGTGAAAGATCAGATTTAACTAAATCCAAAACAATTTTTACTTTTCTTACTTTCAAAATGCTTAAGTATTGTAACTGTTTCAGGATGCCTCTGGATTTGTATTTATAGAGCAGCAGAGTGACAGTGTACACTGTACAAGCAGTATAGATGCAAAGTAACATTGTTACAAAATCATCTATAACTACATGGAACGTCTGTGCAAATGTTCAGACAGCATCTATACCATATGAATAGGGAAAAGTTGCAAAACCTTGTGTTCCTGTTGTATATCTGTTGGTAAGTTTAGGTGAAAATGTTCAACGTGACCATAACAAACCTTTATCATGTTGGTACCTATAACAAAAGTTTGCTTTGGCTGTTTTCCTCACATCAGTCTGCAATAACCTTTTGCCAGAGGCAGTGAATCTTTCCAAATGGCCTCTGACTGAAGTAATTCCTGATATGAGTTCTGATCCTTCCCCAGTCATTTTCTAGACCAGTAAACCTTTCTAACTCCTTTCCCTTGAAATATCTTTCAGCTCTTAGGGAACCCCTTCTATAATTGCTATATTTACAGCTCACAGTACATTAATGTGGTGGTCATTTGGAAAAATGCCTTACATTGCTGGCCAGTGAGAAGAATGTCACCCTTAAGAGATAGCCAAAACAATCATTGGTGTTAGTGGCAACTGGGGCACACATTGCTAAGAGTTTCTTGAGCAATTAGCAATTTCTGGTGGAACCCTGGTAAAGAACCTACTGTTGACTAGTCACCCTGTACAAGCGGAGCACTTTTTTTCTTTGCTGTAGTATTTGGACAATAAAGCAGAATTTCAGCTATTTTTTTTTTTCTGTACATAATCTAAACCCTGCAAAGCCAAATATTTATTCTTGGATTCCATGTGGATTAATTGCTCTATCGGGTTCCTATTTGCTGTCTGTGCTACCTCTGGGGAAAATTCATATTTTAGGAAGTTATCAGTCTAATCAATGAAAGATGTCACTTTCATGTATCAAACAGATTTAGTAACCATAAAACTTGCTGTGTCAGTTTTGGCTTGACATTCTTTACTTTGACTGGATGGAAGCAATGTGTTAAACTTATTTGTTTACATTTTCAGGTCTATTTTAAACAGCTTTGCCGCAAATGTCAGAAAGGATTTAATCCCTATAGAGTGGAAGCGATTCAGTGCCAGGTAACTTAAGTTTTAATATCTTAAGATGTAATACTGGTTGGTGTGGCCAAAACAAATGCATGGAAAGTCATCAGGATAACACTTGTTTGGGATGATCAGTTATGTTGGAAGTGTTTCTAAAAACATGGGTTGTGTTTAGTCCTGCATGGAATACTGGCCTTTCTTGTATGAAGCATTCACATGGGGCTCATACTTTGCATGTGCAGCTCCTAACTTGATCTGCATGCTGACTGTTTCTACACTCGCTATAGGCTTGTTCAAAGACTCGCTGCTCCTGTCCCCAGAAGAAAAGACACATAGATCTGAAGAGGCCCCATCGTCAGGAATTGTGTGGTCGCTGCAAAAACAAAAGGCTGTCTTGTGACAACACTTACAGCTTCAAATATATCGTCTGATGTGGATCAGAGCTTTCCAACTGAAATGCACCTTGTTGAACTGCATGGCACTCTTTGGTGTTGAACTGGCACTGGATCCTGGTTTTTGACCCTGGCACTGGCTAATGGAATGATTTTTGTATCTGTCTTGTAGTGTGGCTATATTTTGTATACATTGTAAATAAAAAAAATTTCTTTCACAGTATGGATGTGTTGTAATTTTGAATAACCTCCCAGAGTTTAGGCGGTAAAGATTCCACCTGGAGATGTCACATCTTTGGGGTTGTGGGCGTGGTGGAATCTTGTCTGAGCAAGAGCTGGCGTGAAATCTTCAATGAAATGCCTATTAGGTAACAAATGAAGGCTCATGGGTTTGCCAAATACATGGGTAACAGATCCCAGGGTTCTCACTTGCAGGTGTCTGGAGCATTTGGTAGTTTTTGGGCTGGCTGTGGCATTTGGTTGCCAGCAGTGTTTACATTTGTTTTGCAGTGGCTGTAATGCATCATTGACATTGAATATCTGATCTACAGCAAGATTTTTTTTTTTGTCATTGGAAACTATCACACAGACAGAGATGAATGAACGAGCACTAGCCATGCAGCTCTGTTCTATGGAGGGGGAAAAAGTGAGTGGCACCCCTGCTGTGCTCTACCTTCCCTTCCATTGCAGTTGTCTATCTTCCATCCTTTGTGGATCTGCCAGACAGCCGCTGTACACGTCAGATTATCTTCTGAGATGTGCCCTGAAGTGAGAATAAAGACAAGAATCTTAGATGTGTACAAAGCCTAAGAAGGGGAAATATCTCTGCAGAGATTTTCAGTGTTGAATCTATTAAAAGGTGGAGGCCAAGATGTTGCCAAGTTTTAAACACTTCAAATATTTTATTAAAAATATATAAGCATTGGCTATAGATGTCTTTGGTAAACTGAGATTTTGGTACAATCTAGTAGTAAGTTCAATTGGCTAAATCTATACAGAGAAAGAAAATGCAGATGGAAGCTTTTAGTGGGGGTGCTCATATAGTTGTACTGCATGGCCAGACTGTATCTGCTGTAGTACAGCTAGGTAATACATCAGTGAGTGATTCAACAACAAAAAAGTGCACACCATGCTAAGGGTCCATCACTTATGAGGCTCCCTTAAGGAAGACGGTCCCCTGCCATAGGTTTGGGTGAGCCAGGCAAAAGAAGGCCAAAGGACCTGAGCCCAACAAGTCAAAGTAATAAGTGCTGTAAACGTGATGCACTAGTTGCCAATGTTTATTACAAAACTTTGAATGGCATACTGCAGCCTGACCTATAAGTTACTGTGCTTGCACCTTTTAGATTACATTTTCTTAACTATCGATTGCCATAGGTCACAACAAAGACTACAGAAGCTGGTTTGCCAGTAACAGCTTAGAAATATCTGCTGTGTGTTTTAGAAGTCTACCAAAGGCTCAAAGAAGGCAACATTTTATTAACTCATGGGAATGTTGATAATTTCTCATCCATCAAAAGATTCGAGAAGCCTGAGCTTTTTGGGTTATATTGATACCTACAGAAGTGCTGGACCCTAACAAAGAAAACTGTAGCTCAGTATACATCTGTTGTATGAAAACTAACACCTTTGTCCTACTCTCCAAATAGCCTGTTGTCTACATTGCGTCCAGAGCCACGGCCCATGTCCCCCATTATAGACACAACAAGCTCACTCTCCCATCACATCCAATGGGAGGGTTTGGGCATCACGATGTCACTCTGGGGAATGTTTCTTTCCCCCTTGAGTGACACACGGCTCCCCATGCATTGTGCGGCCTGAAAGGTTCCCAAGCCTTCCTTAGGATGATCTGTCTGATTTACCCAAAACCTTGGTGGCATCTGAGCTATCAGCTGCAGAGGGTCAATCAATCCAGGCTATAAGTTTGCCCCTAAGGCATAAAGCTTTGTACATGTGTCAGATGGTCTGAGGCAAAAATCTGATATGTACAATGGTCCCCAGGCATTTTTCATGTATTTGCTGTGTCATATTGAAAAACAACTGATTGGGAATGACAGTTTCATATTGGTATAAAGAAAAGCACAGGTCCTGCTTGGTCATTCTCCATGGAACATATTGGAGCTGTGTGTACAGTGCTCATTTGTTCACTGGAAATGATCATGTTTTACATCTCTATGGGCCTTAAAAATTTGGCTTTATTGGCATCGGAAAGGGACAAGTAATGCTGCCGCCTAGCTCATGTAACCACTCTGAAGCAGGATGGCAGCATCATGTTCATGAATTTAGCAAAAATCCAACAGAAAAACCTGATACCAGCTGCAAGAAACCTGTACCGTGGAAGAAGAGTCCAAAACTCCACAATATGTTGTGTTCTTAAATGGCAAGTCAGCGTTCAGGACTCAATTTATTGGAGAATTTGTGATTTAGCTCTGGAAAGCCAAACCACATGGCAAAGCATGAGAATTTCAACCAGGATTAATAAGTATTAACATAAAAGCATGTCTCTATACCAATGTGGAGACATTATTAGATAAAGGTGACTGGAAAGGACATTCAAAGCTTGTTTCACCAACTTTCATACAACTCTTCACTTTACCAAAATATCGGCATATAAGCAGCCCAAATCACACTTTACCTGAAAACTTTTCCAATTGTAACAAATCTATCTCATAAAAGAAAACATACTTGTCAGTAGTGATTGAATAACTTTATCATGTATCTCAGTGAGTGTACTCAACAAAAATAGTCTTCATTACATCACAAAACTGTAAGTCTTCTGTACAAGGTGAATAAATTACATAGATTATGAATGAAAATGCCTCAGGTGTGCGAAAGAATTACATGCAATTCAATTCACACTCAACACAAGGAACAAAAAAAAAAAAACAGAAAAAAACACATTTATACCAATATATATATTAATATAATATGCATATAATAAATCAGAATCCTCTTCTACTAAATAAAAAGAACTCAGAATTTCTCTTTGTGACATTCAGACTTTGCATCATCCAAATATACATTTCAAAAAGCAAAAAGGAAAAAAAAACATGCATGACAGATGAAAAAAGTTGTGGTTATTAATTAAACTTCCACTTTCAATATGTCAAATCACCATTTTCGTAGAATAAATAAATAGTCCAAAAAGCAATTTCTTTTAATAAAAACTAGCCCGATTTCTTTTTAAAATAAAAATTAAACTGATCAGGGCATTCCAATACTGATTATTATCCAGTATGGCAGCCACAGTAGCCTGTTGACAGTAGGAAATGTCAGTTGTAGCAGCGTGTAATACAGTATTCCTTCTCAAAATGACAGTGTACAGGATAATTACAATCTCATTATACAATCAGCCTTCATATGAACAGGCTCTCAGCTATAGACCAATCACAATAACCAGTATTCTTCGGCCAGCCTCATTCTGCCTGTGGACTGATCAACAGAAATGGAAAAGTATTTTTTTTTTTTTTTTTTAAGTATTAAGAGCAACAAAAAATATACTATACATATATCATTTTTTTTCTTCTGTAAAGGAAACATTGCACTTTTGCCATCCTAGGATAAAGGATTATAGAAAGGAAGTAGGGTTCAGATAAGTAGGCTTTGGTACACAATGGAAGTCACTTCAGACATTAAGTACTTTGTTAAATTCACAAGAGCTGTCCAAAGCAACAGGCCATTGGCAAAATCATCCTGGGCCACTGTGGTTCAGCTTCAATCAACGCTGTCCTTACAGTATTGCTACAGATCCAATTAGCCAGCTTGATTTGCCTGACAATAAAGATGGGGGTCAGCAGGAATGATAACATTGTGACTGAGCCTTTGGAACACTGAGAAGATACTGAGTGATGTCAGTCAGGCAGGGCAGAACCTCCAGCTGGGAAAAGTTGAGTGGCATAGGATTCTTGTCAAAGATTAGTGCCCGTGACACTGGATTCAGGGAGGTAAGTCGAGACAACGCGGTAGTTCTGGGCACGGCGTATCATGTCCCGGATCTCCATGTTCAGATCCATAAGCTTGGTGCAGATATCAGTCAGGTTCTGGTTGGAGCCCACAAGAGCATATGTGCCAGTCTGTCCGAGGGTTTGGTGACGGAAGTAGATGTTCAGTAGTGTTTGGACCTCATCATCAGCACTGCTTCCAAATATGTCATTAGGCCACAGCTTCCTACAATACAAATGTGCATTAGGCTGCATTAGGTGTTTGTAGTTAATTTTTTTTGCATATATTAGATACAGTTTTAGTTTTAAATACAAGACGAGTTGTCCCAAACAAGGAAAGAGCAAAATGACTGATCTATTTTACAGAATCCAGAGGAAATACACAAAGAACATCAAGATTCAAGTAAAGGTGGCCAATGGGTGCACAACCAGTATCAACATTTCCTTGATATCGAATGTTCATCTAGTTACCACCAAACACCATTGACCAGGAAAGCCAATATGCAGTCAGGAATGATCCTTCACAACCAGGGCTGTCATCATAAAAAAGAAGAGGGGGCATGGTACTATCCATGATCTGAGCATGCAATTCCATATAGGAGACATGGTCCGTGGCTCTGGCCGCTGGCCCCCGAAGCCCCAGACCACCAAAGAATTCTTTGCAAAATAGGAATGGGCATGCATGCACATTCCTGAAAAAGCGAGGACACCGTGTTCCCACCAGCCAAGGAGATCACTACCCAACATTTACAATGGCAACTGACACAAAAGTGTTGTTATAGTGAAAGCTCCTATTGGCTAGCAATTGTTACAAAATGCTTTATGCTGTATATCTATGTAACAAATTATATGGCATTCGTGATTAGTGTTCCATATATGAAGTAAACATTGATCAAGAGTGCCCCAATTTCTAATGCAAGAGCACTAGATTCAATGCTTTTATCAAACCTAATCTATCAAAAATATTATGTAGTGCATGACCTTAAGACTATATGCATTTTCTATTTAACCAGTATTTGTTTAACCCAGTTTTACTATGCAAATATTTGAATATAACAATCCAATACTCAATGGACAATTGTCGCATAATTGCCCATTGTTAAACACAGATAAATCAAGCATCTTCATGAAATGCTTACTTGCCTTTCCATAAATGTTTTTTTATTCACTTGCAAAATGTCTTTGAAGATGCTAGAAAATTTGTCAGGTAGGTAGAACAGCCCTATCAAAGCCATCTCCTATTCTGGGATTGTCTAATTACTATTTGCATTCTCCCAGCACCTCTTTCCCCTCCCTATATAACCATTTATTGAGAAGATCTGAATTACTCCAAGAGTCACTTGAATTAAAAGATTCAATTCTCCTTGGGTTGCTGACATTGCAACCAATATGGTGGCACCCAACAAGTCCTCTCAGAGGCTTTTGGATGTCTACACAAGGCATGCATTTAAAGAATAAGCATACATAAAAATGTTAAATGCACACATATTAGTAGTAATAATGGTGTACAGGAATGGTATCTTTGATTTGTCTTTGGTCTTCCTTCTACTTTCCAGAATTTACAATTTGTCGGTTTATGAGGATTTTTTCAAAGATAATATTCTACTGAGTGTCTCATTAAATACATTCTATCTATTCAAAATATTTTGTACTAAAACAACAATATGTTTTATTACATGTTGGCAGTGTGGGCACATGATTGACATTATTATTCTATAGACAGAAATACTGTAATAAGCAAAATAACTTTCTCTATCAGACATGTTGATCTCTTGTTCTACCGCCTCGGCATTTTTAACTTGTGCCTCGAGTGCTTTAAATCATCTAGTTTCAGGACCTTTCCTCTTCTCCTGTGTTATGTATATATCCTCTTAATATACTCCTCATCTGTAAGGTTCTTTTAACATTTGTTAATAAAACAAAAGAAATACAAAATTACTTGCAAAATGCTTTAGACTTTACCTGCCATATATAATTCGTTTAGTAGAAAGTAGAAATGTAATGTTCCAGGATAGCTGGAATTCTACAGAGTAACATACTTTCCTCTATGATATAGATTAACCCCTAAACCTTTCAGAAGCTTTTTAAAGAAAACTCAGGGCTCAGAAGAAGCTAATGTCTGAATTAATGTCCGATTATACAATTTGCATATTAGAAGGCCTCCCAGGTTCAGAGATTGAAATAATATTATTATAAGGTTATAGTAATAGACCTAAAGGAGGTTTTAGAATCTAAACCAGTCCTCTTCTTTACTGAACCTTCATATTGGTGTTGTATCTCCAAACTCACCTGCAATGACGGATCTGCCTTATTGCTTTCCCAAGCTCATTATTCTTCAAACACTCCAACATGGACTGTATGGCAAACTCAGTGGAACTGAAGGTGGGCTCATATGAAGCTGCATCCATATTGAGAGACTCTGCTGCAATGTATACACTGGCCTCCTTCAGGTTCTTTTTAAGCTCATTTAGTTCTCTTGACATGTTTAACAACTGTTAACAATAAAACAATAAAACGGGTTAATGGAAATTATTGGAATAATGGAAATAATTCTCCAAAACTTTCTTCTTATGATTTTCTTAGATTGAATTTGCTGGACTGTATGTGTTATATATTTTTTTAGTCGTTTTTTTTCTGTGAAGTGTCTGTGACTGTTTCAATGATTCACCTTCTCTAAATCTTCCAACTCTTCTGTCTGCAAGAGGATTTCCATTTACATTTTAAATATTTATTACTTGTTGCATCTAAAATCCTCACACAGGAAGGGGACACAGGAAGTCTTTTTCATACTGCTGTCTAGAAGAGATTTTGATGACAAAATAAATAGTAGGAGAAGAAGATTCAATGCAGGTATTGGCAAGATATTGCAAGTAGTTAAAGAACCATTGGGATCCTTGGGTGACAGAATGCCAGTAAGGCAACATAAGGTTCATGGTAAAGGGCATAGCCTTGGGTATTACCCAAACTGAAACAGCTAGAACCCCTCACCTCTTTATGTTGTATGGTGGGAAGAAAAGTGGACATGGGAAAAATACTGAACATGAGTCTGCATCCAGCACAGCTAACTTGTTACCAGATCTGAGTCTGGAAAGCACCTTACGTGGAACCCAAAGTCTGAAGGTCACTTCCAGGCTATCCTCATAACATTCAGTCCAGTGCAGTTCATATGTAGCTCTTCAAGAGCAAGGGAGGATGGCTGTGCTATATTCATGCAAATTAAAAAGATCAGTTCTAGCAGTGATTAAGAACGGTCTTAAATGATGATACCAATACAAGAATAGAAAAATGGTGTTAGTAAAAATACACAAAACCCTAAAGCATGATGGTAGTAGGAGGGGACATTCTAAGCTGGACTACAGTTTTATTTGCCAATGTTAAATTCTTTTGTAGGCAGCAGCATAACCCAAATGTGAAAAACTTCCTGTGTCATTCAATGGATGAAAAAGAAAACATTTTTTTAATGCTTTTGTGTTACACGAGTATAACTGAAAAAGGACTTGTCTTTATAATATAATACACTGAGCACACCTACTTACCTCGGGCACGGTGCTAACCTCGTGGATTTGCCCAATTAGTTTACAATAAGACTGAAAAAGCAGCAGGAGCTGGAAGTGAAGCTTGTACAATCGTTGACACAGTTCCAATTGCTGCAATCATATGAACAAATATTTATTTTAGAACACGGCATACATTTTGCCTGCTACAATAAAAAACACACATACTTTTATTTCTGTCTACTCCAATGTTTTCATTACTTGTACAGTTCAAATGATCTTTCTGTTAAGTTAATGCAAATAAACATGATTTGTATACCAACATGATGATTGTACAAGGCACAGACTAAATTTAGGTACAAATGATAACCATTTATTTGATAGGTAGAAGCGGCTCTGAAAATGAAGCTTTTTTGGGACGAGTCAATACCTAAAATGGGGACAATGTAAGGTCAGTCAAACAATTCTAATCGAGACACCTGATGTCTTTTGGTGTATAAAAGTTTGTTAGGATTCTATGGGTCATGTAAACTTTTTAAATCAAAGCATCACACAAATAAGTACAGTAAATGCCTATTAATAACTTTGCCAATTGCGGCATACCTACTACAACCTCTAAATTTTAGGAGGCCTGTGATATTAGAGGTCGTCACCTTTACTGTCTGCTGCTGAGATCTAGTATTTAAAAATATTGCTCTTTGGAATTCTATTCACTTCTGTATCCAAGCAGCCAAATAATCTTTAAAACATCTAAAACAACAATGTTCCCGATTTAAAAGAGAAAGTTTTGCCAGATATCTTAGGCTACGTACACACTTGCAATGGTTCTCGTATATTAATTGGCTCAGGGCTGATATCGGACGAGAATCTGCCGTGTGTACAGCGCCCGTCGTCCATCATCCAAATGACCGTCCTGGCGGATCAATGGACAATGGATGACGAACGATCGTAATGCAAGTGAAAGTTGAGTCGCTGCTCCGTCGTTCTCCCCTCTCCCTAGAGCAGAACGGTTCTGTATGTGCAGCACTTGTTCATGCATTGTGCAGTAGTTTGTCGTTAGAAAGGATCGTGAAAGATCCTTTCCAACGACAATTATTGCACGTGCGTATGCAGCCTGCTTGAGGAGATGAAATATACATCAAAGCTGAATTGTTTAAATATTTGTGCAGTGAAACAAGATTCTTTTCTTGTATGGCCAGGCTGGTTGTATGATTCATAGAGACTGGTCAGACAATGCATTTCATTTCATTTTACTACATGACCTTCAGATTTTACTATTGGGTACACTAGATGAGATATGGAATACTGATGACAGATATTTTTTTTTATGTTGCTTTTCTAATAGACTAGAATAGAAATCCTGATAAAAAGAGCCAGAATTAATATAGTATAATAATAAAGCTCAACCACTTTATATGTTAACATGCATTCCCAGAGGATATGCACATATTGGTTAACCTTTGGTCCTCCAAACAACATTGAGGTGGGTCATGCTGCTGCACACATGGAGGGCCCCATTACAATATATACAGTAAAATAACTTTAGGGCTGTTTTACAATTTTTGCAATCTGGGCACTTGGCAAATGTCTGTGACCCCTGAAAATAGCCTTGGAAAAGAACAGGTATGAATGTGAATGACAAGATGAATGATTAGTTTACTTTCATAGCCGCTACTGCTGGGGCTGCTACACGGTGACCCAAATGGAATCTGCAGAGTTCTCTATAGAGGTTCAGCCCAATGCATAATCAAATTGGGACTGCATAGTTTGCATCCTTTATCCATGTGCTGCTTGTAGTGCTTATTTCTCTATGTTTTGCTCAAATTATTTTCAGGCTGCTGACTGCATACCAGACACAGATAAGAGATAGCACAAATAAGACACTGGGAGGAGGCAGATTCCTGTGAATTTGGCATCAAATTGGTTTTCTGCAATGAGTGTTTATTACCTTTAGGCTACAGATATGAACCACAAATGAAGGAAAACACACCGCCAATCCTTTAACCCATTCATGTCCAAAGACCTAGTACAATATTTCTTTAGTAAGAACTTTTAGCGCTATTATTATTAGGATTAACGTGATTTCTAATTTGGATCTCTGGTTATTCCATCTATAAATAACTATACTACAAATGTGTAATGTCCTCCCCTAGTGACTATATGTATTCTTTATGTATTTTATGTCAAACAATAGACCCTAGATTAAACAGTAATGAAGCTGAAAGCAAAGTCTACATATGCAATAATGATGTCCACGTGACAACTAACACTGTAGCAAACAGTGCTCATGTTAAAATTGGTCATGTCTTTTGTTTATGCAAGCATTTGTTTTAACATGATAATATAGTGCAGAGCTTCTGTTTTCAAGCCCAAAAAATATTATGACTTCATACATCATCCACATTTTGATTGTGCTATACAGAGGTTAATGGATTTGCCACTTAACAGTTACACAATTTCCCAGTGCAAATGCAACATGATAAAAAAGCAGATTGTCTGTCCAGCCAAGCCTCACTGATGGTACAGAACACATAGATTGTTTGGCTTTTTTTTTTTTCATTGCACGGAAATGTACATGCATTGTCTGTTTTTAAATATGCACGCATACATCATTATGCTTTGAAAATGTGCAGATCCACAAATATGCCTTAAACAGCAGGAACAGATTTCTATCACTAAGGTCTGTAGGCATACAATCTTTGTCACCCAAATATAAATAAAATATGTGAAGATGCACAAATATGCTGGAATCTTACTGATATCTGCAGTAACAAATTATTATCACAGGGCTTTAACAACCATTATCACTCCAAGCTGAATGACTCCCCCTCACCCACCGAAGTACCTGTATTACCAATCCTAACCCAGTCTAGAATAATGGCACAGTATTTAAATAGGCTAATAAAATACAAGTATGCAGTATGTCTATCTATAGTCAAAAGGGAAGAATTTGTTTTCTGAGATACCTGCTGTATATTTGGACAAGCAATCCTTGTCCCTGCTCAATGTAGGCACAGGTCAACTATGCCAATCTGCAAATGTGCGCTTGCCACACTTTCTATTGTGCATGCAGCTGCTTTCCAGCCACAGACATTTTATTCCAGACCGACAAGCACTGTCCCCGGTTGCTTGGATAGTAATTCTTCTGCAGCTTATATCACTAATAGGCATTCATATAAAATTAGAGACCATGTAAGAGAACAGTTGCAGCTGGAAGGTATAGTTAACAATGGGCATTTACTACAAAAAGAAAAATATAGGAGAAAGAAAAGACACTTACTGCAAGAGATTCCATTTGCTAGTCAGGGAGCATGGAGTAAAAGAACAGGAGAAGAGAGGACAGTGTCAAGTCAATGCATGCAACACAAAGAACACAGATCTGTCACAGCTTCACGCTAAGCAGTGCTAGCGGCCATTTTTCAACCTTCAGAGGGGTTGAAAAGGTGTTATACCTAAAGCATGCAGGGTGGCTACACAAGCTAAGTATAATAGTGACAGGAACACCAGACTAGTGAGAAAAAACATTAATTTATGAAAACAGTGGACTTGTGTAAAAGTGGGCACAAAACACAAACTGTGTTGTCCTTCACAACCCTCTATTTTATTTTACTTACATTTTATTTGGTTGCTTTGAATTTATTGAACATATATGCTCAGTCAGTGCATCTTTCAGATGCTGCCATAAACAAAGCCCAGTGTTAGAGTCAGGACGGTTGTTACTGGTTTAAGAAGAAAAAAAAAAGAATAGGCTTTGCCAATAAAAAAAACTGGATGAAAGGATAGAATGAATGATGCCAACAGCAACCAGATTCAATTAATAAATTAGTTTGAATGTGAAATCAAGTTGCTGGTTGCAAGGAGTAAAATTTTAATTGTTCCTTGTTTCAAGTTTTTCTTATAAATGTCCCAATAATGGACATCAGTCTAATAAAACACAGAGGAATTGTTAGTAGAGGAATCATCTTTTATATCTTTTCTTTCACTTGCTCTACTTTCAAGTCTTCAGGAATCACTCTTGGGCTGTTGCAACACTGTTCTCTATGTTAGGGATGAAAACACTTGCAATACAAGTCTGATCCTTGAATGGATGCACACATACACTAATATGTTGTACAAGATAATATTCCCAAACTATGGCCTGCATTTATTTTTTTACTATATAAAGCAATTGGCGTGGTTCTGGCCAAATCAATAACAGATAACTAAGAAAAGGAAAGGGTTAGAACCTCTATTTTATTTTTATTGTCTTTATTCCCATTGGGAAGAGTGTACTTAAAGGCACATTCCTATCACCATTAGTATTAGTATTTGTTTCAAGTGGCAGCCTTTCAAGACAAGGTCAGAAATAGTGCTTCTTCTGCATAATGACTTGCAGTAATTTACTGATGGTATAGGAACTAAAGAAATAGCACACAGAGACAATATTTGCAACTCTACTCACTTTCCTTAGTATCCTTGTTCATAATAGAAGCAGCCAGGATGAGTAGGCATAGTAGTTATAATAGGAAAAGGCTTTTTGCCAGTAGTGTGGCAAGAAACATTACAAATTATGCCCTAGCTGGAAACCTAATAAGTACGTCAGTGACTTAAAGTGGACCAATACTAGCAGATTAGGTAAGCTACCATTGCTGAATTAGTTGTAAAAAATACCTGATTGGTGTTTTGATTCTTGCCTCTAATACCTTCTGAATCACAGACTCACAATTAGTATGTAGCTTAGGTGATTAGGTTTTCACACAACTTGTGCTGTGGTTATCTACATGCTTGTTTTCTATGTGTGAAAAACTACTGACAGCATAAGGCCAGTTTTATATCCAGGCAAATAGAATTCTTAGAAATGACAACTTACATCACTCAGTCATAGGTCCACTTTAATATAGAATTTAACATTATGGTCAAGCTAAGACTGTTGTCTTTAAAGTTGCATGTTTTGTCATTGGCTTTAAGAACAGTAGTGGGCAATACACCAACACCACAGTGCACTGCAATTCACTTGCTGAGTATTTTGGTAAATGGTGTTAGAAAACATAAATCATATCCAGTTTTGACTGTTCTTTTAATAAATGGCTTTACCACAACACGTGTTAGAAGAAAAGTTTTAATGGTCAGACAAGCTACAGTTAAACTGGTAAATTTACATTTGTTACCGAAGGGACATTTTAAAATAGAGGCTGGATGCCGCTACACGCTGTGCACCACAACATTAGTCCACACCAGGCCAGTATTTTACTCCCTGTTCTTAAAAATGTAGTTTTATTTAGTCATTATTTATGAATCTGTGGTTGTCATCAATCTGGAAAGTTGGACCTTTGTTGCCCAATCTATGGTATATGCTTATGGGTGCCATCGGTTCTGGAGGTCCTCCACAGTGGGTATATTATAGGAAACCATGTATCTGAATGCATGACCAAGTGTACAAAGTTAGGATGACCATATCTGTATGAGGCCATGACTTATCTACCAGCAGAAATTCAATAGGATTAATATATTCAGATACTAACGAGGCTGACCTAAACAGACCAGAGTGACATAAAAACCGGCTAAGTCAAGGATCAGGCTGTATGAAGATAGATACCTAGCATATCGAGGGACTGAAAGTAATTGTTATTGCCACCCAAAAACATACAGTCATGACTTTGTCAAATTGTTTCATTTTCTTAGAAGAGAGAATGATTGTGTTCTACATAGCAATGTTGACTATTCGTGGCCAACATCAAAGACCTAGCAGAGAACAAATTCCCAGTCTGTCAAGCACTGGGTATGCATTCCCACCTAGCACATCTCAGTGTTCTCCTGGCTGATATCCTGTGTTGCTCTGTTTCCCTGCCCAGCAAGAGTTTCCTAGCCAGTAAATGCCAATATATGTCTGGCAACCCAGTGACATTTGCATTTGCACCAATGGGCCCCTTCTGGCCAAAGTAAGCTTTGAATGTCTGGCTTTCAAGGTAAAGAGGAAGGCCCTTACCCTCTGCACCCAGGATCCATGCACACCTAAGGGAGGTAAGAGTACTCTGCACGGGGAGCATAGTGTGTCAGGGTGAAGGCCTTCATCTCTCATCAAAAGCTGATTTCTGTCTAAGTAATCTTGGTGCAAGGCCTGGTGCTAAACTTCTATCACCTGGCATCCTTAGATCTTCCAGGACCATTGTGGCTCCCTACTTCTCCTGGGTCTAGTATATACTTAATTCTCATTAATTTCATTGACATTGTTACTATTTTTTAAAAATAATATTTTATCATGTGTTACAGAGATACAAAAGTTTCTCATGATGTGAAAAAGACGATTTAACCCTATCCTATTGCTTCTAAAAAATGTGTTGAGTTTTAGGGCTTAGTAATTCCTGTGGTGATACAATCACATCGCCATGATAACAATGGATATTGTGACAACACTTATCCACATATTTTATTGGAGTTGTCGCTAAATTCTCTGTGTTCTGTGGATAGATTTGCTGCTGGTGTCAAGACAGGGACTCACTTTACAGCAAAATGGGTACAGAGATGGTTACAATATGCCACAGGACGTTAAATTAAGCACAAACAGCATTGACTCAGAATGTTTTCAGGGAATATGTAACACACCTTTGTCAGTTGGCATATAATTTCCCCTGATAAAAAATCTGAATCAGCTGTATCAGCTTAATTTTAGCTACATGGAATGAATGTATTTATCAAAAAAATAAAGGTGATTATTTAAGCAGGGAGAATGAACATTATCAAGGTTGCAAGCAAGGGCCGCTATTGCCATGCTATGATTACGGAAAGATATGACATACGTACAATCTTGGCGGAACCTGATGCAACTTGTGTCAAGCACATCCTGACTTTTGCATAAACAGAACCAGGTAAAACTATTTTCATTAACATACAAATGAATGAAATGATTTAAAGAAAACAAGACATTTTGATACCATGCCATGCAACCACACAGCATTGTACAATCATTTGGAGTGTGTAAGGGTGCTTTTTTAAAAATCTGGATCCATATTTTGGATTTTGGAGATACAGTTCGGGCCACAAATATTTGGACAGAGACAACTTTTCTCTAATTTTGGTTCTGTACATTACCACAATAAATTTTAAATGAAATGACTCAGGTGCAGTAGAACTGCAAACTTTCAGCTTTAATTCAGTGGGTTGAACAAAAATATTGCATAAAAATGTGAGGAACTAAAGGCTGTTTTTTTTTTTTTTTACACAATCACTTCATTTCAGGGGCTCAAAAGTAATTGGACAATTGACTCAAAGCCTATTTCATGGGCTGGTGTGGGCAATTCCTTCGTTATGTCATTATCAATTAAGCAGATAAAAAGCCAGGAGTTGATTTGAGGGGGGAGGGGAGGAGGGGTGCTTGTAAGTGGAAGATTTTGCTGTGAACAGACAACATGTGGACAAGGGAGCTCTCTTTGCAGGTGAAACAAGCCATCCCTATGCTGCAAAAACAGAAAAATCCCATCCAAAACACTGCTACAATATTGAGAAGCAAAATATACAGTTTGGTACATCATGAGAAAGAAACAAAGCAAAGCCAACCAAGTGAACAACACTCTCCAGGAAGTAGGGGTAGCAATATCCAAGTCTACCATAAAGAGAAGACTGCATGAAAGTAAATACAGAGGGTGCACTGCAAGGTGCAAGCCACTCATAAGCCTCAAGAATAGAAAGGCTAGATTGGACTTTGCTCAAAAACATCTAAAAAAGCCAGCACAGTTCTAGAAAAAAACACTTTTTGGACAGATGAAACCAAGATCAACCTTTACCAGAATGATGGCAAGAAGAAAGTATGGAGAAGGCGTGGAACAGCTCATGATCCAAAGCATACCACATCATTTATAAAACATGGCAGAAGCAGCGTGATAACTTGGGTGTGAATGGCTGCCATGGCACTGGGACACTAGTGTTTATCCATAATGTGACACAGGACAGAAGCAGCCGAATGAATTCTGAGGTGGACAATATGGACATTAACCCAAAACATATAGCCAAGGCAGCCCAGGAGTTTATTAAAGCAAAGAAGTGGAATATTCTTGAATGGCCACATCAGTCACCTGATCTGAACCCAATTGAGCATGCACTTCACTTGTTGAAGACTAAACTTCGGACAGAAAGGCCCACAAACAAACAGCAACTGAAAGCCGCTGCAGTAAAGGCCTGGCAGAGCATTAAAAAGGAGGAAACCC
>NC_092858.1:25309244-25383786 GCF_032062135.1 Pyxicephalus adspersus
TTAAAAAAAGGCTTTAGTTCCTCACATTTTTTTGTAATCTTTTTGTTCAACCCACTGAATTAAAGCTGAAAGTCTGCAGTTCAACTGCATCGTCTGAAGTTCAACTGCATCGGAGTTGTTTCATTTAAAATATTTGTGGTAATATACAGAACCAAAATTAGAAAAAAATTGTCTCTGTCCGAATATTTATGGACCTAACTGTATATGTTAAGAATTCCATCTATAATTATAACTTAGTTTGATGAAACCCTCCAAATAAAATCATTGGTGGTTTATTTAACTCCCTCTTCCTATTTAGTTATGCTGGCTAATGGTAAGGACAGACCCATTATTTTCTTACCTGCTGTTAATCCTAGTAATTGCCAATTCCCCTCTCTGATCAGTGCATGCTCAGTCCTGCAATGTTGGTGGAGAGGTAACCCAACAGACCCAAGACTGTGATTAAAGCACAAGGTGGTTCCACAAAGTACTAAGCACTAAGGGGCTTATCCTTTATCCAAAGTGATTATTTTAGTTTTTTACATCTTATAGCTGTAAATATTTTGTTTGTCTGCCTTAATTTCAGGCTGCTAAGAATCAAAATGTGCAAATTTTGAAGGGGGTGATTCTTTCCTGTACCCACTGTAACTGTTTAAAATCTTAGTAATGACATTAATCTGTGTCTTTGACAATAATCATCTTTTCTTGGTTTTCTTGCCCCTTTGCTGCTGGGTGTTGGTATTTCACTGCAGACATCTGCACTCTTTGGAAGCTACAGCCCTGAAAAGACACCCATAATGACAGAGGAAAGGATAAGTAATAGGATGCAGTTGGAAACTTTGAATAAGAAAAGTGGTAATAAAAAGTCACCTTCAGGTTTTACTCAGGAGTTCCATCCATCCCGTTTTGCTATTCTCATTTAAATTTCTGTAATAACTGATTACTATCAGTAAACCTCAGGCAAATATCATTTATATTTTATGTAAACTGTACAATGTTGTGGCTTGCAGATACATTAACTTTTCCCTTGTTGGTATTCTTACAGTGAATACATTAAATGAGTTGTAATGAATGGGATGGTATGCTTAATGATTTGATTTGCTATAAAGATTGAAATATACTTCCTTACCTTCTCTTCCGAGTCTCCGGGCTGGCATGTGATGACTCCATCTTTTGAGCCCCCCACAAATGTTGATTTACAGTTTTTTAACCACTAAGAAAAAATACACATTTTACAAAATGATATATGCTGTCAAAAGTACACAGGTAAATACTAGATTTTTGCTGAAGTTTAGAGGTAACCTTATATAAACTGATTAACAGCTCATAAACTAAACACCCTCTGCATGGGTGTACTTTATAAGCACACACATTCATGGACACCTTCCATGCTGTGCTTATGTACTAGGAGCAACACTGACTGATAGGGAAAGTCTAACAAATTGGTCTGGTCACAACACTATCTTACAATTATTTATTATATTTCCAAACCCTTAAGAGACACAGCAAATGTAAATACAACGCTTTACAGAACAGATTTGGGAATTGTCACATTTATCAATTATATTAATGGCTCAAAAAAAAACCTGTAGTGAAAAATGCTATACCAACCTGGAATCTCAAGTGAATTGAGGTCAGTATAAAGGGCACATTTATACCTTTTTTGGGATCCTGACAAGAATGACACAGTACTGTAAACTTGTTATTTGAATAATGTGCCCCTCCAATAAGACAATTGGAACTAGTCATAGATTGTGATTGAGGGCAATTCTGTCAGAAATCCAGCATTGCCCAGTTCACTCAGCACTGTTATCTCTAACAATGCTATGAACCATATTCAATTCACCTCTGTGAAGTATAGAACATAGCTTCCTATTTGCTGGATTATTAGGCGAAAAAAAGGAAAAAAAAAACCAAATCTAATATTTACATAATTTTAGATGTATCACATTACATATTTTTCAATACATTTTTGTTTTGGGGTTTCGACACACTAAACTTCAGGTACTGTGGATCGGCGTTTCTTGACCTTTATAACATGGGGGAACTGTTGGTCTTTCAGGGAAACCCTGCTATAATTTCTATATCCACAGCTCACAGTATATTTGTTTGGAGGTCGGTGGAGATATGCCTTGTACATCGCTGGCCATTGGGAAGAATGTCACCCGTAAAGATGACCAAAAAGGTAACTGTTGACCTGAGAGGCAAAAATTGCTCATTGTTCAAAGAACCCCTCACAACCACTGAAATCCCGGTTGAGAAAAAACACTGTAGGTACTTACAGAGACCGTGGCTTCCTTTCTGTTGTTGTATGTGTCCAGGTATTCTTGCAGCTCCAGCACACTGAACTTTAGCTTTTCTAAAAGTCCACAGGATAACAGCTGAAAGGAAAAAACACCTTTAATATATGTGCATTCAAACACCCTTGCACAGGCAATCCAAAAATGACACCCAGGTAATTATCATTACATAGCATGCTGAAAACCAAAAGGTTTCTTTTAGCCAGACACCAGACAAGTAAAGTTGTATTTTGTGGTATGATTTATTTATTAATATATTTAACTGTATTTATATTCTGGAAAAAAATACTCCAGAGCAGTTATTGTCTTTTTTATTACATTTATTTTGATATAAATCATATACTGAATTCCTTCAACTAAAGAGTTTGGGCAATTTCTTGGTGATGTTAAGTACAAAAATTCCTGTATGAAAGTTTAAACAACTCTTAAAACAAACCTACCAGCAAAATCTTTACATTAGGGGTAGTTAACCCTTTTATATAAAGTAAATATTGGAGATCTCAGGCATGTGCAAAAGGGGCTTTTTCCTGCTATTGGGAAAAAATGCTGAACTCATGCATGTGCAATGACATCAGCATTCTTTTTTCCCCATTTACAGTAGGCCACCAAATCTCACACCTGTGCTGTGCAAGATTGGAGACATAGGTGACCGACAAAGATGGTGTCGTCTCAGCCTGTTCTCTGTAAAGGAGGATTCCAGGATGGCGTGGGACCATATCGAGGAAAGTTTATAAAAATGCCCAAAATGTCATAGTATAGTTCTCAACAATTTACTGCATTGTTAATAATTAAATCTGTTATAAGCAAGGTACAAAAAAATTACCTATATTATATGATGAAAAAAGGATAATGTGCAGGTAAATATTTGTAATGTTTAAGTAAAAGAGTGAGTAGAGTTATAATTGGATCAATCTATTGAATTTGTGTATTGGACATGGACACCCAAAGTGAGGAGAAGATTAAAAGAAGATTTCAGGTACCCCATTTTGCATCCTTGGCTCTTGTGACCAGTCCCAGTTTTTATATCACCAGCCAGCAAAAAGAGTCTTAACCCTTTATAACCATAATTTAAAACGTTTTTGTTTATTTCCTATTTAAAGCAATTTCTCATTGAATCCTGACAATACGCTAAGAGGAATCTTCCCAATTAGGAAACCAAGGCAACAAAACAGACACTATAAGCCTTTATTGTGCTTTCCAAAATCAAGTATGTTTCAGCTGGATTTGGGCTTAAACTCCAAAAGACAATAGCTATTTGGTGACCTTGGAAATACAGGAGAGAAAAATATTTCTTGCCTTTCACCGTCAGGAACATTATTGGTGTAGTTCCCATTAAACTGATGCACAAGATTCTACATTGTGCCAGACTGTCGCAGAAGTGGCTGAATGGTTTTTAATAAATAATATTATACAAGTGATACTTATACAGGTTATTAAGAAAATTTAGACTGTCATAATGAAGGACAATTTAGTATTTTTATGATGATACATCTGTAAAAATGATCATCTGTCTGTGAGCATTTAGGTGTTTGCCCATAAAAAGATGTACTAAAAATCCTGCCTTGCACTATGGGCAAATCATTTGGTTTCCTAAAATTAGATTTTATATATGTTGATAATACTCACTGTTTCTGCATCTACAAAGAGTGTTGGGCATTCAGAACACAGTGTCAGTAGCTGCGATGTGCTCACAAACTTTGACCCAATGCCGCGAAGACTTTCCCCGAGATAACAAGCTGCATCGCATGTCAGGAAGCAGAACCTCTTCTGAATACTCTACAAAGTACAACAAGGTCCAGTTAGACTATGACAGTTGTTTTGTATTAATAAATAGCAACCAGAGATCAACTCAAACATAATTAATGTAATGGAAAAGCTATATACAGTTAGGTCCATAAATATTTGAACAGAGACAACTTTTTTTTTGGTTCTGTACATTACCACAATTAATTTTAAATGAAACTCAAATTTAAAAAAAAAAAAATAATTACAAAAAAGTAGTCTCTGTCGAAATATTTATGGACCTAACTGTATGTACAACACAGAACTGTATCTCATATGTTAAAAGTACATATTTTTTCAGTAATAATAATTTACTTGGAGTTTTCACTGCATGAAAAACACACCATAACTAGGCTCAGTGCTGCTGAGCCTTGGACATTTGTTCTATTTTCACCAATTCATATCTCACAGTGTATTCTTTACAAAGCAGCGTTTCTTTCATAACCATTTTTCTGATTAATTATCCCCAGTTTGAATCTCTAGTATGCATATATTAACTAATAACTTATAAAATGTTACTTATTTTTTTTATTATAACAGGCCCTGCTAAATGCAACAGGGAAAGATTTTTATATTAGATACAAAGAGATCCTTTTTATATTCGATAGGAAGGGATTCTTTTTGAATTTTATACCTGGTTCTCTTGGCTGTGCACTGCAGCACTCTAGCAATAATCAGGTGTATTCACAGAGAACTAAAGTACAGAAAACCGAGACACATTACTGCCTTTACTAAACAATCAAAAGTCAAAATATTTAAAATTGTTCCAGGAAGAGGGACAGGCAAAAACAATGTAAGGAAATGATTGCTTTCCCCTTATACAAGGCTACCAAATTTACACGTCATCAAACCTGAATTGTACAGTTCTTTGATTGTAGTCTATTGTTAATCCTGTTAAATACATTTAGCATTATATGGTAATATTAGGCCACATAATTACAGATTTGGCTTTCATATGTTAGTTTATTTAACTGCTGTATCTTTAAAACTTTGGGGATAAATTACCTTTAAACTAAAGCCTTTGTTAAGGAGTGTGTTACATGTATGTACATGTACTGTGAAACATTTACTTAACTAGCATCAGAAAGTTAAAAGTGGGCACCTTTTGCCTTAAGGTGCGTACACACTTCCAATTTTTATCGTTCCAATCGAACGACGAACGATCGATTGGGCAAAAAATCGTTCGTAAAAAAGTAACCAACGACGCCGACGAACGAGGAAAGTCGCTGGAAACGAACGACCGGACCGACGGATCGGATTGGACGACGATCGTTGAACATCGTTCGTGTGTACGGTCGTTCGTTGATCGTCCATGGTCAGAGCATGCGTGATGAACGAACGTCCGTCACTTTCCTGTCGTGCACATAGTTCCTCTATCGCTCAAACGATCGTATCTATTGTGTGTACAATATCTACGAACGATCGTGTTGTTAACTCTATGTGCAGGATCGGTGCTATACGATCGTTCATATATATCGTGCATGAACGTTCGTCGTTCGTTTTCCAACGATAATAATTGGAAGTGTGTATGTAGCTTTACACTATAACATTTATTTATCTAATGATCCTTAAGTGAAACTACATCCATGGTTTAAAAATTCAAGGAAAACTTAACTCTGTTGGTGACACAATAGGTACTTCTCTAATCAGCTGAACATTCTAATTAAAAAATTGTGTAGACTAGACTCCTTATTACCATTCCTTGTCCTTAGTTGTTAAATCTCCTTAACTGGTATTAATGCACATTGATGCAGCTGAAATACATTATCCCAAAAGAGAAAAAGATCGGAGGGGCATTTATCAATTTTGTAGTACAGAAATGCAGTGATTAAAAGAAGACTGTGAGGTAGATATGAGACTGATATATGATAAGGGAGATTTATTAATACATTTATCCCTCAGCTGCTCCTAAATAGTACTGCAACAGAAAAAAAAAATGCTGCAGCTGTTTTGAGTGATAATATGTCCCATCTACGATGTTAAATCTATCTCAGTTGGCTGTTCAGGATTACAGATGAAGAGGTGACAAATACACATAAAAGCTGTTTTATGGACTTTACAACCTGACCGAAAGCCCGATTTGCATCAAACTTTGTTGCTAACTTGATTGTTAAATTTTGCCTAATAAGTTGCAGTCCAAGATCTTGTAAGCACTTTATTCTCAGCCATCTGTATCAAAACTTTTTTAGGGTCCTCCTCAGGTCATAGAAGGGCTACACATGAGAACAGGAATGGAACTGTTCCCAACACCTGGCTCAACATACTGACCATAAACCGGGCTGTACATTGAATGGTGCATGCTGCACCATCCAGTATACGGAGAAAAAAAAAAAAATCATCAAGCTCGGTAGCCATTGCACTCCAAAAAAAATTCTACCAACTAGTGATTTTTGTTTGGGAAGTTTAGTTTATTTTTAAAACAGTAGTGTTTAATAGCAGAAAAAGCATTCATTATTGTCTTGCAATAATACGTAGACCTGCTGCATCCAAAACATTATAACCACTGTCATCCTGCCTTTATGTTTTCATGAAATATTACTGTAAGGATTCTATCATGTTTAGCTCTTATAGCTTACCAATACCTTACCAATACTCAATTTATAGAAGTTAAACTAATGACAAAGAATTGTTAAAGTATTGCTGCAATGGATGATACTACTGTTGTTTCTATGTTCCAGCCAATAGAGCAGGCTAACAAGCTTTGTCTATAGAAAACATGTTTCTAAGCACTCTAGTAAACCTCATTCACATTAAAGTCAGAACCCACCTTAAACAAGGAGGAGAAAACATGAAATGTGTAAACTGCACAGGACCCATCAGAATCTGACATCAGTTGATTAATATGGCTTCGCCATGCTTCCTCTGCATCATCGCACGCTGTTGGCTGAAATGCTGCCAGGATAGCTGAGAAGAACGGTGATGGAGGAGGGGGTATTATCCTTTCCCCGTCTCCAAATCTGTTATAATCAAAAAGAAACCGCAAAAAGACATTTTAGAAATTGCATTTATATAAATATAGATTTACTACATTTAAACAGACACGGAAGACACAAACTCTGTTTTTTCATGCCCACCAAATTACCCCACTTTCTAAGGATGTAGTATTTCTGTTGGCCCATGCAAATATTTAAGCGCTTTTAAAAATGGCATCTAAGAATAGTTCTAGCACAATAGTTAAATCTGTCAGGCTATGTTTCAGGCACTGAAGCTCAGCATAATACCCCACTTTAATAATATTTATACGTGTATATATTGAAACACACATATATATATATATATTATATTGCAGTTTTCCATGTAGAAGAAGCTCAGATGAACATGACCCACCCGGTCAGTGCATACTGTTCCATGATTCGGTCATCCTTCTCCTCCTCAGCCATTTCCAAATTAAAGCTGTCATTACACTCAAACACAACTGGCATTTCACTCATTGACCCCGAAAGGTCATCTTCTTGCACAGTTGCATCATCTTCATCAAGAACTGCATCAGCCTATAAAATAAGGAAGGTGGAAATCCCTATTTAGTTATAGATTAAGCAACTAGAAGCTGGTGCTTCTAATGACTTGACATTTGCATCACAAAGCATAAAACAACTTACTAAAGTACCTAAAGAAGGAACCCATGTTGGTGGATGTCAACCAGTTTACCCCTGACCTTTTCGAGAGGTACACCGAGTCCTATTTACTAGAAATTTAGGAAGCATTAAATGGATAGTTCACCAAAACTTTTATTTTAGTTTATGGCGAATGTAAAAGAAACCTGCAGACACTGATCTGTGCACGGCTGATCTCTTTCTTTCTAATCTACTTAGCTGGAACTAGCATGCAAGAAAAAGAGTCAGAACTACTTCTCTGTACTTTTTCCGACAGAAGCAAGTGAATCAGCATGACAGCCAGGCAAATAGCATTTTTACAAGATATTAGCATGGCAATCAGCAAGCTAGTATTTCTAATAGGAGGGCTAAGCAGCAGCAGCTTATATATTTCAAATCTTTTTTTGTATAGTACTTAAGGTCTCCTGATAATAGATCTCAAGTCTGAATTTCCTCTAGATCAATCATAAAGTAGTACCACTCCACCCTAGAGAATTTCAATTATTTCATAGTATGTGGAAGTTGTTTTAGAAGTTGCAGAAGGAATGTGTTTCAACAGTTGACAGGAACTATGAAGAAAAGACATCCTTTCCGAACTCAACCTGTACCTGAAATAACATCTCTGGGTGCACCAAGTAGACCTAAATGGATGCTCTGAAAAACATACATTTGCTAGATCTCAAATACCAATTTGAACAAGAAAAGTCAGTATGACTACCCAAAAAAGGGAGTGTGTCAGACCACAGAAAAGTAGGGTCTTAGGGACAGGAAGTAAAGCAATGTGCCCCCAGTGGAAATAACTTACTTTGGTTTTAACTCAAAATTTAAAAAATAAAGTTTTAGCATTAGATGTACTTGTTAGCCTGTTCTATAAAGTGATTGTGTAAGTGCATATATATTTGCATCAGCATGCATTAAAAAAAAAAAAAAATGTTTCCCTTTAGTTGTACTGTAAATCTTTTCCTGTTACACCCCTTGTTTTGGTCTGCGAGTCTCTGAATTGAAAGCTAGCAGGACACCTCCTATTGTATGTTGCGTCCCCATCTTTAAGGGGTTTCTCCTCCTCCTGTGTATGTCTGTCATGGTCTTGCTACCCCTATTTAATGTGTATTAATAATAAAAATAAACTGTAAATGTGCAGCTCAGAGATCCCAGCAGCAGAATAAACAACCTAAAGGTAAATATTAGAATAATAACTAAAATATGTACTTCCTGAGCTTCACTTTGAATCCTCCCACCTCCCGAAAGATGTATAAAAAAAAGTTTCCCAGAGGAAAGAATACTTCAATATACCCTTTGACAGCTGCCAAATGACTACTTACAAATGACTGCGTATTGTTAAATCTAGTCATTACTGGCAGCCTACCTCCCACTAAAAATGGAGAGTGGTTCCCGATCATTTGGTTGCTGTTATGTCAGCTATAACACAGTGACTGTATGTAAACTGAAGTCTTCATTATGAAAAACATGTTTTTGACTAGCAGAGACTACTCCTGCCTATAGATAACAGTGTGTTTCTTTTCAATACCGTAATTGTCGGACAGAGGTATTGTAATAAAAAGAAATACATGAATTGTAAATAATATAAATAACTAAAAATAAATAAAAGAAGGACTTTTAAGCAGTAAAACAAATATTAAACCCTATATGTCCTGCTGATCCATGAGGTTATTGTGATGAGTCATGGGTGCATTGTGATGAATCAGGAAAAAAAAAAAGTCTACTGACAGAAGAGCTGGGAGAATGAATGACCATAAGTGTTGAGAAAGATACCGAGCTAAACACCATTAATTTGGAATTTGTTATTAGAGCCGTCTACAAGCTTGGTTGCCCATCCATAACTATATATTCACCCTTTCATTGTGAGATCACGTTCTAAGACTGCCCATCCAAGCAAAACACATCTTACACTGTGTATAACAGAGAGAGTTTTGTGTGACTGCAGAGAAGTGTGGTCACAGTTCCATGTATGAAGGCTTCCTTGTACTCATGCTAACATTTTGTTTCTGTTGCAATGCGGAATGAACGGAATATGCTGCAGCTTGTTTACAGCTCACATACAGAAAAGAAAACATTGATCAACTTTCACCAACCTTTGATAATGAAAGAATCGAGTCTCCAATGCACCGATCTTTTCAAACAGCAGCATAGAGCAGTTTTTGTGCGAATCTAGCAAAATACTGTGGTCGGAATGGAATATTCTGACAGCGAGCCAGAATGGTGTGCATTGATTCAAATGCGCTTGGTGCACAAAAGGCTCCCACACAGAAACAAAATCACGTAGAGGACATGCAGCCCACATCATACAAGGCTTCTTGTGCCTAGTGCTCACTATATGTGCAATTCAAAGTCCAACATGCAAACACATTAAAAGAAATTACATTCAGTAGTACTGCTGTTAAATCAGAAGTGTTAATTTAAAGGAAGGATTTAGACATTTAAATTAGCGTGAGACACACATGGAATTATAGCAAAATGTGTCCATATTTCACATAAAATTTGCTTGAAAAATAAAATTCTGCTGCAATACATTTTTGTGGATTGGTGGCTATGGGTTGCTCTCCAGCCTTTATTTAAAACTTTGGTTTGACTGAACAAATATTTCTGATCAACATTTCAGGGAAACTTTTCCATTCATTAATGTCAACCACTTTTCAGCGGCTACCTTATAGTCTAGCCCTGTTTTGGGTAAATTTTGAGAATCCTGCCAGCACTCATATTTATTGGGGTAAGCTGTTAAAACAAATAAAATAATTAAAACCGCTAATAGTCAATTTTTTTCCTTTATGTTACCTAATGCAAATTAGCCTTTTAGATAACAAATAAGTGAGTGTGTTGTAAATAATGCACTTCAAAAGCACAAAAAGGCACAATTTTTAGTCTTTATTTTGTATAGGCATCACAAAGACTTCTGTTACCTATTTGTAAATACACAGGCTTAGAAATTATTGGAAAATGTAACGGTCATAGATAAAGCCAGCCACATATATTTTAAGCCTGTACAAATTATAAAATTAATTTTGGAGATACTGAGCAAGAAGCTCCTAGAGAATGGAGTGCATTTGGTTGTACCTGTGATCAGGTGAGCTATTTTATTCACCCACATTCTAACCACTACCACTTTTATAGGTTGTAATGGTAAAGTAGTTATGGCTACACATGGGTGAGGGGAGCTTTTTCAAATATTGCATTGCTTAGTGGTAACTTTCACCAATTTATAAAGGTCTGTACACTCCATATTAATGCAAGGGCTTTGTAAGAAATGCAATTCTAAGAATGAAAAGAAACAAAAAAAAAAAAAGGCGACACGATAAAAAATGGTTCAAACTTGAAGCCCACAGTACATCATGAGACACCCATAAAGGGGTCCTCTGCGTTATTGAAGGAAGCTTAAAGCTTAGTCACCAATAAAAAAAATTTGAGAATAAAAGATACATGTGAAATACAGGCAACATACATCTACCGACAGCACAGACCAAGAGGTTAGTGAAATCATTATTAAACCCTTTGTTGCTGAAGGTGAACAGCTCAATGTCCTGGACCCCTCCTACCACAGAGAGCTTAATAATAATTATCAAGTCTTTATGTTAGTCTCCTGCTAGATTGTCATTGGGGTTACAGGTAAATCAGCTGATAGAAGCATTCATTGCAAAGATTTGATTTCTACCAAAACTCCATCACCTTAGATTCCTCAGATAAGAGTGGATTAGTGATTTCAGGCAAAGATGCATCAAAACTAGAGGTTCTTGTGTTAAGGGAATGGGGGTCAGCAGAGGTTGTGTCGCATGATGTGGAGGGAGACTCCATGTGATTTGTCTCTTCAGAAGGAGAAAGGCTTATGATCTACAACAGAAAAGACAATGACAACATGGTACAAATGTTAGATCCAAAATTGTAATTTTTTTCATTTTTGTTTTAGCTTTATTGAAACCAATGCTAAACGATTACCAATAAAAGAATCAGTAGAGAAAGTATCCACAGGTTTTAGGATCCCCACAATGGCATTTTACCCTCATAGGCCACCACCATTTACCACTTTACAAGTAAACAATCGGCTCACTCAAGATTCTTTGTTACCCCTAAAAACTATAAACCTCATATTGTATACCCTGTATGGCTAGATTGTGAATATGAAATAAAGCGTCATGTTTACCACACCGCAGGGGGAAAGGTGCAGCTGGCTCTCATTCCTGCTGTATCAGCCAGGGATGCTATACTAATGTCAAGCGATTTGGTGTCTTTCTTTTTCTAGTATTCTAGTTTTCTAGCATTTTTTGTCTAGGTATTGAACAATGTTTATACAAAGCGTTTAATTTTTCTACCTCTGCTGTTACAAGAATCAATTACTTTTTCAATAGGAGAATACAGCATTGAAAAAAACTAATTCTAAAGAGTAATATTTCCCAGATGAGTAGTGTATGCTTCAAACAAACCTCCAGCATAGGATACTTGGTCAATTAGCAATACGTAAATTTAAACATGCTTTGGAGATGCATGGGTCTTTACCCAGTAAAAAAAAAGGTTAAAAATGAACTAAATAAATAAACACTTCAAATGTTAAAAAGTAAGTCTTTTTTTTGCCAAAATACATCTTGGAATCAATAACGCAAATCGCATAGGAAACCAAAGAGTAATTTGACCTATTGTAAATATTGATAAACCTCGATAGACATCATCATGTTGGATGGGGAACACTGCCACACTCTCCTTATTGAATTTATCATTTATTATAGTGAAATACACACCAGAGAAAGGATTTCTGTCTTTTTTCAGGTG
Organism: Pyxicephalus adspersus; assembly: GCF_032062135.1. Lineage (NCBI taxonomy): Eukaryota > Metazoa > Chordata > Amphibia > Anura > Pyxicephalidae > Pyxicephalus > Pyxicephalus adspersus. The sequence goes on from NC_092858.1 coordinate 25,321,675, forward strand.
TTCCAAGAGTAATAAGTATCCAATAGGTGACCTTATAGTTGTTTCTTTTGTGTTAAAATTGATAGCTAGGGCTACCTAGATATTTTTTATACCATACAGGAGTGTATATGTACATTTACATATGGACAAGAGAATGTATGCACATGTATGTTCAAACCCATTTAAAAAGCAAACAAACTTCTGTACATTTAGATGATGTGTTTCAGCTCCCAATTAGTGAAATTAAGTTTAAACACATAAACACATAAAACGAAAATCTATTGTTAAGCAAGGAGTAAACATATTATTAAATAATGATCAGAAGTTTATTTTGCAAAGGACAGGTGTAAAAAAAAAAATTACAACATATTTGTTGCTGGTGACACAGAGCATTAAGGTTTTTAAACTTAACAACAGCAGAAATTTTGTAGACACTCTCTCACTGCAAAAATTTCTGTATTGTTCACTGAACAGACCAAGCAGGGAGGGGAAGTAAGTAGGTGAGTTACTGCTCTGACGTATTCAGTTGTAACCTGAAGCTTGAGTTACTGAACTCCATAAAAGCACAGGCATTTTTATTGGACAAATGTGTGTGCTTATAGCTCCAACATGTGGCTGGATATGTGTATAAAAAGTACCAAATATATGAATCATACATGACTAGACAAAAGTAAAAAATATTTTTTAGTTTGTAACATAGTACTTTCAAAAAATATAAAAAAAAAATCAAAAATAATTCTAAAAATTTAAAATAAATTGCCATTTAGGAAGTCCCCTTACTGCTATGATCCTCTGCATTATAATAAAATAATACTATCTGTGCCACCTGCAGCTCTAGCTTGCGGTTGTGGTCAAGATCTGTATCACTTTGTCATGCAGAGGGAGGGTACCCTATAACCAGGATCCATAGTTCTTTACGGGCATTTGCTAGATATGGCAAGTATGCCATAACAAGGTGGTACCCAGCAGAAAGGTGACTTACATTCTGGAATTCTCCATTGTTTAGTAAGCTTTACAGAACAACATTCCTTTTGTCCATGTAACAATAGTATTACACTTACTAAGTCAGATGTTTCCAGAATCTGACTTGTGGTCAGATCCTCTTCTTCAGAAGATTCATCTGAGTCATCCTGGTTCATTTTGCTTAGACTATGCGTGCTTCCCGACAGCTGGCTTTCTTCCAATAGCTGCATATCACACTTGTCCAGACTGTCCAGTGAACGCCTACGAACTCCCCAGTTGAAATTATCCATGCTTTCTCCCTGCAATAACAAGCATTGAAAGCTGGTGACCAAACTGTACCAAGACATCAATAGGATCCTATGCTACAAATAAAAAATAAAAAAAAAGCTTTCCCAAGTGAAAATGTATTACTTATCTGGAATGCTGAAATAATCTCTTTAACCAGAAGGGCACCAGTGTCCTCACTCAAATGTGTGTGAGTGTTTTTATCTGCACGTTCCCAGTCTCTGAAAATGACCCACCCAGTGCCTAAGTGTTTTAATTAGATGTCATACGAATAGTATGTTTCTCTGGCCACTCTTCAAAGATCCTGTATTTTCACAAGATCAGCGAATGCATGGGCTGCATGTTCCCACAGCTTACTGCCAGCCAACAGTACATTCAAGATGAATCAAGTTACAATTCAGAGAGATTCATAATCTTTGCAGGCCTCATCTTCCAGCCAGGAGCTCTTGCAGATTGGTATATAATCACAAAGCCCACAGCAACTGGCCAGGCAGCACTTAGTGTGCGGTTTGGAGACTAAACATTACTATAGTCTTCCTGTAACTTATGCTCTAAACAATGTGCTAATTACTTTCTGTACTTAAAAGGAAGCGATCATATGAATAAAGCAGGAAACTAACTTCTTTTGTGCTAGAATTCAGTACTCCTTATGAACATGAATGCCTATTTAACGGCAAAACATTTATTTTAGTTTTACATGGGGTAAAACCTTTTATTTCCTAATACCTGCTACAAAAATTGGACTTCTACATTTGTCATGGTGACTGTTGTCAGAAAGAAACTGAAAACTCAATTAGTATACTTGTTAAAAGAACAGGTGAAGAGAAGGGAAATTTTTCAATGGGGATACCTGTTCTAGTAACAACTGGCAAAGGGGGACTTTACACACAGATCTTGTTCTTTCTTTGTGTTCTGTATGTGAATTGTTACACAAGAGTACCAAAATCAGGTATAAAGTCACATCTTTAATTCTTGCAATACTGGGACTATTGTCCAAATCCTTAGAGAGCAGAATATATATATTGCGGAGAAGTAGAAGAACTGGATTACATGGTACCTGGTATATTAAGCTTAGCAAATGCTTCAGACCATAAGACCAGAATGTATAAAACTTCCAGTGTTCGTGGGTCAGAAAGAAATCAATATTTTAACACCTAAATTCTGATTGGGGCATTTGAAATCAGCAGTGTCATCTTAGGTCCATGGGTACCTACATACCCATGAGATAGGCAATAAGCATCATCAATATGGTCTTTCTATACAATTATATAAATATGTTAAATAATTTTAGTAGGCAGGTGAACTCATTGGTCACTTCTTTCCAATATTTTGTACAATGCATTTTTTTAAAACATTGTTCTGATGTAAATGAAATATACATAGTTGCCTTCAGGGTTAAAAAGGCAGTTTTACCAACAGCCAGCTAGAACAGAATATGTGTGAAACATGAAGTCATCTCAATTTAGCAGCAAAACCCCCTTTAGTTGTTTGCCAAAACCACAGCAAAAATATTTTCATGCCACTAACAATATATTTTAGGTGCACAAGTCATGCATGTAAGAAGCTCTGCATCCTCTAATAGGGCCTTATATGGATATTGAGTGATCTGTGCAAAATCTGCTATACAAACAGACAGACAGTGCCTGGAATGTCAACAACACTTTCACTTTTAGAATAACATCATCTTACCTGAAGCTCCTGGATAGCAGATATGACAAAAAAGAACAAAACAAAAAAATGAAGAGAAAAACTGTTTTAAGTCTCTAGAGAATATATTCACCACAGTTATACACACATTTGCTGAGAATAAAATACTATAAGAATGAGACATCACTGACAAAGGTAACATTAAGATGAATTGTGAATGTTTAAATATGCACGAATGAAAAATAAGACATATAAATGTGTCATACAATTTAATTAAAAAGTGATGTTTAAATTAATGTTAATAGTACATTAAAACAAAGATGGCAAAACCCAACTTTTATCATAGTTTATCGAGTTGGTTGTCTAGTCCCCCAATCCGCAGGTTGCACTCACTGAACCTAAAGATGCTAAAGCAGCCAAATTGGTGTGTTGTTCCTAGTCAGACATTTAGTTAGCAGTGCCCAAATAATCTGAACAAAGTGTTACAGGTACTTAGGGCATTCTTGTTCACTGAAACCAGCTCAGCAAACAAAATGTATGTCAACAGTTTCTTAAAGGACAGACCAGCTACTAAAATTAGATGCTAAATTGGTTTTACCATAAAAAAATTCTGTCCCACTATACCCGTTGCTGTGCATATGTAGAACCACCCCAGCTTTAAGGTGATGCACAGTACAGCTCCTCCAATCTGCCTGTGCACGAATAGTAAAAGAGAGGTATCTCTCATTCAATGATGCACTTTCCTATTTTGTCCAATCACAGATCACCTTTGAATTTTCTTTGGCACATTTGGTTCTTCATAAGTTAGTAACTCATTTGTTCTAGGCCTGGACTTCCCAACTAGCAACATTTGCTTCAAAAACCTATTTGAGGCCTAGGTTTATTTTAACAAAACTATTTGTGGCAGTCCAGAGTCATTTGTATGGCACCCTCCAATATTGTACTAGACATCTTTGCAAAGGTTGATTTTAAACATTTAATGATGGTGCAAACTAGGATCTAAGGACTATTTGAATTCCAATACCCTGTATCTTTCTGTAAGCGTGATTTCACAAGAAGAAACATTTCCCTCTTTTACAAGAGGCTTATTTCGTATAATTTTTTTGTAGCATTAAAAAAACAATATAGTTGAGACCCTTCCCTGAAAAAAAACATATTTTTTACTTAACTTGAGACAGTGATCTATAGCCTGGCTAAGTAGAGGAAGGACAATTCTGCCACTGATAGCAACCAATCACATTCCTGTGAATATGAGGCAAATTCTGGTTGCTTGGGGTAAATTCTCCTGTACTTGTATCATGCTGCAACCATTTTGTGTCTCTTACCTCTCCGTCCTCAAGCTCCACATCCAGGAAATCAAAATCCCTGAAGACACGGAATTGTTGCTCGCTGTTTGTATCATCCATGATCTCCTGCTCTCGGATTGTATCCTCCGATGACACCAAACTGGTCTGGTGCTCGATCAAATCCAGATCACCGCATGAAGAAAAAATGACCTAGGGATATTAAGTGGAATTAAAATCTTCACCAGAAAGCAGCTCCTTGTAATAGCTTCTATTACTAATGCTGGCATCCAGCTTTTAGCTGTAAGGCTTTCCAGTCCACACCTAATTCCTTTGCCTGTTATTTTTAGATTGCACTTTAACTATTTATGTTGGACAGGTGCCTTCAAACCGAAGCCGAACAAAGTGAGCGAGTCAGACTCGAGCAACTTTTCCAAGGGAACAAGTCGGCTGTTTCCTTCAAGTCAACCTCTTGGTATTGTGTAAATGTTTACATTAGACATGCATAGCAGCAGAAAGCTGGAGTGATGATAAGGATGAGGGGAAAAGAGAAGGGTATGTGGAAACATATAAGAACATTACATGGTGTAGTGGGTGGGAATGTTTAGTGATGCCTGCCCACAATAAGCAATTATATTCTCACATGCTTCTCTCAAAGAACAAATAAAGAAAAACCTGATTGGGTATTGCCCCAAAAATACAAAAGCCATTAGTATTTATGTGGATATTTGCAGGTTTGATCCCTGAGCAGCTATTAGGATTAAGGTTTTAGGTGACTCAATTACAATGGAGAAGAATTTAAAAAATCTGCCAAAAAATGAGCCCTGAACAAGATTTACCCATAGCATCTTTCATTTTTTTCATTTTAAGGTTCAGATGGCAGGCATCAGGTAGTGGAGTAGCTGGTTTTCTATATTTTGGACCAGTGAAAGTCTCCTTCTTATTGAACATATACAATAATTAAAATAAAAAGCAATAAGTATGCTGTCTGTCCCGACAACCTTGACAAGATATCAGTTTCAGTGTGTTTCAGACTGTACTTTATTACTTAGTGGGTGAAAAACCAGGTACAAGGAAAGAGTTCAACATCAGGTCAGTCATCCTCTATTTATTAGGTCTAAAGCTAAGTACACACATCCAATGGTTCTCGCCCGATAATCAGCTCAGGGCTGATATCGGACGAGAATCTGGCGTGTGTACAGCGCCTGTCCTCCATCGTCCAAACAACCGTCCTGGTGGATCCACGGATGATGGGCGACGATTGATCCTAATGCAAGGGAAGTTGGAGAGTGCGCAGCAGGGTGCAGCTTCGTCATTCTCCCCCTCCCCTCTTCATAGAGCAGAACGGTGCTGTGTGTACAGCATTTGTTCATGCATCGTGCAGTCCTTATTGGTTTGAAAGGATCGTGAAAGATCCTTTCCACGACAATAATTGCACGTGTATATGCAGCTTAAGTATAAACATAACAGGCCAGGGCTGGTACCTTTCTAAAAACAGACATTCTTGTGTGTCTATGCCCACAGTTCTAGCTATCATTTGCTTTGAACAGGTATGATAAATTAAGGCAACACTCTGGTTGCAATGAGCAACGCAGACATTTTCTTGCACCTCCAGTTATTATGTAGGAATGGTTTTTATACTCTGACATTGTTACTATTTTTGCCGTTCCTTGGAATTAAAAGCCGTTTACCATATAATGAATAATATGTATGCATTTGTTATCAGGTACTCACAGAGGGGTTTTTGCTGAGCCCAACTTCCTGGCCACATAAAGTGAGGACATTCACAAGTTTTTCCCTTGTTTTCTTCTTTAGCAAAATTAAAGAAAGAGAGAGAGGGGGGAGAGAAAGGGAGAGAGAGAAAGAAAAGGAAAAGAAAAAAAAAGACAATAATATCATCATAAACAAATGTTAAATAAAGAGCATTCATCTAATCAAGCAGTTTTCAAACTTTAAAGGAACCAACATTTATTAACAAGCCCTGCTTCTAAATATTGGCATGATGCTTGAAGGACACACAAAGAAACCAACCACAGGAACATGACTGCAAAGTGTATCAATATAATACAAAAATTTGATCCTAAGTATACAATATATATCCCATATACAATAATGTATACATTTTCCCTTACAATGGAGCAGGCTGATAATAGGGCAAGACTCTGCCCCAAATGTAGAAATGTAAATACAACACATGACATAACGCTTGCAAGTATAAAATAACTATCCACAATTTAATTGGGAAGCAGAAACAGTTTACTTCAGGTTTTAAGAAATCAGTATAGCAAAGTGTAAGGAAGGCTAGGTCTAATGTAGAACTTCGCTTACAGCAGGAGGATAACATTAAAACATCTGACTATTATAACACAGAGGCGTGAGCAAGGCATTTCAGTAATGTCTGTTCAGTATCCCCATTACTTTGCTGTTCAGTTTCCTTACATAGCAGCTGACTAATTCCTTCAACAAGATTTCACCACAACATTATACGAACTAACCATAAAACAGTAATGCATTCTTTTGAAGCATTCAATGAATGAGGGTTACCTGAGAGGACTGGGGCCGCTTCCAGCTGACCGGGACTAAAGCATTGGAGTTAGATCCAGAGGAAGTGGATGACGTGCTTCGAGTAACTGGAATTACCCTAGGTTTACCATCTCGTCCTGCAGACCCTTGTAGATCATCAAATCTTCTACCAATGATGGGGGTCTATGGACACAAACATACTTTTGTTTTACTAACACTAATTCATTATTTTTGGATCCTACATCAGATGAAACAAAATCAGAAAGCTATACAGACTGACAGAGCGTATTTTATAGAGTATTTAACAGAGTATTTTATACTAAGCATCACAATCTCTATTTCAGAAGCATTATTTGATGTAAAATCTAAACAGATTTTTTTTTAGGAAAACTGTGATTAAACTTTTTTATGAATAGTCATCCAAGTATGCAGTAAATAGCAGCTTTCGTTAATCAGAAATATCGCCCACAATAACCAAACCAAAAAAATAGCAAGAATAAATATCTTATGTGAATAGTATATCCCAATACTAATACTATTGGGATATACTATTCACATAAGATATGTATTCTTTTAGTAAACTTACCCCAAGTTTTTCTATGCACTTTTTTGTAGAAAGTATCAATTGCTTCTGTTATCTTGAAAAAGCAGTTTTGTTGACTACAAAAAGTGTTGAGGTGTCAATTAGACTGTAAAGTAGAGAAGAACTTACAAATGTCCCTCCTCATGGGAGCAAAATAAGCGTACTATTGTTGTACTGATATATTGTTTAAACTGTTTCAGATAAATTTTTGTACTGTTTTTGTTTCTTAATAAAATATGTAATGTATTTTTTTTTAAATTTGTCTTTAAGAAAACCCCTTCATTTAAGCATGTGCTTGCTATTTTTGTGGTTTGATTGTTGAAGGTAATTATTGGGATTGGGACTTCCTGGTATACCTCTCCACCTACATAGGAACAATAACTGTTTTACATAAATATTGCCCAATCTATCAGTGGGAATCTCTGAAAACTACCTTTCCTTTCAAGCTTTTCATTCACAGATCTGAAGATTTTAAACATATATCAACTCAAACCTTTTTAAAATTAAAAAGCAACCCATCGGGATCTATTTTGATGGATCTGCATCAAAGTAGCTATATTTAGATAAGCACTGGGACTAATCAGCTCCAAGGGAACCACAAAGTACTTTAAAAGGCCTTGGGACTTACTCTAAGGTGACCATATTTGGAAAATAAATGGGACATATCCCAAGTACTGAGGTGCTGAAAACCAGTACAATGGCAAAGAAAGCAGGACATTTACAAAATATATAAATTTACCGTTAACCTAATAATCCATAGTCAGATTTTGTTTCCCTTGATGCTGTTGGTCAGCTTTGTTAGCAAGGTGTTATACACTTAATAAATTGTTAAGTAACCTTGCTTATCACTGCTTTTCACGGCACATAAAACAAAATTTGGAACCTATACAGATGTTAAATAGATGGCCAAAACAGCAGTAAACACAAAACAAGAACATGTAAGGTCCCATGAGAGTTATGCATTTCTAACTTATTATTATAGAAACAACTTCATATCACATTGTTCTACCTGGGAGACATCAAAGTGAAAATCCAAAGTTTTCCCTGGAAGCTCTTTGGAGGAACTCGTCCACAATCTGCTAATTTCCAGTTTTGTCAAATCGCCATGTTGATAAGCTGGTAAAACCAAGCTGGCAGATCGTGATACAACCAATTTCAAAATGTTGAGGGCTTCCTTCCAATGGATACTCTGAGGAGACAATGACAGCACATAAGCACATTGCTACACCATAAAAGCGTTTGCAAGTAAGATAAAACAATGTTTAGTTGGTAAAAGATACCATGCAGCCAACTGGTTATTTATGACAAAACCCTAATGGTAAACTTATTTTTGCACATTTGGACTGGAACAAAGGACCTATGTTGCAAGTGGACAATGTGGAAAATGGATGAGAAATAGCTGTTCAGGAAAAGATACTTGGCCAAGGCTGACACATCTAATTCTACAGAATTTTTTAGTGTTTTAAGACTGCAATACAAATTAGAAGCAGAATGCATTTCTGGCAGATCAACAGGTATCAAGTATTTTGTACTTGAAGGCTCTTTAAAGTGACAGAACACTGGAAAAGGTGCATTTATTACTAAAATTTACTTTCCTTTTACAGTATGTGTGAGTCTCTTAAAAAATGTTCCTTAAAAGTGATTGGGTTATTCTATTATTTTTGCTTTTGCTTCCCTCTATGTTAAGAAAACATGCTGTTTGAAAATTGAACATCACATTACCCTTTAATTAATCGACCGTGATGTATTTGTTAGCAAAAATATGTAGCTAGCAACACATTCTGTCATGCACATACACTTGTGTAGAACACACAATATTGCTAAAGATCTACTCCCAGTATGTCTGCTTTGTACTAGCTGATTAGCAGAACATTACAGCTGCCATGCAAAATTATCAGTATTTTTATAAGATACTCTGAGCAAAGGTGAAATACAATAAAGGGCTCTTGAAAGTAACTGTCTTCACCGTGTAAATTATCCTGGGCTTCACATAGGTGTGATGGCGGTGCATGCCTGGAAGTCATGGTTATCCACAGTTTCTAAGAAGCGCATTAGGAGTGTTCTGTAATGGTACATTGGCTACTGATATTTTTCTTATTGCTCAGTAAATTGCTGACATCAATGAGAACCCCATGAAGAGGGTACATCTCTTGAAATGAGTGACACAGGCAGCATGTGTATATGCTTTCACTGATGACGGCACTTCACAGGCAACTTATTAAGACCGGCTTTCTTAATGACAGCACAGCAGCCTTCAGAATGGATTCAGATCATATTCAATAGAAATATCACTTAATTGCGTGAGCACTGAAAAATCTGTCTATACAGCTAAATACAGTCACCTAATAAATGTTCTGTGACTGTGATAAGTAAATGAATTCACAAATTGGGAAACTGCAAAACTTCTAGCTCAGCTAAACATATGCATGCAGATCTGCAGAGAATCATATATTACAAAACCTGCAATTGTCTGGCTTTCCATACGATAGAATATGTCACAGTTCAGACAAAAACCTCATGAAAATTATTAACCACATAAAAATTTTAAATTGTTTCTTCTGGTAATTTTATTATTACTATAAGTGAATAAATGCTTTTGAGACCAAACCCCATTGTAAAGACTTACTCAGAGAGACAAATCTGGGGGGTGAGGTATTCAGTGCATATACCGTGTTTCCCCGAAAATAAGACACTGTCTTATATTTTTTTTGGCTCCCAAAAACACACTAGGTTTTACTTTCAGTTTGGCTCAGGAATAGACACGCCCTGCAGCCAGCATCAAAGACACACAGGCTGCAGCCAGCATCAAAGACACACACGCTGCAGCCAGCATCAAAGACACACACGCTGCAGCCAGCATAAAGGACACACACGCAGGATCAGATAACTGGAGCTGTCTCGGTGAGTACTTTTTTAATTTACTGGTATGTATGCTTTTATTTTCTTTTTCTCCTAGGTCTTATTTTCGGGGTAGGTCTTATATTAGGGCAGGTTTACAAAATAGTGCTAGGTCTTACTTTCGGGGTAGGTCTTATTTTCGGGGTAGGTCTTATATTAGGGCAGGTTTACAAAATAGTGCTAGGTCTTACTTTCGGGGTAGGTCTTATTTTTGGGGAAACACGGTAGCTAGGGCATCCAGAAAAGGAAAAGCTGAAGAATGGACAACCATGAGAGCAAACCCTAAAATACCATATACCATTTTTTTGCATTTAGTGGAGGACACAGTAACCATCCCTTCTGGAACTGCTATTGTAAATATAAATACCTTTGTTGTGATATTGTTGCACTGCTATGACACCTCATTGAAGCGTACTTTCAGGTGGGAGGGTATACCCTTAAACCCTTAAATCTTTTTCTTGAGTAACTAATGTCCTACAGGTGACAATATAGCTCGGAGGTAAAAAACTTAAACAGAAGCTGTGTCCTCCACCTGACAGCAGGGCCTGGTAACAAAGAATAAAAATTTGACACGACCCGCTTTATGTACAGCTTACACTACTCCGTCTCCTGTCAGAACGCTAGCTGAGAATAGCAGAGTAGTGTAAGAGAGCTGGTTTGCGGTCAGGTGGCAGAGCTGCTGGGAATGGCGTGAGGTGTAAGCCTTACATACATTGCTCCGCCATTGTAAGCAGCTCCTGTGTAAGCAGTGTGAGGAGAGCCACACACACACTGTCACTAGCTTTAGAGCAGTGTAAGGAGGGCCCCTACTGCTGCTGGCGTTTCTGCCTCCTGTCATTTGCGGCCTCCAACTTACCAGCCACGGACTGGCACCGGTTTGCGGCCCGGGGTTGGGGGCCACTGCTCTAAAGAACAGAAAATTTTTGATTTTGGAAAAGCTGAACCCCACAGTACAGGTAACAGAATAATCACTACAATGAACTGATTGGTCATACCTGCACAAATTTTTCAATAGTCTTAAGTACTTCCATGTTGAACTGCTTGCCAGGAATCAAAGACATATCCATATGGCTCAAAAGGCTGTAAATGATTTGCAAGAGTGACTGCTGCATACTGGGAAGGCCTTTTTCTAGTAACTAGAAAGAACACATATTAATATTTATATTAAAGAAGCAATAAAACATATTCTGCTGCACAAAAACAAAAAACTGCACATTTGTATGGCCAAAATTATTTATATTACTACTAAAAATTGTCAAAACGATGTATTTATGTGTTGGAAAATAACTGTAAGCAAATCCCTTTCATTTTTTTGGGGAAGGATTAGACCTTCTTCTTGTTGTTTACTTCTCATTGGGGAATTTCACCCCTCTCTTGGACTGGAATTCACTGTTATCTAGAAGGAAAGGGGAAACTCTTGAGTTGTTTCCTGAATAAGAGGTAAGGGGAACTCTATCAATAGGGGTACCTGTTTTAGAGAACAACTGCCTAAGAGGCCAATTCATTTCTCTTTCGGATAATATCTTGCCTCTGAGCAAAGTGATTGGAAATTTCCCCAATGGTACACAGATAGCAGGCAGGAATTTTAATCCTTGGTTAGAAATATATAGGTTTAAGTTATAAATACATTTCAATCTGTCTGTCCAGTTATGTAAGGAAACACACCAAGGATTTACAATAGGTCAAACAGGACTGAAACATTACCACACTGAATCTGATTTATTACAGCTCTCCAAGACTGGGGAAGATAGACTTTCATAGGAGAAATTGGGTGATCCAGCAAACCTGAAGCTGCTAGGAAAATACAGTTTCAAAGAACAGCACAGTTAGGTCAGCTCAATGAAAACCAGACCTAACAAAGACAGAATGGCTGCATGCATTAGCAATAATTCAGCTCTGTAGTTATTGCACATAATTTTTGTTCATTACCTCTGCCAAATAGGTCACCATGTTGAGAGTGATGCCAGCAAAAGCTTCATGAAGGTATCTGCAGACTACATTCACCCATGTTAAACAGTCTCTGGTGTAGCTATGTGTCTTGTACAGAGTCATGACATGGGCAAGGTTGGATAGCTTTGGGTTTTTCTCCTCCAGACAAACCTAAAGGAGGTGACAAGTTTGTTTGATTATAGTTACTGTTAACAATAGGGCTCAACATGAGAATGATAGAATGATAATGCAAGAATGTCCAAAGGTCAAACCTGTGCAATCCTTTCAGCTGCTTCCTTGCAAAAATGGTTTGGATTTTCAAAATGCTGGATCAAATAAGGCATCAAACACAAGATATTTAGGGGAAAGCCTGCAGGAACAAATAAATATTGATGTCAATACAATGGAAACACACATTAGGGTTTATATACAATGGCCTGGGGGATTTGTGTTACATTGCTAAGAATAGCCTTTTCTACTAAAGGCTTCTAAAACATCTTGTTTAAAAAAATAAAAATTCAAAATAAATTTGATAATAATCTGATTAAACTAAGCATCTTCGGGGGTCTACACACACCTATTAAGAATGCAGTTGAACACCAGAAGATGAGATGCATACATGTAAAATTAATAAAACTACCTACAGACAAATAAGGAACCTAACAAGGTCAACAAAGTTTCATAAAAAAAGAAAATTACCTATTATTTAGTAGCAGGAACAAAGCACACTTGCTGGGAATATTTAAAACACTTAGAATCTGTTGTCTGTATTGTAAGGTTACAATAAAAGCACAAGATACAACCAAAGCATTACACTAGCATTAGGGGAGATACTAACGAACATAATTATTAGGATATTACAGGTTGACATTCAAAAATCCGGCAACCTACGGATCTGAAGAGTGCTGGATTTTCGAAAATTCCAGGTTTTTTTAAGGTTATACACACAGGCCTGCCTTCCTCTCGCCGCCCCCGGGGACATCTGGCACAGTACCGGAGAACAGGCAGCAGTAAGGTCTCAACGTATATTTAGTGGAGCAAGCAGACCTAACAGCTGTATCTGCAGAACAGCACCATCAAAACATTAGTGGCTAAACAGTATAATGCAGTACATGTATTGCAAATGCACTCCAAAACTGAAGGTACCGGATTATCAATGGCCTGATTTTTGATTGTCAACCTGTACTACAAATAGGATACAGAGATTGTAGATGTGTCAACTAAAACACTGTGAATTTTGCATTATCTTTCTATTATAACCCTTGAAATAATTTTTAGATCTCAGGAACCCCTGCAATAGTTACTATATTCACTGCTCACAGTATATTTGTGTGGTGATCAGTAGGAAGAATATGTCACCTGCCAAAAAGATCATTGGTGTCAATGGTAACTAACCTAAGAAGTCCAAATTGCTTATGGCTCAAGATACAACATAGGCAGAAATAGTAGATTATTAGGTAATGGCTGAGCAGCGCATGCTGTAATGAAAGTCACTCCAGAGATGAAAGTTGGGGCTTGAGGCTCTAGTGTGCCAAACACCATAATCCAAAAATAAACTGCTTTGAACCAATTGCCAATGCAATACACGTAAGAGTTGAGGGTCTCCTTGTAATCTAGTAAACAATAAAAGGTTCAAGACAAGACTGGATTTATCAGCAAGCAGAAAAAAAACCCTTTAGAGGCCTAAAACTGCATTTGATCCTGAAAATATAACGTGGAGTGTTTTATTAATTGGTTTGACAGTTAAATTATGTCCAATGCATTTTAATGGGGAGAGCATGAACTGTACACATTTATCTGGGCAGGAACGCTGACCACAACAAAAAATAGTTTGAACTCATCTGCACTGCAGCTAATATTTACAACTGCATCAATATTTATCATTTGTATTGTCCTTACATAAACCAATGTGCTGATCACTGCATGGAAATAAGTCAAAATTATCTTGGGGAGAACTCGTTTTCACAGGTTTTAGTATACTCAATTATTTGAAAGTTGTGTTTAAACTGAATATAAAGTTTTGTTCAAAGTATTTTAACAGATCTTGTGCTATTTTATTCAATCCCCCCCCCCATCCCCCCTAATCTCCCCCTACCCCACCGTCTTTCCCAAACCCATATTGTTCCGACAATTGATGTGAAAATGGAAACTTGTAATATTTTGTATAATATAAATATATAAATATATATATATATATATATATATTCTTCACTTGTTATTTGTATGTTAATAAAATGTAAAACTCAATAAAAATGATTGAAACAAAATTTCCATGGGGAGCAAAGCCATTACAAAAAATATTTAAAAACCATTAAAACACCATCAAAATGTAAGTATAAAACTTGGGGCATATTACAGATGCATCACTGTAATTGAATTATTTAAAAGTATGCTGGTTGCAGGTAAAGTGAACCTGCACATAAGCAGTGATGGGAGCTCCAGCTTGAACACCAAGCTCGACATTTTTAATCCCAGTTTGTAAGTGTAACAAATTTTATAATTCTATATACTTAAATTACAGAGCTACAATAGTTTGTTGTCAGCAAAAACTACATCCAGACAAACCTAAATTTTCCTGTAAGCATGTCCATCACTACCCCACAACTCCCGATTTGGTTCCTTAGAGCAGAACTCAACTTTTCAATTGTAGGAATATAATCCTATATCGTAGGTTATAAATTGTACAGACATACATACATATTATATCTGTTTTACCCACATTTATTTTCCATATACCATCTTGTCTAGTTTGTTCTTCAGCATTAGTGGGTGTTGATAAATGGGGGATACTATGAGGCCATACTATTCCCACTCTGTAAGAACTTTTTTCTTGTATTTCTGCTGGGAAGTACCGGCGCCCGGGCTTCACAGCAGGACCATCGGATCGCCGCTGAAGCGTGGGGCAAAGGTAAGGGGGTCTCTTAAAGTTACCCTGAGTGTGACTCAGGATTACCGCTTTTTGCATGTAAAAGCCACCCCGAGTCACACTTGGGATTACCGCTAAGGGGGTTAATTAGTGGTTTGTCAAGAGTTAAGCTTCAAAACTATAAATAAAAATGACTTTATGGAAACCAAGTCCTGTGGTCTGCACATAAGTCTAAATACACCAACCATCAACTCTCACATCTTGGGTGTTCATGGATGACAATTTTACCTATGACTTGTGTTGAATCCACCATGGAGACCCGAGAAACTGGAGTCAGCATGCTGAAGAGTTGAAGAGTTAGGTCTGTAGTTGTAAGAGATGTGAATCCTTTGAGCAAGAGTTGCTGCAGTCCTGAAAAGTCAGTCCATTTTAGCTGCCCCTGAAGCTTCTCTAGTTTCTCTCTGTTCTCTGACTTGTCCAGGGGCAAATGAGACAACAGTTTGTTCAGCAACCTCAATGCCATAAAATATTCAAACTCAAAGTCTGATTCCATTAGGGCAACAGCAACCCAGAATATGGTAGAGAGCAGGTTGGTAGGGTTATTGATGTGAGAAGGATCAGTGATGTTGTCTTTTAGTGACGATGAACTCCTGGTTTTTGGAGAGAACCCTTGCTGAGTACAGGCCTGAATCCTGTCTAGTGTGGCGCTACGTGGTGGGTCAGAGGAATTGTCTGAAACACCAAACTTTTTAGGAACGGAAAAGCTTCTCTGGTGTCGGCTGCGTTCAGATGTGGCTGTATTTCCGCCAACAACGGCAGAGTTAATATTTAATTGCCCTGTGCTTTTTCTGTTGGCATTTAATTTGGTATTTGAGGCCAGATCAGGAGAGGATGACCTGCAACACAAGAAAATACAAATATAAACCAGGTCTATTATCAGTCAGGTAGAAAATTTGTACTTGTATGGTCCAAAAGGCTAACAGAGGAACTATAATGCATTTTTGTTAAAGAGGAGGTATAGTCTGGCATAATATCCAATACAGTCCTGTCTCCTAAAATTCATATTGCCCATAAAATGTTCCTACTCTTACCTTTGGAAGCAGCCAAACTGCATTAGGATATTAAAGTTAGATCAAATCATGTTTAGAGGGAAAGCTGTACATAAAAACACATACATGAGAAATACATGTTGTTTATATTGTCATTTCAACAATCACTGGCAGCTTTATTGTTTTTTTGCAATCCAATTAGTTAGTAGCTCATCCTTTCCTCTCTATACATTAAAAAGGAAACCTCTGGGATCCTAACCTATGTACACATCAGATAATCTTTGCCTGGGACAAACAGTTGTGCCCCCCCCCCCAAGGTGTTCATCAATCCACCACAGAGCCTATTTGTCCTTCCCTACCCCTTTCTTTTAGAACAGACCTGGTCTACAGCAAACATTCATCGGTCACTGGAAATTATCAAAAAAGATAATTTTCAGTGACTATACTTCTGTTTAAGTCATCTGGAAATGGATGTTACTGAACTGGGTAAAATGTTGTCCAAAAACTAGAGGCATGTGTAAAAACAAGCTACTGTTGTGCTCTTATATTGTAAAGGGTTACGGGTCCCTCTCCCCACCCTCCAGTTGTTTTCCAAAGCCAGCCTGATGTAAGTGAACCTGCTACTTTTATTCTAGGGATCAAAATCAAAATGTTTCATTTAGCTATTACTACTATAAGAAAATGTTACTTTGTTGCAGTGTCTTTCAGCAAATTTACGGTTTCATCTTCAGTCTAAAACTAGAACACATAATTTAATATTAAAATACCCAGTCAGCTTTCCTTCTGTTGCATTAATGCACTGAGATCTGCTGTTTGCCACCGGTTTTCCTGCCTACACAATCTCTTGTGCATCTGTTAATGACATGTGTCATTGCTAATGGATGCACATTAACAAGCATTAGGAAAAAACCTTCCATTTGCAAGCAAATCCTGACAAGAAAACCCCATGACATTAGTGACTGCATATTTTATAATGATGATTGCTACTATACTGTGCTCACTGGCACAACGCCATTGTCAGCATATTATACAATCCAATGTCTTGTCTAAAATACAGAAGCAGCCAGTTCTTCAAAGGGTGTTCACACAGTCATATTGAATACTGCAAGGAGAAGGAAAAAGTGGAAAATTAAAAGCCAGGTGTTAAAACCCTGAGTCGACTGTGGATAGTGTAGGGGATTACAAAAAAACCTCCCTCTCCTTTCTCATTTGGATTGTGATTGATTGCTTCCAGGGCAGGCACTGCATTCTAGGAGGAAGAAGAAACTTGATTTTCAATAAGCACTGCCTGTTTTCCAAAGACTTTATCTGGCAAGTGCAACAAAGGTGAGTATAAGTGGGTGTGTGGTGAGTGGTTAGGTTGGTTGAGTAGGTAAAATAGAGCTTCTTAAAAGTGTAGCTGTGCCCAGACTATGAATGCCTAGGTATTTACATAGTTTAAAAAAGAAACATAAAAACCTCACTAACTTATCTCTCTAGAATTTGAAATTGTTGGGAAACTTGTCTAAATCAAATTTTTAAATAGCCCTCAGAAAGCACAGAGAACAACAGAAAGTGCCATGTTTTCCCATTCACCCCAAATTCTGCTGCCACATACAAAAACACACATGGACTCAAATATCAATGTCACATACCTTGACAGAACAGCAAGTAAATCACTGTTCTTTAGGCAGTCTGATAAATTATCCACTGCTGCTTCCAGAGTAAGAAGAACTTCCATGACATAACCCTAGGAACAACATTTAATTCAGGTTAAAAGTAAATAATTGACTCCAATAACATTTAAATGTTTTTAAAGAGTGTGGAGTAAACTAGACATTTATTTTTGTAATTCTGAGGATGACATTTGGAAACGTGAAAGAGTTGCCTAAAGCAATAGGAAACAAAATTCCCTGGTCCCAGTTCAAATGTTTACCTTGCATGGTTTTTATAAGCCTTTTTTGTATGTGATCAAATTGTTAAACCTCTTCCCAGTACATGTCAATATTAAATACTTTGAGGTATTGATTGACCTGTCATTGATGTATTTAGCATATCTGAATCCCAGAAGTGGTTCCTAAGGCTAGCTCTAGACTTTAGAAGTTATTTGGATCTACAGGAAGCTTATAGCCATGCCTCAGGCTCGAGGGCCACTACAGAAAATCACAATACTACAAGCTCATGGAGTTACTGACGGCCAGCATAAAAGACTCAATAAACACCAGGCGATTTGGTCCAAATGGGACCAGTACTGTTCTGCAAATGCCTCATTGAAAATGTGAATAAAGTGCTGCTCCTAGAATGCCAGGCAACATTTGAAACCATTTGGTACTGATGTTACTGCTGCAACATAGAAAACTTCTTCACAAACATGATATCCTGTTGCTAATTTTGGTACAGAATTTATTTTTAGGGCCTTGGCTTTGTTTGGGCAAATGTTTTCATTTTCCCCTTCAATATCAATACTTGTTTTTATTTGTGTCTGTTGTCTGTACATATGATAAAACCTTTCAACAAAAAAACATTAAAAAAAACAATACCACAAGCTGGATCAGCATTGTCAGGTGTCAGGAACCAGGTTATCGCATAAGGAACTACAACAATGTGGCCAAGCTTCTGGACCTGCCTGATGTTCCTTAGTAGTGTCAGGTGATAATGTTAATAAGGATCACTCAGACATATTATTAAAGTTCAAATCAGCTAACTGGGGGATAGGTTGACTACTATTTTCTATTTAAAAAAAAAAAAAAAAAAAAAAAAAAAAAAAGCTTAGTGCATGTATAGTTCAAACAGTAATTTTTTTGTGTTTTGGCAGAATAGAAAAGGCGTCATTCTTAAATAAAAAGAGTCATTCTTGCTGTGGTCGTACTGAGTGGATTTACCTTCTCTGTTTGCCTTGGTTACTACTATCATCAAGACAGGAAGTGATATGAATTAAATAATGTTGAAGTTGTCACCAGAACAAAAGGGGAGAATAAATCTTCTAAGACAATCCAGTGACAACTAAGAGGGGAAGTCCTCTCACTTTGCAGTTCTTTCTTTCACTTTCTACATGTCAGGGACAAAACGTAATGAGGCATTTCACATTTGTCATTGCAGCTTTGAGTGACCATAAAACTCAAGTACAGAAAACAATATACCTGAATCTCATCCCCATATTCTCCAATGACCTCCACCAACCTAGACAGAAGGTCAGATAAGGCATGGGCAGAAAGTGGTTGCTTCAGAGCTCGCAGGATCTGGAATGAGCGACCTGCGTAATGGCGGGAAGAGCTGGAAAGTGCAGTCTGCAGAGCCACTTCACTTAGATGCTGCTCCAAATGGAAGCCTGTGTGAGAACAAAAACAGGTTTGTACTTCCTGAGTTTCTTAATTTAACCATTATTAGAAAAAAAAAAACATTACATTACAGGCAAATGTCAAATATTCCACACAATTATTTTACAGTTAACCCATGCATCCTGCAGGGAGGTAGCGCAAACCTAAAAGTAAAGATATTTGCTGGTTGCTCTATCCAAAGTGTTACCTGACTTTGAGTCTTTAAACACAGACACCACATGGCGCAGGAAGTTTGTGAGCTGTTCTGCACTTCTAGAATTTTGATTCTTGGGTGTAATATCTTCATGGCACCAAAGAGGACCAAATGCTCTGTAACCAAAAATAAATATTTTAACTCCTAAGTAGAAGACAGCAGTTAAAACAATCTGGAAGTACACAACCAATGATACCAGTTGGTGATATTTAAAAAATGTACCATATTAATTTATTTATAAGTTCAATGGTAGCTACCAGAAGCCAAAAACATGGAAAATGGCAAGGGACAGAAGTGGACAACCCATTTAGTATATATTAATAAGTTGGGTACAGAATCAAATACTAGAACGCATCAAATAATTTTTGTTGTAATTGTTTTAATAAGTTAGGCTGTTTTTCAAAAATACTTTTTCCAACATGGCATTGTTTTATAACATTTTTGCGGACTGCTCCATTTGCATAACAGCAGATGGCACTGTTGATCTCCAATGGCTCAATACATACTTTGTCATAAAGCTGCTGCAGAGGAGAGTTAGCATTTCTCAGATAGCTGAAGTACCTTGCAGTGTGTTGGGATTAAAGGAATGAAATGAGAAATCTGCCTTCAAAAACATTTTTCTATAGTGATGTTAGCATGTGATGTAAATATAAAAGATCTCCAAGGTTATCCATGATATGCAGGAGTTGGTAAAATAAACTGACATCTTCTCTTTGTGAAAATATTCTACCACACAATTTAGTATTAAAGTGTTCTCTTTAGTGTTCTCTGTGTTTTAGGATACACAGGTTTCTCTCATCTCTAAAGTAATCTACAGACAAAAATGCCAAAATTAAATCTTTGGCTCTGCCCCCATCAATGTTTATTATCACACTGAATGGTTTAAAATCCAAAGCATTATGAATTTTACCAAGTTCCCACTAAATTGTGCTCCTTGTGGTTACAAAAAGATAGGGACAAATAATTACAAACAAAATAATACTGAATTTAAAAAATTGAAGAAAAATGTCTTCTGTTTTTTTTTTCTCACATCCCTAGAGCATGAGCATGTAGGTAAATTGACTCCCCCATAAGACTGGTCTTACTTAGATTATGTTAGAGACATTAGAATATGGCTCTGGTAGGGACATGGGATTGTGAGCTGCTCTGGGGTATTGAAATGATTACAGATTCTGTAAAGTGCTGCGTAATATCTCATCTCTACCAACCAGTGGCTGGGTTGTTGAAGGTAAAAGTTCCTGAGACACTTGGGCACTTATAACATTATAACTGTGTCACAAACTTGGGCACTTACTTACACAGCACATACTGAAAATGCACATACGGAATGTATTTCTAGAAAAAGCCCCATGCAAAAATAACAAGTAGATACAGATACACAGATAACGAATGTTAGGCCACAGTCCAGTTAAAGTCAAATTTGGCCCATTCCAGTTATATGCAATTGGTCAGTGTGGCTTTCAAATACATTAAATGATTTTTTTAGAGGAGTTCAAAGGTGGGAAAGAATGGACCTAAATGTGGCAACAAAGTATATGATTTGCAATAACTTAAGCTGCCTAAATTTCTGGATTTGCAGATTGCTTTTACAGCTTTAAGTGTAAAACAAAAAAAGAATCACTAGTATTACAATTTAACATTCAATAAGGTAAGTACTTTCGTATTAAATTACAAAAAGACCAGAAGGAGTGCACAGTGCTCATTTTTATATGAACAGAGATAACTCCAGTGGGATGATTTGGCATCCCATCTGCCCTTTGAAAAATGTATCTATTTACAGATAGCTGAAATCTGCTTCTTGCAGACGGATCTCACCTGGTGGTCAGGAACTCGATTAACTTGTTGGCTTTTTCATCTGTCTCTGCTGATGTGTCAACATCCTCAATCTCCTGGCTGATCTGAGGGATGTTCCCGCTGCTTCCTCCCAGACTGATGCTGGAGGAGGTTGAGCTGGAGCTCAGGCCAGAGTCTGGCACTGGGGATGACTGGTACTCCCGCAGAAAGTCAAACCCGCCTGCCAGAGATAAAAAAGGAATGTGCTCAACCTGGTTTTCTCTCTAACAAGCACAGACATTGCTGAAAGCTCATCCAGACAGTCATATCTGTTAATATCTGCATATATACCATTTTGGAGAAGGTTTCATTTGCAACACCAAGTAACATGTTGTGCAATGTACTAAAGTATGTGCAAGGTTCATAAATGCTTTACAGAAGTATGGTTATAGACTTAAAGATTCTGCATTCAATGTGTTTTAACTGCATCATACATGGAAGCAAGTATGGGTAATCTGGGTCTGATTTATGGTCCGGGTCCAGGATTCAAAACAATTGCCAACTAAATGGAAAGGCTTTTAGGAAATTCATTCCAAGTTTGGTAGATCATCTGTGTTCTTCCATGGAGAGCGTTATTAAGTCAGGCCCTATGTGCTAGGAAAAGCACTTGGTAGATTTAGTCCTGGGGGTAGGAGGGATCAAACTTTTATTAAGTGACATAGAATATGCTTCTGCTCCTTTCTCACAGCAGCTGTCCCTGTAAAAATGTTTAGATGCCTGATGAGGACGACGTTACAACAAATAGTAAAAGCTGTTTACCACTACAGGAGCAATTTGAAAAGAAGTTTTAGGAATAAATTGATTCCTATAAGAAATCCAAAATAAAAGAAAACATTTTTGCCCGTTTCATAAACATTCTGGGCTTTTGAATGTTAGTATAGTGAACACCCGTACAATTGTATTTATAGGACAAGATTAAATATCAAAATCTCTTCACAATTAACATGACATAGACATGACAAAAAAAATAGGATTTCCTTTTTTTTTTTTTTTTATTGTTACGTAAAAAGGTTGATTTTTGGAAAATATAATAGGTTATTTAATCAAAGACAAGCATATTGAGTAATTTCTAGACTACTCAACTGTAAGGCCAACTGGATAATGGTATGCTTTCCCTTCTGTGCCAGTTTGTACTTTTTGTCATTTGCAGTCCATTTTCACTGTACAGTGCTGCATATGTTAGTGCTTTATCATATAAAAAAATAATTAAAATGATAAAATAATGCTTAGTTTTTTTAAGTATGCGTTAAAGTGGAATTATTCTACAACCAAGACAATCCGACCCCCCCCCCCCCCCCTACAACCAAGACCCCCCCTGCCACCCCCCTCCTGCCACACACACAAACATAAAGCTAATCTGTTTGGATGGCGAGAGCTTAATGGTGTGAATACACATAATAATCCGTAATCACCTGTATAGGGATACTCTGATGAACAGGAAGACTGCACAGTCAAGGTCTTGGCTTCATTTATTTCTCGAGCATGCAGGAGGACAGATGCAATGGAAGAGTAATTGCTGTTGCAGGATAGAGCGATTAAAAGGTGGAGGAGAAGCCTCCTGCTATGTTCAAAAACCTCAGGCCGATAATGATCAAGACCTAAGGAAACACAGGCACAGGAAAGACAAAATTAAAATTCAGACATGCAACATTTTATACAAACAATCTTATCCCTTATAAATCACTAATGGAATACACATCTCTCCTCAAAAAAAAAAATACATATATTCGCCTCAATAAGTCGAGCAATAGCAATCGAACCGTGAGAGATCTTCATGTGTATCGTGGGAAATTATCCAATTACCACTGTCAAGTGTCTGTGCTGTAGTGACTGGCAGAGTAATGTAATACTCTTCCATGTCAGTGGGAGGCAGTAGGTAGCTTAATTGCCTTGTTTATTCTAAGAGACAAGAGAATTAGCTACAGATTGTCATTTTGTAACATTTCTGATTTGTGGCATGTCGCAGGAGTTTTTCAATGTAAAAAATGTGCTGTGGCTCAAAAAAGGTTGAAAAACATGTGGATGTGAAAACATGTGAAAGAAATGTGGATTCCATTCCTGTGGAGAGGCAAAGTAAAATGTTCACTTTTAATTGAACACCACAGACATCCAATGTATATTTAACTTCTCTTCCATCCAATAGCCAACAAAGCAAGGGGAAATCATCCAGTGTAAGCTTCAAGTTACAGTTTAAAGCTTACATGGGACACTGTCCTTGAACTAATGTGACAGAGCAGCTAATTGCTAAACACCAATGCTCTCAGGTGAACGGAAGATAGGGTGACTCACATGCCCTTAAAAACTTGCAAATGTAATTTCTCTTTCACCGGTGTAATAAAAAGCAGAAGCATATGGACGGTTTAAGTATCAGCAACTGCAATAGTCAGCATGTCTCTGGCAGGTTACCTGCTATAAAAGCATCCAGAATCTGATTGACATGTGTACTAACCATCCCAACAGAGCCTTCAGATTAAGGAGTTAATGTACCATAAAAGGTTCTCTAAGCATAATCATGTTAAAAATTCTAAGCAGGTCTCACAAACATAGTAGGGTCAAATGGTTTGATTCTAAGAGTCGGCATAGCTTTCAAAAAATGACATATAGCTTTTTAATTATATATATTACCAAGAAAAAAAAAAGTATGTAAATTGGGATCTATATTGTATGTTCAATAGGTTACTGCTATGTCGTAAGATAGTTGGGTACAGCAGTAGTCTTTGATCATGCCTACCAGTCAGGTGGAAGACTGTTTATTGCTGGGAAGTGAAACGCTTTTTCCACAGCACACTTTGTTGTGTGATAGGGTGTTACCATAAATCATATAACACAATATGAAGGGGTAGCCAGGGTCCCCCCAATCCAGCAGTAGTTTGCTGCAATTACTTGGCTGACATTCACTTCTACATGTGTAAGATTTGGGCAAGACTTTTGAAAAAAGGACAACTAATTACAGACAGGAATACCAATAAGGACTTTACCACCATCAATCAATAATTGAGACCATGTCTCCACTAGAGTCATGTACATACGGCTCCTGTACGAGAGAGAATTGTATGTATAGATGTTTTGGGGTGTGGGCAACCATATGTGCAGCTGAAGTTAAGGGCACGGCTGATGTTGGGGGGGGCGCAAATGGAGTGCATTTGAATTGGGTGTACAGATCCAGTAAATAGGGGATTTTATAAATACATATCAGAATAACATTGTGATTCTGACATTTTGCAGATGGCATCAATTTTCAATAGATTTTCCCAGGCATGCTCTAAAGCACTAAAATCTTAATTCAAATGCAACCCATTTACTTGAATCAATCTGCAACCCCCTCATCACCCAAAACCCAATAAGGCTCTGCTCTATCCTTTAAATAGACAGAAACCCAAAACTGTGCAGAATTTCCTGGATGTGGCCTGACAAGGAACAGAGCAGTCATTAATGAGGGTGTTTCCCAATCTAGCGATCATTTTAAAAAAATATAG
Source organism: Pyxicephalus adspersus (assembly GCF_032062135.1). Classification (NCBI taxonomy): domain Eukaryota; kingdom Metazoa; phylum Chordata; class Amphibia; order Anura; family Pyxicephalidae; genus Pyxicephalus; species Pyxicephalus adspersus. The sequence continues at coordinate 25,346,499 of NC_092858.1, forward strand.
CTTAATAATACAGTAAAAAGAACGGACCTGTATGGGGTGAAGATGGTGCAAAAAATCATTTTGATTGCTTTTTTTTCAATTTCATTTAAAAATGTTGTTACTTATTAATTATTTCATTCATCATTTACTAAATGCATGTTCCTAGATACACATTTCTGCTTTGAAAAACTTGTTGCCTAACTACAGGTGACTTTAAACATTTATTTTACAACAGATTTAAAATGTATCAGGTGCTATAGGCAACAAAAACAATTTTTATTGTAGACACTATAAAAAAGGCCCTATGTCCCCTGAAAATTAGCTGTATCAGACAGAACAGATATATAAAGGTGGATAATACTTGCCTAAGAATAGCGCATGGAGCAACAGAGGAAGGTGCAGGGCCCAGTCTTCTCTTACACTATGATCCACCACCATCTCAGTCATGAAAATGACAGCAATATTGCACCTGCACAGTGAGAAGAGAAAGATCAGTCAATAAGATGTAAAAGAAATCTGTCAGAATAGATGTACATAGACTAGAAAATTGACATCCTTGTGAAAATATAAGTTGCCTTTTTCCTTTTAATTTTAACAATGGCAACCCATGTATTTCTCTTAGAATGAGTTTCTTTGATTTAATTCCCCCAAGCACTATTTCATCTTTAATCCATTTATATATTTCTGAACCAACACATTTCCCAATAAAAGTAAAACAAAAAATGACTAACGTATGATCATTCCCCTACTTTAGGATGTTACTGTTGAGCAAGTTTGGTTTAACAAAACACCTCTTTTTCCATAATGCAACAGGAACTGTATCTATTCTGCTTTGGTGACAATTTAGGTAAACCTCTTCAAAAATAAATCAAACATAGAAAGTAAATTTGCTTTTAAATTTGATAAAGCCAAAACTTTTTGGGATAAATTAGGAAATTGTTAGGATTCCTATCAGGTTTTCTGTGTTCTATTGGGGAGATGATTTATCTTATAGACACAACAGTAGGGAATCTAAGAATGCTTGTAGTAATTAATCACATTTATCTGAACTTGTTTTTGTAATGTTGATGACACTTTTACAACAATTTACACCATCAGCCATGTAATTTAAAGCTTTAAGGCCTATGCAGACCTTCCTTACACCAAGGATGGGTGTATATAACTGGAACAAGGTGGTTGAACAAATCTCAAACCTCCTAGTCCTGGACAATCAGTATCTGGAATAACACATTCAATGTTAATTGGATTAAGGTGCTTTTAATATGTCAATATAAATGATAAGGTATTTTACTAATCTGGTAGAACACCCATACACATATTTACCAAATGGCCTATACTACAGTGGGAAGCTTCTTTCCCAAACGCCCTGCAGAAGCCCTCCTTAAAACTCACTTAAAACTATCGGTATATACTGGCACCCAATTTAAATTACTGATCTACCTGTTTACATCCACTAAAATGGTACAGACCAAGGGCTTAATGGTCCGGCGTTCTGATGGTAACACAAGTAAAGCAAAAAAAATGGCTTGGTTCCTGGCTAACGAGAAAATGAGGGCTATATTGATGGATTCCATGGCCAAATTTCATAGAGTTTGGGACTCATGGATTGATTACTATATTCCTGTAGGATGGGATTGATCTTTCTTTTTATTCTAATGCCCCACACCTCACTTAATAAGGAAAAAAAGTGATGAATATTTGATTGGAGCATAACCTGTTACCTTCCCCCCTTCCCCTTCTCTTCCTTCTCTTATACCATTTCTATTTTTCCTTTTTGTATTTGTTTACGATGTTATGTGTTATGGTTATTTTATGCCATCTTACTTTGCAGCTATATGAAGCGTGGAGTGTGTTTCCCCCTACTTATGTAAATACCTGACTGTAAGATTGGCTATTTTAAAATTTATTGAAATTGAAAACGTTTTGGCTCCTAAGGATTTGGTAAAGAACACAATAATATTTGGTCTAATAAACTGAATTATAAGAAAGTTAGATCCCAGTCTCTATCCCAGGACCTTGTCATTGTATGATGCATTGCATTAAAAATTGTAGTTTTAACTTAATATTCTTGGCCTCCAAAGATTTTTTGTAGTCTGATCATGATCATTTACTGTACGGGTCAGGGGGGCATACTGCCAATCATTATTAACTGCTAAGAATGATGCATGAGCAGGTGTAAAAAAAACATAAAAAAAAAAATTAGGTGTCACCATCTTTTTTCCCTGAAGAAGATTTTGTAGTGATTTATGGTTCATTTTTATAACTGACAAGTTATATAAAATATGGGGGTGGTCTGTAATTATTAGCTTTTATTTAAATGCCTTGACCTTTACTTAACTGAATACATCAGGTAACTGAGTATAAACCATCAACACCAGACACTCACAGAGTCTCAATGGTGTAAGGAGAGAGGCACCTGTGTTCCAACACGCATACCACTCATGCAGAACAGAACATACATGTCTCTTTTCTATTTCCTAATGTCTGTTTCCAACATTAGCCTTGAATGTAATTCCAAAAATGTCAGCACTGATAACGGCGTGGAATGAGCTTTCTTACAGGATCTTCAGTCTGCACGCACAACAAACCTACAGAACATAAATGCCACTGCTTCATAACTACAAATTTCCTGCATGTTCTCACAGCTACTGGTATAACACCTGCATTCCTTGCACAGGTTTTCTGCTGTCCCTTCATGTTTATAAAGACTGCAAAAAATATCCTTGGTACAAACGCTTTCAGTGTCAAGTAACTGGGACAAGTAGAATAGGTGAACATTAAACACTGTCCTACATGCACTGACTCCTTCTTATCTTACCTTATCCTAGGAGATCCCTAACATTTAATCACCCTCATAAAAACCATAAAGCCTAACTAATCTAACAAACTCCTAACCATCTTCTAACAATAACCATTACCTGAAACCAAACACTTCACTGTTTACATCATCACCCTGTAATCCAATACTTAGATCCTTAAACATCTTTTTAAAATGTGCAGGAATCTTGTGAAAAATGCATTACACAAATTTAATTTTTTGTCACAAATATTTAAAAAATGTAAACTGGAGAAAAACAAATATAAATACCATTTAAGCCCCTGATACATTCAACTTCATAGTTACATAACTCTGGAACTGCATCAAACAGTGCTAACAGCTGAGGATATATTCGGGCAAAGAAATGTTTAATTTATGAAATATGAGCAGTGCGATCAGTGATATAACCAAGCTCCTTCTCACCTATGAAGAGGTCCCCGTGGGGTAATGGTTTCAGGCAAGTAGTCTACCAGTGGTGCCCAGCATCCTCCATTGCAAGGCATGGGCAGGGGTTGTGGCTGATTGCTCTCCACTATGTTTAGGAGCCAGCTGATGTAAGGGGACACTGGATCATCTACAACAGAATCGTGATGTGTATTAGTTGTAGATCACAATGGTAGCATGTAGTAACAAGATTGTCTGCCCACATCATAAAATAATACTCAAGAAAATGTAAAATTACTTCACAGTGCAGAATAATCCAAAAAGATGGATTACAGCAGCATTGCAAAGCAATTTATACACCTAGCCACTGTATACAATAGGAATCCACAGTTTACCATCCATTGCTGCTCTTTTTACAATGTGAAATGTTTTGAGTGGCCATTATTGTTTTGTTAAGATTAAAAAATGAAATGTAGGGAGCAAAGACTGTAGGAAGGTGCAATAAATACCCTTGCTGTTGCCCTCAGAATGGGCACACAAATCAAATCAAACACTTTGGCTATTTCATTTTGGGTGCTTCCAGGATCCTGTCCTGATATCAGATAGATATGGGGGATTTCTACAAACATGTAAAATTCCTTCATGAACTGATGATTTCTGATTCTAAATTAGATTTATTGTCAATTTCTTTTTGCTGCAGTAAATAGTGGGCAATGAATGGGTTCTAACATATATAGTACAAACAAAAAAATATGCAGAAAAAAAAAACACACACAGAAAAATGAGCTTACTTTTATCATCATCATAAGATCCTCCAGAGCTGTTACTGTATCGTGATTCCAGTCTTGTATGTGCTCTGATAACATTACCAAACCTGTCAATAAAACACAACAATTTATTATTATTATTATTATTATTAATAATCATAATAAACTGTATTTACATAGCGCTAACATATTATGCAGCACTGTACAATAAATGTTTAAAACATAAAAAAATGTTTTCCCAGTAATTTGTAAAGATATAAAAGCTTCCATAGAGGCTGTGATCATAACTAGTGACCAGTGTATTATCACACACTTTGCTATATTGTATCTATTTTATATGTGAAATATTGTGGATCTTATTTATAAGTAAAGAAAAAATACTTGTAGTAATAGTAAAGGTTCACCCCCCTCCCACCCAGGAAGATGGACATCATAGACATTACATATCGCAACTTGTAAACCCCCACTTGTAAAAAACTACTGGAAACTACCTGCCTACTACAGTTTTCTTGCGTGAGATTAGAAATTTTTATGCCATTAGAGGTCCACTTTAATTGTTCTTGAATGCATTATCAACCATTACTTTTGTATATAAACTTTTTAGTGTTCTGTGCTTTATATCTGATAAGAGATTGAAATATTTAGACTGAAGCATTATTTAGCAACACTAAGAAATGTGTACTTATGCCAACACTCATGATTCCCATCTGGTCCGATTTGTATAAACATAAGTCTAAACGCCAAACATCTTCATAAACAAGAACACAAAAACAGAAAGAAATAAAAACCAATTTAGAAAACTAGCTAGAAGACTTAAAGTAAATCCACCAATGAATTTACAAACACCCAGAAAAAAGTGCTTGCATAAATGAACTTGCATACATGGCGCAGGTCATGTGACACTCACTCACCTCTCATCAGCATCTTTGGCTTGTCTGCTGTCTTCCAAATCTGGAAAACCATCCTGACCAGCGACCACAGTATTGCTGCTTGAGGTGGTACCTTGGGGACAAAGTAAGCAATACAGACTATTAGAATAGCACCTAATGTCCCTAAACAAAACTTTTTACTTTTTTAAAAAAATTTTACAGCCAGTCTCAAGTTTCTTTAAATTATGCCATTTCTTGTAAGAGCTTTTTCTCATCTTTTACTGAGGGCCTGACTATATTTAAGTAAAGGTAGTTGTGAAGAATTGGTAAAAAAAAAAAAAGCTTTAATGATAATTGAAGAAGCTGGTATTAAAGTTACTGGTTTTACTAGATAGCGGAAAATACCTTTGTTATGAAAAAAAAACATTACGTTACTAGTGCTTCTCATTTTCACCAGCTGTCAAATCTGCAGACGCTGGCTCTTTAAAATCAGCATTGCGGGGTGACAGACAGAGAAGGTGGCAGCCACTGGGAGCCATGCGGGATCGCTTCATTCCAATGGTCTTCATTTCAAATGTCCAATCAGCAGAAAAAAAGTTTGGGTTCCTTTACAATTAATTTTGCACTGGAGGTCAAGGAACAGAAGGTAATTTCTGGCAGAGCTATCAAGCTCAAAATGCCAGAAATACAAATACTTTTGGAATGTAAACTAATGTGGAGTTGAAATTTAAATGGTATTTAATAATACTCCCTAATATTTACTCAACCTATTGTTTGTTGTTTTTAGCAGTGGGAAAAAACCAGAGTACCCAGAGAAAACACAACCATAGAAAGACCATTTAAATTTCTCAGAGAAGGATTCCATTTAGGAACCATGCTACTTGGAGAACCCCAATTGTAGTACTGTGGAAGCACACAACTTCAGCTGAACCTATTTCTTAGCTTTCTGTCCAAAAGAAATCTCATAATAAAAAAAAAAGAACCAAATTTTGGAAAATCTGCCAGAAAGGTCTGTAGAGTACATTCATCACACATTACTGTAGAGATTTAATGGGAATGTGCAGGACACAAAATGCTGTAATAGTAGATCAGTAAAAATATATATAAATTAACCACTTGGAATGGTTGTGGGTTAAAACTGGGCTATAACAGCAGTAGGCTGGCAGGGATTTTACTGTGAGCGTCCTAAAAAGCAGTAAAATACCAGTGGGTGATCAAATGCTACTTAAATCCAGCCAAAAACAAGGAATATATATGTTTACTATCGGGTTGTCTCTAATTCAGACACCCTGACATTGATGCCAATTCAGCTAACAACCGCTGCATTACCTTTTTAATCTGCACAAGAAGATGGTTCACAAAATGATTACCTCCAACCTCAGATCTATAACAACGAATGTAATTTTAACAGCTAAGTTACAATATTCTTTGTCAGATGCCTGATCTTTCTTGTTGAATTTCAATAAACTCGCTCGGAGGAAAAGAAGACAGATTTCTCAGAACAAGCACCACTAACCAGATCTTGACAAGAAAAATCCTTGAAGAGAGAATTTTTTTCTCTGTTTGTAAAATCAAACTCTTTACCGAGGCATGCTTTTATAGTTGAAAGCTAAAAGCACATGAAGGAGCAGAAAAAAGGGTTACATATTTAAGGATCAGACTTTACACTTCAAACACATTTCTTCTGTACCAGAGGGAGCAGCAGAAGCCTTGTTGCTGGCAGTGAAGCGATAGAAGGGAGGGTTATCACAATGTTGAACTATAGGGTTCACTGGATCAGTCTGCTGCAGCTCAAAGAGAAGTTCTTCCATTGTCTGGATGGTGTTATTTCTGCACAAGTAAATTGCTACTTTTTTGATCTGTAGGAATAGAAATGAAAAGGTCTGTCAGAAAAGTTTCTGCTTAAAGCTACGTACACACTTCCAATTTTTATCGTTGGTAAACGAACGACGAACGATCCTGCACGATATCTGCGAACGATCGTATGGCACCGATCCTGTACCTACAGATAACGACACGATCGTTCAAAGATATTGTACACACGATAGATGCGATCGTTTGAACGATACAGGAAGTGACGTGCACCACAGGAAGTGAGCGAACGTTCGTTCACCGCGCATGCTCAGACCATGGACGATCACTGAACGACCGTACACACGATAGATGGTCAACGATCGTCGTCCAATCCGATCCGCCGGTCCGGTCGTTCATTTCCAACGACTATCCTCGTTCGTCGGCGTCGTTGGTTACTTTTTTTACGAACGATTTTTGGCCAATCGGTCGTTCGTCGTCCATTTCCAACGATAAAAATTGGAAGTGTGTACGCAGCTTAAGTTTTAATTAAAAAAATATAATATAGTAAGTTGGCCGGCACATGAAAAAATGTAACCTCAAAAGATGACTAGTATCCATTACTAGTCCCACAGGCAGTGACTCCAATCTATGCAATCAAGGGCCAATTTTACTTTAAAAATGAACTGATGGCTTGTTTTGCAATTTTTATTTCTATATAGGATAAATTACAGTGAGCATCATTAAAGCCAAGTTAGTCAAACATACTGATTTTTCTACAACAAAAAATTCAGAAATTGCAAGCTCTCTGCCAGAAGAAAGGGGTGTGTGATTCCAAGTATAAGCTGTTATTGTGTAAGCCATTGTGATCACTGTGTAATATTTCACAGTAGTAGCATGTTTTTGAGTATATTGAAATCTGAAGCTTAGCTTTGAGATTCACATCTGATGCTTGCAAATCGTAAATTTCCATTATACATATATAATAATAGTTGACGTTTTCTATATGTACACACATTTACAGAGTACTAAACAAAAGATTTTATTAAGAACACTACAACAATGCAGTCATTCTTAGGTGGAAGGGTGTCATATTAAAACCTATGATGGTGTTGAAGATTTCATAAAGGGGTTCTTTAAAGTGCTGTTTTTTTCTGCTTAAAGCCAAACTGTCCTAAAACTTAGTGCAACTACAAAAATCCATTAACTATATTAGCCTCAACATTATATCACCACACAAACCATCTACAAAAGGGCAGTGTTCAGTTCAGAGGTCAAGCTTTTGGAAAATGAGTCAGCAGACTTGTTAAAGCCAATTCTCCAATGTGTTGCTTTTGGTATTCTGCGCAAATGTTGAATTATATTACTTTATGGGTTTAAAAGAATGGCATTACCTGAGTGGAACAGGAACAGAAAACAACACAGGTAAAGAAAAATAATAAAGAGACAAGGGAATGTTTGAAATCTTACATAAGGCAGTAGAGTGGTATCGCTGCTGACCCCGCACAGACTAATAAGAAATTGCAATGTTATCCGAAGGTTGTTGCTCCACTTTTCATTATTGGCCAAAGCATTCCAAGCATTTTCTACCTCCTGGCCAGGCACCTCATCCCCGTACTGCACAAGAAATAAAGGGAAAAAAAAGGATATTAGATGCTTTCTATGAAGGTGAATGCCATTATGGGTCTAAGAGTAATCTTTATTAAGCAGATTCACCATATTTTATTTTCATCAATGAGAACTAAAGTCAACCAACTGTAATAAAAAAATAAAAATAAAATACAAATTTGAAATGCAAAGGGAACAATGCAGATGTTTGAAGACTATGTGAATATAAAGATCTTTCATATATTTTTATATCTTACAATAGCATTATGATTACCCTTTATGTTGGATGATGTGAAAGAAAACTGTGCTTTAATAAATAAAAATACTTAATATACTTAAACAGTATATTCTACTTTATTTAGGATGAAGTAAAAAAACAACAAAATATTTAGATTTTATGGAGAACTGAAGTCAAGGGACCAAGGTTTACCAAAGTGAAATGTAACATCTAGCAACAAAACACTACCAACATATTTGGTTCATACCTTTGCTGTCATGTACATGAGGTTATTAAGGACCAGTGATGTGGCTTCTGGTGACCCCCATCCATTTCCTTTCAACCCACTGGCACTGGTCACTTCCCCATTTCTGTCTGTGACTTCCTCTTCTGGGGTGCTGGGGCTGGAATCTGGAAGGAGGAGTCTGCTATCCACCAGTTCTATGTTATGCAGCCATGGCAGGAGATATGTAAGCATGATCTGACGACCATTTGGATGGGTTGTTGGAAATCTCTGACTCACTTCTGTTGACACCAAGAAATAAACAAAAAATACACATTAACATGATACATCATCCTTTGTAATTATGCTATTGTAAAATCAAAAAACAAAACAGATTTGTCCATGAAAAATTAACAAAGAGTTAACAAAGCTGGGTAAACAGCTTTATCTATCTGTGCAATAGTCAATTACACGGACAATTAAAATTTGTTACTGGCATAATAAATGCCCTCTTTTGTGGATTAAAAACATCAGAATACATACCACACTATGGATGATTATTGGCAAACTTCTACACCAACTTCAATTTATATAAAAGTATTCCAAATAAAAATAACTAAATTGAGTAGAGCTTTTCCTATTTGGAAATGGTTCTTTCTGGAAGGCAAATACTTTTATTCAATCCAATGATTTTGCTCTCTTATATGCTTCTAATTTAGTTATTTTTGCAAAGCAGATAATATTAGAAAAAACCATTACAAACACTGCAGACAAATATATTTTAGTTAAACATGATTAAACATATATTCTTAATAACAGATGTAGGCGGTATTCTTATTTAAATCTTTGGGGTTTATCATTTCATTGCCACCAGGGACCAAAAAGATTGTATGTGTTTTCTATTTTTGATCCCATTTCCAATCAAAAACCAAAGCCATGCTTGTTGTTGATGGCCATTGTGTATGCCGGGGATATTATACTCTATGCTCCTTCAATGACATGGTTTAATGTTATATACTTTGTCAGTGATACATATAGTAAATACAGGAAATTAAATCACTGATTTGAGAGACACTAGATAATGTATCTGTTCCCATTATAGTTAGAGGTAGCAGTTTCATTAAAGTAAAAGTTAACCAATAAAACTTCTAAGAAAATGAAAAGCTCCTATCTGTGAAAAGCACTTTTTTTTCTTCTCTTTTTAACTGGAAATGTGCAGAAAGACCCCTTCCCTTCCAAACATGTGTATAAAATCTGTGCCATTGTGATTAGAGTTGGTATGCATTGAAAAGAGCCTGCAGCACAGCAACGGCATTTACCAGGAAGCAAAACTTACAGCAGATGCTGATAATTAAAATCTTAATGCTTTGTTTTCAAACTAGTGCAGATATCATTCTTTTCCTAGAACATCTAAATGGACCATATCGTTTGGATCCATTTCAGAGCTTTTATTTTGTAGCCAGGCCTGTGTTATTAGTCTCAAAAGGATGAAGCATAAAGTAAAGCATCCTAAAGCCATAAAATAATAACAAAAATGTGTTAACAAATTAGAGGTTATTTTGAGATCCTGGATGTATGAAAGTAGTGGATCTTTCAGCTATCACATTGGTACAGCACAACCGTACAGTTCTCCATTATGGCAGCCAATGGCTAATTCAGTGAAGCCCCACTTCTCTGTCAGCAGTCTATACATTAAAACACTGCTGGGATATATTGAGACATAAATAAAAAGTTCACTAAACAGTTTCCATCTCTCTAAATACAGAATAACATGGTCCACAGATATGTGATGGCCTAGTAGTACTAAACAAATTGAACAAAGACCATTCAAAGTAAAAAAAAATACCTGAGAACAAGGGCAATGTCAGCTCAGGATACATTCGTGCCAGCTCATTGGAAAGACGAATTAATGAGACACTGTACAGGGGTGGTAGGATGCCATGTGTGCCATACAGGATACTTCCTGGCTTCTGCTCTGCCACTTTTTTGGAATATACAAACAGTTTTCCTTCCAGGACCTACAGGATGAACAGAGAATCAAAATATATACCAAGCTTTGTAAGTGTTTTTGGCTTCCTCTGGACCAACTGTGGGTACAGAGTTTTGTGTATCCAGCTGTATTGACTTATTTTTCTACCACATGGACCTGAAGGACTTTGAACTGATGAACTTGGATGGCTTTTATTCAACCAAATTAGATATAAACACTTAAAACTGTACGACTTAACCCAATATTGGACACAACACATTTTTAAAGCAATTATGTTAATTAGTGTAAATTATATGTTTTGCCTTTAGAAACAATTTTTCCAATTTAACAATTCATTGTGTAGCTGTGTTTGGCTGAAACTGTGGACCTATCCACCCAGACTTGTGAGCTCTTGTAACTATTAGTTTTGTGTTAACAGATTAAACTTTTAAACCAACTTCTTGTGACCTACAGGTCATACTTTCTCATGTAGACGCTGGCTGAACATAGAGATAAGAGGTAAAAGTTGTAGTTCAGTGTGCAAGCACATATGGCCAATGAGACAGGTATTCTTTATTATACATATACACACTTTATTATACAAATACAAAAATTTTATATGACTCCATTTATTAAGAAGAAAAAACTAACATTTCCACTGTTGTCAAGAAGCACATTATCAGGTTTTATCCTATTTTGGATTTGCTTTAGCAGCCCAGAGTGCCTGACAATTATTGTGTTCCTAGGAGGAAGCTAAAATCAATCAGTCTCTACACAATACAACAGGCTGGTGTTCACCTGTTATCTTAGTCCTGTTTTTGTTCTCCAGACTGAAAAATAGAAATGCCAGGATATATCCCAATTATTTAATGGATTCGCATACCTGCATTAACTGCACTGAGATCTCATAGATTTCTCTACTGGTGTCTGAGGCTTTAAAGAGGACCAGATTCAACAACGTCACAATGTCAAATGGATAATTCCTAGGAATAAAAATACAATTTCAGTTTTCCTTTCTCATGCTAGCACAGCAATAACACATTCTCAGGAGCTCATGGAAGTGAAGCAATATAACAGCATATTAAATTTAATACCAAATCAACTATCTTTGCATGGGCTTCAAACTAAGGCTAAGTTCAGACCTGAGGTCAATTTCAATGTGCTGGGAGTGGTGAGGAGGAAGTAATGCATTCATGAGCTTAAAGCTTCAGTAGGTGGTTGCAGTTCTCTTGCCACATGTTTCAAAAGTCATCTGCTGTCCTTCAGAACCTCTTTAACTGCTTGAAAATGTATTTTTAATGTGGGTGGGAAGAGTTTCTATTTAGGTCCATACAAGCGGTTTAGCAGCAGACTTTAGATGCTGCACAAAGCAATCTCATCACCTTCAAACACCAGCAAAAGAAGGATTTCAAACATTCCCATTCAATGATAACCAGGGTTATAGAGTGCTGGTGGACAGCAGTGAACCATAACTGTACTACTATGAAGTTACGTTCTGAATATAGCCTAACTGCTATAGAACGGTGAGAAGACAAGCTCGTGGTCCCAAAACGTATTATTTAAAAAGGTCATATTACTGCTAGTTGGAACATTTTTAGCTATATTTTCCCTCATTTACTGCCTCTAAGTAACTAGTAGAGTGAAGATGTCAGACATGTATCAAAAACATTTTAAATGGTTAACTAAAGGAGTGCCGCACGATTTTGAAAAGTGCATTTTTTTTACTTATTTTAGTGAATATATAAGGTGAATCCAGGGGAAAAGTCACTTCACTGAGGATACACTAGCATGTGCAAGGAAAATTGAAGAAAAAAGGATTTCTGATAACACATGATTAGAAAAAAACAGAGCCAAGTGAACTTTTAATAATTCACATGTCCTTCTTATATTGCAGTGAAGAGCTTCTAATTAAAGCGATATGATATGGCTGTCCCCATTTATATTTATATAAATAAATTATACATATAATGCACCAATTTAGCAAACACAGATTATTTTCACACAGATTGTGGATATCCAATCATGTGTAGATGAAATCAGTGAAAGAGATTTGCTCATTGGATAATGAAAGTATATGTTTACACAATTTATTGTTTATTATCTATACTGACTTCATTCATCCAATATCCAAACAAAAAATCATATGTTTATACACACACACTGCACTTTTATACACAGAAACTGGCTCACTTCTTCGCCTAACCTCTTAACCACTTCCTACTTTATTTAATTTTTACAATTTGTACATTCAGTTCTAAAAAGGGCCACACAAAATATTTCTGTATGTCAAAAAAGGGACCCTAGTAACAATGTGTACAAACATTGTGACTTATGGCCACAAACATTAAACCCCACATGATTTATTATGGGACCTGAACCATTTAGAATAAAATAGAAATTACATTTATTTAGGGCTGCCTGAGAATGTGGTGCTCATGAAATAATGTTATTTCACCAGAATATTAATAGCTCTCTGCAAGCTGCCTTGTTGAGTGCAGTGATAAGAGGAAGTCAGCTGAGGCAGATTATGCTTCCCTGTGACTCTGCGGAATGCTCAGACACTGGGAAATCGCCCTAATCAGGTTCCCAAATGGTAACCTGACCCTTTTCCAGAACAATCTGTCCAGCCTGATCAGCACATGGACACAAGGGAACAAAAAGAGGTCAAGTTCAAAAGGTCCGTTAATGGATTTTTCTTTTCAAGGACAACAATACAACTCAGTAAATTTAACATTAAATCTCAACCATTAGTAAAAGTGGTGCAGAAACTGATCTGGCTGCAAAATGACAATACAGTAATGCTTAAAGGGCCAGATAAGTTTGAACATTTTAATTAGGTGTGTTGAAATCATTAGTCAGATCATCCACAAGGCAACTTAGGCAGGAGACCAGGGCTTTCTGGATATCCAGGGGACCCAAATACAATCTTCTTGGTCCCGTAGTAAGGAGAAACCAGATTGGTCAAAGATGCGTACTTGTCTTTTGCAGCAATTGTACTGTATCAGATGGCAGGTCATGCCAGTACATAAAACTAGGTAAGGGCTTTGCTGTGCTTATTTGTTGATGGGAGATCAGTTATTAAGCTGTAAAGCACCTTAAGTCCCAGCATGTACCATGCCTCCACACTTGGCACTACCTACTGTTTAACATGCCATACACAAACTTTCCTAATATCCAAGAAATATTCTGTTGACATGCAGCAAAAAAAAAACATTAGAGTGTGACCAGATCATACTAATATTGTTAAAATAAGAACATGAAATAATTGAATTCCTTTTACATAAAAGTTGAGTTCTAAGTGGGCTGCCTCTTTAAAATGCCAGCTCACCCTTATAATTTATAATAACATTTATGTCTAGCTGTAATCTGCCCATGGCAGAAAACATTGTTTCTAAATATATCCTTGTGACCTTTGTCAGAACACACATATTTTTCTTACATTCTCGGTGATGGTGGGGGTGAAGAATTGTCATACGGGGATACATTATACATTTCGTACCTGTTTCCACACACAGTTGCAATGGCCTTGAAACACCCAGATGCAAGCTGGTATGATCCAGTGTAGCAGCGGTCAATGGCCCAATTAAAGAGATTAACCTGGTCTGGATTAAGTTCTAGCAATAACACAACCACTTCGCAGCCAAGCTGGTGAACCTGGAAATTGAGTAGAAATTACTACTGTCGAAAAACATCAGCAAGATCATTTATTATAGTTATCTGCTTCCTTAATCACTGTATACAGATTGATGGAAAGAGCTTCCTACAGGATGAACCCATATAGTCCAATCAGAATTCTTAATAAAAACTGCAGGACCAAAACTGTTTGCCTCACACTCATTTAGATAACATGAACAGAAAGCTATTCAAAATATTAAGGGGAAAAATGTCTGGAGAATAAAAGCTGAAACCAAGCACATTTTGATCTGGTGTAAATAGATAAAACTTGGCTTTACAACAATCTACACATACCAACTAGAAGTTGAAATCAAGAATGTCATGGGAGTGCCCATTCTGTGAGCTGATGGGAGGAAGTGGTGCACAGATGGATTTATAGGGGGTGAGGCAACTAATGGTATCAGTAAGGAGGTGATGATTGTTAGTAATCCAAAGATAAGGCTGTAGGAGGGGCACTGGCAAAGGGACTGCCAACTCAAGAAAATGCTAAATATTAATGATATTTAATGCCACTGCTTGTATAGTGCCACATCAATTATATTAAGTGTCATTCTTGTGTGTTACACTGGGGTAATACAACCAACAGTACACATTCCATACTTAAACTTCCATATCCAGCTTTTAATTCAGAGCATCACAGATACATATGAAAACATGAAAACTGCTAATTAGCTAAAATGTATAAAAAACATATCCAATACATCTCAGCAGTACATGCACATGTTTACATGTGTTGTTTCTTTATGACCACAGCAAGTACAGAAAAAAATACCGTCCGTCAGTCCTGTGAGCTTCTAACTTTAGACTGACTCGCACTGACGTGCATTAAAATCACAATTAGTGTTGTGAACCTTGCCTAAATTTTCCCTTCTGGACTACAGAAAATCTCCTAGTTATGAAAGTAGCAGATTGATAAGTATTTCATTGTACTTGCTGGATAAAATATGGGAAATGTGCATGTATTGCAGATGCATAGGATATGTTTGTTTATTTAGCCCAGAAATACATTTTATTGAATTAAATATTTATTTAAATTTAAAATAAAAACCTTGTCTTGGTTTTGTCTTTGGCACATGTGTATTCCACTTTGAATACTAAGTCATTGTGTATAATAATGAATCAAGAGACTCACCCTCATGTCCTGGCAAGCCAGGATATTATCAAGCCACTTGTATAGATAGCCATCCGGAGACAAGCCCACATTGTCAAACACAGGCCCACAGCAAAGTACAGCAGACATAGCCTGGTGAGAATCACAAATAAATGTAAATTGCAATAGCAAAAAAGACTGCAAGATGGAGCATTTAGTTCGTACCTACAAATGCAGTAGGTACATTTAATGAACACAGCTATTCAGACAAATGCAATGCCATATAGTCCAGGATCCAGAAAATAGTCAATAAGGATACAGTAATAGTTAGAACCTCTATCAGCTTCTAATTCTATATGTCAATATTGGGGAGACTTTCTCTTTGTTCGTGTGTACATGTCTTTATTTGGGCCCTTTACAACTGAACAGTTTAAATTCACTTAAAAAAAAAAAGGCTAATTAAACTCCTTTCCCATTACAAAACACCAAGTCTAAATCTGTGCAATGGCTACCTGAGCAATACTATCTAAAACAGAGCGAGAGATGTGTTTGTTATTTTTTTCATGCTATTTGAAACCCCTCTTTTTGCTCATTTGAAAGACAAAAACAAAAAACTTTTCAGGTATTTCCTGACATTTTTCAACTGTGAACCCTGAATACAACATTAATCACAGAAAAAATGTCCCATGAAATGTATGACTGTTTTAAGTAATCTGTTAA
Organism: Pyxicephalus adspersus; assembly: GCF_032062135.1. Lineage (NCBI taxonomy): Eukaryota > Metazoa > Chordata > Amphibia > Anura > Pyxicephalidae > Pyxicephalus > Pyxicephalus adspersus. Next base: position 25,362,609 of record NC_092858.1, read on the forward strand.
TTATTGCATAAATTTGATTAAAAATAAAGAACAAACTAAAGAAAGTGTATCCTACCTTCAATGCACAATACTGGTATCTTGTAATCTGATGGTTGCGATCACTGTATCGGTCCAGTGGAGTAAACATGATACTGAAAGGACCTGCCCACTGACTGAACAGAATGAAGAGGTGGTGGCGCAAACTCTGCTGCGGGAACAGGAACCTCCGATGGTGAACTACATGTTAAAAACACATGCAATGCGCACGTGTTAATACAGATTGCTTAGCAGAAATATGAAGCAGCATCCACCCCTTATAAATACCCTGTTTCCCCAAAAATAAGACCTATCCTGAAAAAAAGGCACATAGACAAGAGGTGCTCATTTGCAGGTATACAGGGTTCTGTACAGTACAACATTCAGATTATACTGGTAATTTTTAAATATATATATATATATAGAGGGACTCATAGATAAATTCAACGTAATTCAATGTAAACAGGATCCAAATAATAAATAAAATTCAATACTACAAATAGGATTCAGCTAAAACAGCATTAATTCCAATGGGAACCAATTTTTAACTAAAGCAAAATTATACTATATGGCTGGTTGTCACAGATTTTCCACATACATTCTATGGGTACTTGTTGCTCTAAAGGTAAGATTTTACAAAGCCAAATGTTTATGGAAGATAACATTCTCGGACATCTGGTTTACATGCTAAGTTCACAGTCTCACTACTGCTATCTAGAGAATGATTTTCTAAAGGTGTATAGCAGATTACAAAGACAAGAGACCCCTGACTGAATTGGTTATGAATGGCGTTCTCTTTGAATCTGTACAGAATGCCCTTTGCTTTGACTGCAATCCTATACATTTGTACTTAATAGTTGGAAGCCAACAATACATGTGCTAAAGTATATTTAGGAATTCCTCACAGTCTGCAATTAGCTCATACCTGGAACGCACTGGATCAGGTTGGCAATCATGGCACTGAAATGTGCTCTAATGTCCTTAAGAATTTCCACTTCCTTATCATTTTCTGCTTCAAGAAGCATCCGTGTAAGGTCAACATACTCCAAGAACAATGCTCCAAGAGCCAAGGTGTCTCTCTCTAAGGCTCCATTGGTACTAAGCGAGGAAAAAGAAAATCATTGTAGAGGAGTAGCTAAATTCTTACACATACACTGGACATACTAAACCATTTAGTGCTTACTTGTCACTTATCACTCCAGCATCTGCCAGTAGTTCAAATATCCTCAGCAGTTGTAACCTCAGCAAGTCTCTACGCTCCCTACGCTTCTTGTTCTGGAGATAAAATACATTGTACAATTAGCATATACCGGATGTGGCACTTATTTAGTGGAATAAGTTCTCATAATGTTTAGAACAGTTTCAAACATTTTTAAGCAGAAGATTTTTAGGTCTATGACAGGGGTCTGCAACCTGCGGCTCCGGAGCCGCCTGTGGCTCTTCAGCCTCCTTGTTGTGGCTCCCTTGGCTGCCGCGGGGAGATCTCTGATGGGGGATCCCCTTCCTCCCAAGACACTGCGGAGGAGGGGGATTCCCTATCCGGTGTTCTAATGAAAAAAAATCTACCAGTGAAATAAATCTACCACGGGGCGTGTACAAATGGGTGTGTACAATGACATCCCCCTCCTTTGAACCCCAATTCCTCTGGAATGGGGAGATGTACAAAACCAAAAATGTAGGTGCAAGTGGGGGACACCTGTGACTAACACCCCCTAAAATTTAATTGTTAGGCTATCATCAGAACATAAAGAACTCTGCCCATCAAAAAAATCTACCGTTACACATTGCTGGAGGCACCTGAACCCCATTTTCTCTGGAACAGGAAGGGGGTACAGGTGAACAAAATTAGAGGTGCAAGTGGGGGACACCTGTGGCTAACACCTCCTAAAAACTCCACCCATCAAAAAAACCCTACCCTGTTACACATTGTTGGAGGCTTCTAGCACCTAAACCCCAATTTATCTGGAAACGGGGGTACAGGTGAAAAAAATTTGAGGTGCAAGTACAGGACACCTGTGGCTAACACCTCCTAAAAATTCATAAAAACTCTGCCTATCAAAAAAATCTACCCTGTTACACATTGCTGGAAGCATATAGCATCTGAACCCCAATTTCCATGGAACGCGGGGGAGGCGGTACAGGTGACCAAAATAGAGGTGCAAGTGGGGGACACTTATGGCTAACACCACCTACAATTGAATCGCTAAGGCATCGTCAGAAAATAAAGAACTCTGCCCATCAAAATAATCTACCCTGTTACACATTGCTGGAGGCTTCTAGCACCTGAACCCCAATTACTCAAGATTGGGGGGTACAGGTGAACACAATTAAAGCTGCAAATGAGGGACACCTGTGGCTAACACCCCTTAAAATTTCATCGCTAAGGCATCGTCAGAACATAAAGAACTCTGCCCATCAAAAAAATATACCCTGTTACGTTAGAAGCCTCCAGCTTGTAATGTAACAGGATGATACGTTAGAAGCTGGAGGCTTTTAGGGGCATAGTTCAGTGTTTAATTTATTTCAAAGTAGGCCTACACATGCACACTTGTTGTAACAGGTAAAATTAAAAAAATATTAAAACTTTTAAAAGTTTATAAACTGTGTTATGTTTTGCGGCTCCAGACAATTTTTCTTTAGTGGAAGAGGAGGCAAAATGGCTCTTTTGATAGTAAAGGTTGCTGACCCCTGGTCTATGATAAAATTATTGGAGGTTTGCTTATAAGTTACCTTAAATTAGACACTTTACTACATATTCTTATTGGTATATACAAATCAAACATAGCCAAAAAACACTTTATAGCAAGGTACTGATACATCATGATCTAACCTCTGGCCTTCTTTCCAAAGCTTCCTTCATCAGAGGGTGAAGCTCTTCCACTAATTCCCTAAAAAATATATATATGCATGTAAGAAACATAAACATGAAAAAACAACTTTTAATGTAAAATGAAAATACATAAAAAAATATACAGAAAATTTAAAATAGTTTTAAACCGAATTACCAAAATCTTAAAGAAGCTTCAACTTGATACTGCTTGCAATCCTTAATTAAAAGAATACCTGGCAATTCTGCCATGTAAGTCCTTGTTTAGGCACCTTCTGTTATAGGGCAACAGTTGTCTCTCAATTGTGCCAGTATTGTAAGCACCACTGATGGTGACTACAGGCAACCAAACTGTACAAACATGCTCTACTGTTATCTTCATCTGCAAGCCTCTGCAAAGCAATGATTTGCAGATGGCACTGGAATGAGTCTAAAAAAGGCATTGAGAAAAAAAAAAAAAAAATACCGAAAAAAAGGCACAAATAGAGAGTAGCTTATGCAAACGATGAACAAACATGATTTATACATTTCTTTAAAAGCGTACCTAAACTCAAAATTTTTACTTTACATAAAAGGGTAGACAACCCTTAAAGTAAAAATTCTGTTTGTTTGTGCAGCACTGCCCCCTTAATTCTTGATTGCCTAGGCAATAAAAAATGAATGAGAGCACCTCAGGCATGCGCAGAGGAAGCCCTTTCATCAATAGGGAAAAAATTGATGATCTCACGCATGTGCACTGAAATTGGGAAGTTTTTTCCCCATCTACCTCACACGATCTTGTGCCTGGGCAGTGCGAGATTGGGTTGGCGTAGCAAGAAGAATATGGAGGAAGTGAGAAGATGGCGGTGCCTGGCGCTCCCTCTGCACCGGGCGGAAAACGGATACTGGGACGGCGCGGTACCCCATGAAAAAAAACTCCCGACAGATAGACTAATCTGCGGGACAGAAGGTAAGTGTGATTTTTTTTTGTTTTGGGTTAGTTTTAGGTTTACTTCCGCTTTAGGTTACATTTTAAATGTCATACCTGAAGACTAAAGCATTGGTTCTTCCAAAGCCCAAAACCAAAGATTCTGTGATTTCTATACTCTCAAGTCTCATCATTGGAACCAGTTGTTTGAGAAGTGCACTGATTGAAGGCGTTCCAATGACCTGCAATTAAGCCAAACCTTATAAATATTGTTCTAGGATAAAAACTCGAAATACAGAGATTAGTAAATATCCAAAAAAGTCTCACTTTGTTATCATAGCTGACAGATCCATCTGGGGTGGTCGCCATGATCTCTGGAGTGGATGCTCGTAAGTGACCAGGGCTCATTATACTTGGTCTGGCTACTCCAAAACAAAGAATCAAATAATTCCTCCACAGGGTAACATAGTTGTCCCCACTGCCCGCTGTACTGGTCTTTTTTGCATTAATTGGGCTGCTGTAATAGAAAATAAAACAAATATATTAAAAGAAAATATTTTCCAAGCAATATTAAAGAACACTGCATATGTATATTTTTGTTTTTGAACTATGCAAAGCAGGTTTTTGGCTTTTGATCACACTGATCTCCAAAACATTCTATACTGTTTTGTTTTTTTGTTTTTTTTAAAGTATGGGCCCTATAGAATAAAACAATGGCATTTGCAGTTTTCTGTGTCACTTGACCTTTACAGTATTGTTTACTAAACCTATAGTTGCAGTACAAAATACACATAAACACAGTATAATCACAATTTTTTTGTAATATATAAAACACGAGGTCAAGTGAACCAACACCAAATACCAAATCTAGGTTGGTGGTGTCCTTTCACTCTCCCCATTCCCTACCTCCTCCACTTATCCCTTCCCCACATTATACATCCCACTCTGTATACCTAGCCCTTACATCCAATAAAAAAAATTAGTAGCCTGCCTATCTTTAGAGATTTTCGGATTCCTTACGTTATGTGGCTCGCTAAGGACCAGGTGTGCAACCAGATTGAAATGCTACATCCATCCCTAACATTTTCTATAACTAAAATTTTTACTTGTTATTTCTATTCTTGGCCAACATTTTCTATAACTAAAATTTTTTCTTGTTATTTCTATTCTTGGCCAACATTTTCTATAACTAAAATTTTTTCTTGTTATTTCTATTCTTGGACAACATTTTCTATAACTAAATTTTTTCTTGTTATTTCTATTCTTGGCCACATAGGCTTACACTTTGTTCACCTTGTCATACTATCTGAAGCATGATGCTATTTCAGCTATAGAGCGTCAATCATTTTTACCCTTTTATTTCTCGCTCCTATTTTAGGTGCAGTTATAGACTAAGTGTTTGTTGTGCAGTAATGTTGTATGAGTATGTTAATGTACTAAACAAATATAGGTCAATATAAACCACTATTCAAAAACAACCTTGGCATATACAGACTACATTGAATTCCAATTGTGTGCTTGCAAGAACTTAATTCTGAAATGTAGGTTGTCTTGTTTAAAGCAGTTCTGAATATTTACAGAAATATTTCAAATGGAGTATTTCTGATCCCACACAAACCTTGACTTGAGATATGTACACCTGACATTCTTCTGTACTTCTTTGTATAATTTGCAAAATTTATTCTCATGAATTTCCCTAGTCATAGGAATTCAGTGTCACCAGCATCCTTCCTCATTCCAGCACCATGTGAGTTCTGGAATCTGCAGTCAGGATTACATGGTCTTTGTACTCTATTCCAAGCTCAGACAAGTATGCAAGTTATTTGGTTAAAAGATTAATCAATTCAAACTATCAAATGCTTTAATGCTAAATATTTTGTTGGTAAAACATTTTTATTTTTTCATGTTAAAGTTTTCTGTGCTTAAAAAACATTGAGGTATATTCTGTATTATGACGTTTGCAACCTCTATGGTAAAGCCTTACCTACCTTTGTTTTAAAGAAACTGAAATAGACTACTGCACATCTTGTCCTTACATCTTTCAAATTAGATTAAGTATAGGAGGCTCTGACATTTATTTTAGATATATGATTAGTGAATATATTGCAGCGCAGAAGACGCTGCATTACTGATTTACTTTTAGATATGCAACTTTTTAAAGGTCATGATCAGTGGGAGCAGCATTTTTAAAACTATCTGGGTCCTGGTCCTTATCTTTGTGTTAAAGCTTTGTGAATTTAGAGTATTTTACTTTCAGAAAACATATACGTATGAAAAAATTGAAATTTACTTGGGAGAAACTTTAGAACATTTTCATACTCTTTTAATTCATTAAAGGCCTATAACCATGTGTTATGATTTGTTACAAATGCTCCGCTTTAACGTTCCTTAAAGTATCCTGCTTCTTTCAATCCAATTCCTGTGCTCTAAGCTGGTATGCACGTAACAGCCAAAACCCCATCACAAATGGCCTCACACAGACTTTTATTGCAGAGCAAAGGGGGAGATGTGTTAAGACCATATCTGTTATTGTGTGCTGATTACAAAGTGTAAAAACACTAGTGCCCACTGCTCAGTCAGAATTAGGGATCTTCCCCATAAAAAAGTTGAGATAAGATGAAAACGAGAGTGGTTAGCACAATATCTATCTGACTGCATAAAATGTTCACCATATTCCCTTTGACTCATAGGTAAATAGATTAAAATAACACTTACTTAGGATCCACCAGGGGCATCAACAGTTGAAGCCTGGTAAAAGCGTAGGGCCATGCATAGCTGAGGGCAGTAGGACAATGTTTGGGGAGGTGCTCTTGGCGGAGGAATGTGAAGAGACAGAGAACCCATGGGTCTTTCACAGATTGTGCAAAGATCCAGACGTGGGAAGGACTTTTCACATCATAGTGACTGTTCACGAGAACTGCATTCCATTCCACCAACCACTGAAGGTCGACATTGTGTGTAAATGGCAGGGCAGCCTGGTGAGAAAATTAGGCATACATTTATTACCACACAGTGCAACAGTAAAAGGACTAAAGGAGACACTATCAATATGTACACAAAATGTCTGAATTATTGAAGCTCTCCAAGACTGGAGAAAATAAACTATCATGGGAGGAACCAGGTGATCCAGCTAACAGAATATATCTTGACCAGATGTCAACATTTGCAACATAATAGCAAATGAGTATGAAGGAATTCATTGCAGGTTTGCTGGATCTCCCAGATTCTCCCATGATAGTCTATCCTCTCCAGACATGGTGAGCTTTAATAAATCAAGCCAAAATGAGAAAAGGAACAATTAATGAGATTAAGACAACTGCATCCAATATAGCGTGAATTTTGGAAAGTCATAGCATATCCGTAGTTCAGTGAATGAGATTAAGAAAACTGCATCCAATATAGAGTAGATTTTGGTAACTTTAAACTTTGTTCCATCCAAGTTTTATTTCTAACAAAAATGACGACTAAACTAATATAAAAGAAATGTTTGATCCCCATTATGAAAACAAATTAGAAAGAAAACCTGCTTGCTATATCCCACAAGACTTCACTTATGTGTTACTTATGATGATCTGAAGCAGAGATACAAGTTAATGGAGGGGTCGTGTTGACATACAATTCTTCTCAAGCACTGCGTATACTATTCAAACATAGGCATCTGAATGCAAGGGAAATGCCCAACAAGAAAATTATCTCCATCTTTGCTTGCAGTTCAATCACACCTTATTGGACTAAACTGCATAAAAAACAAAGCAGTGCAGACCAGGATAAAAGGAGCATAAGCAATAGTTACCTTGCAATATTTTCTCATATATTGCAAACAGTGCAAGTAAGTTGCATCCTCTTTTCTACGTTATGTAAAGGAAAGTGAAGCAACTGGTACAGCCAAGTGATATTTTTCCATGTATAGCAGGCTGGGATCTTAAAAGTTAATGTTAGTCTTTCAGCCCAAAAACTAAATTATAGATGTTCCTAAACCATGAATAAATGCTTTACTTTAAATGGAGTTTTATCATGTTTCATGTCTTTAAAACAACATACCAGTAAATTGGTATTTACTGTTTTCTCTGCTTTTTTAACCTTCATCACGGTTATAAGCATTATTAACTCACGGTATTCATTTGGGAACAAAAGGAGAACAGATCATTTCCATTTCATTGCAATCAATTTTGGAGAATAAAACAGCAGGATATGATAAAACAGTCTCTGCTCCCTCTTGTAATACTCAGGTATTGGATCATTTATGACACCTAGGAAGCATACCAGAGTGGAATGATTTTTTAATTGTGTACTTACAGAATCCGACACCGCAACATGAAGAAAGCTTTCAAGTATTGAAGGACTGAGTTGGTCCAAGACATCAATCATAGGCTTGTCATCTTCCTGAAAAAGAAAAAAACAAAGCACAAAATCAATGTGAGACTGAGTCCAGGTGGAATAAATTAAGCTAAATTTAGACAGAGTGTTTACAGGACATGCTCATCCTCTTCCTTGTGCAAACAAACAACCATAACATGAGCTGTAATATAATGGTAAGATGACCAATAAATTATGCTAAAAGTTTCCAACCTCCAAAGGTGTCCTAGGTCTTAAAACAACAATAATCAAGCTATATATAAGCTAAATGCATGTACTATATAAATCCTGGTTTAAAAAAATAATAATAATATTAATCAAGGGCAAGAGGGACAAGACAGGGAAAATGATTTTAGTATATCTTCAGTTGAAGAATTTCCAGCAAATGTGAGCAGGCTTTGCATCCCTCCCTGCCTTATCTTTCATACATGCCTTCACTGTATTGTCAATTTTACTGTATAATATGAAGAACAAATACATTTAAAGAAAAATTTACCTCTGCCTGTCCAAGTGCAATAAACAATGCTCGAATCTCTTTGAGAATTAATACTGCTACTTTACGAGTTGCCAGCTGGAAACTGCAGAGTAACAACAATGCAAATCCCTCCACAGCATGAAGTACATTGGAATAGGGACCCCGTTCAGACTGTATCCTATGGCTGGAACCATTGGGAATAAGCTGGAATGAAAAAATACATTAAAGAATAAATAATGACTCACTCTATTCTTATGAGGATAAAAAAGCGGGATTGAGAGGCAAAACTAAAATAGTGATTTATCTGGTTAACCAGGGAGATCATTAGGACTTCTAGCCTGCAGTAACCCTACTGCCTGTCCCAAGTGAGGAAAGTAGACCATTTCACAGTGTGCACTATCAATAGTTACAATGGTATTTCAAAGTATTGTTAGAGCCAAAGGATTTCTTTTAGAGAATACCAGTACAGGTAGCACTATGGTACAAACATCAAGATTTAGAAATAAATGAAGAATGAATCTGAGAAACACTATATAAGATGATAAAAACTTTAGGAACACTTTTTATTACATCTTAGTGGACTGGTAAAACTCTAACCCGTCCTAGTCATTTCTTTGTACCTACTCAGAAAGTAGAAGATTAAGGGGATCCACACCATTGAACTTTATTCTCCTCTACTGAAGGGATTTTTTTTGAGTGGGATGATTTTTTTATCATAATGAATCCATACCCCCTACAATATTTTAATTGCCAGAAAGCTGGGCAGTTTGTCTCATATTCTAGCAGAATGATAACACATCTTCCTTTATATATATAAAACCACACCTATGCATGCAAAATCAAACAAAGTACAAGTAACAGAATATTTTTGAGATGTAACATGAACTGGAGATGATGGCAAATCTCCCAATTGAAAAACCTGCCTCACTGTCTAAAAGGGAATTATTTGCTCATTTTACAGATCTCTCCACTTTCTGCTATGTCTCCAAAACACAAAGTAAAGGAAAGTCTTTTAAGGCAAAACAGAAAAAAACCTGGATCTTACATATTCCCTATTCAATCTATAATTACAAAACCCTTTTTTCTTTATACACCATTTATGTTAATGTATTTCCCACCCTTCATTGGAATAAGCAGTTGTAGATCAAGTGTACTTGTATGCCCATTGGATGGCATTGAACTTCATACAAAATTCTAACTCACACTGGCTTCTAAAGATTAGTTGGTAAATTAAATCTCCTTGTAAACAAAATAAAGGATATTGTAAATACCATCCTGTAAATGCAAAATCTACATACATCAAATATCTTACTGATCACCTTTACATTAAGTGCTAATTTCATAGCATATTGAGGAAACCAGTGTTATGGTATAACCTACTGAAACCAAACAGACCAATAGGATGGATGTTTGTAGGTCTCCCAACAATACACAACCCATTCTCCACACAAAACTAGATATGGGTAATATTCTAGTTCCAAAACTCAATGTAATTTTTTATAAATAAATGCCCAGGTACAATACTTTATGTCTTTTATGGGTCACACTGCTACAATAGTTAGGAACTCATAATGAATTTGATGAGCAGATGCTTTTAGAAGCCATTAAACTAGTGGATGAGTCAAATCTACAAACATAAAAAGAAGGACTGGATAACAAAACTGGAATACCTCTGTTGTCCTGATTTTTGCCTGCTCTTGTGATTTCCCAGGAGTTTGTATTACGATTCTCCATTGAGTTAACAGTTGAAGTAGTAACTTTAAAGAAGTGTCGAGGAGAGTCTGGTGTGTATCTGTCACTTCGCGCAACAGAAAATTGATAAACCCGAACAACACATCTTCCCTCCAATCCACAAAGTCAACCAAAAGACCCTGTAGAGAGTTCTGTGCAATATGCCGCAGTTCATCATCCATGTGGATAGACAGCCTGCAAACAATGATATAATAAACGCTTATAGATGCTAAACAGACACTTGCATTTTATATTACAGAATCAAGAACAGGCACATTCCAAGAGTACTAGAATAATGACAAAAAAGAGTAAGAAAACTAGAAATAAGCAGATAAGATGTTTTCCATGTATGCATTTAAATGAAATATTACCATGAAGAACAAAACTATAGGATTAAGCCATAACAACTATTACTACCCTTTTTTTAAAATATTTTTTATTTGATGTTTTAGAAACTGTGTTTGATGATTACTATATACACACCAGACTGATCTACAACATAATGAAGATAGCCTTTTTGCAGTTTATAAGGTATGCAGACCTAGCTAGTTCCTCATGTTTATTAAGATTACTGTAAAAATTCAATCAGAACTCTGAATCAGAAATTTAGGTCCCTTTCAACTCTGTGCTCCCTAACTGTAATGTTTGGGGACCTGTTGTAAAAAAAAATGGCTCCTATGTACTATATGCAGCTAAACTGAAAATAGATTTTTGGATATTGTACCCGTCTGTTCACTGACCCTCCTGTACAGTCCTCACCTTGTCCCAGGTTATTCTCCCCCCCCCCCCCAAACTCGTTCAAAAGTTTAGGTACTTTTTTGGCTTTCTTGGTTGGCTTAGTACTTATATAGTATATTGGAGAACCAATAAGTAAGCTAATTTCTTTTAGGTATATACTCTCTTTTTGCAATTGACTCCCTTTGTGTTCCCTTGCCCTTTGATATAGACTGCTGTTAATATTTTTGCTAATTCCAATTTTTATAAAAAAATATTATATTTATTATAATATATATAATATTATATTTATATTTTTATAAATAAAATATTTAAAAAAAATTCTGGTCTCTAATGGTGGTGTAATAGTTCACTACAGATCATCATGACATGCGGGTTTTGTCAAAAAACAAAATACAAGTTTTCATCATTTTGTATTTTGTCAGAAATAGGCTGGAGTCAAAATAAAATAAAAACGGTAAACATTTACAGCAGCCATAAGCACTGCACCTTGAAAGTAAATCGATCAACTCCGGTTTAGACATCCCATCTGGAAGAAGGCGAGGGATAGCAGCCACACACGTTCTGAAGAGGTCAATCTTTGGCTTTCGTTCTCCACTAAAATGTGAAAATAATACATGGAGATCACAGAACACTAAACACTTTGTAGATAAACAAGTCATTACTGAAGAAATAGAACACTGCTGGCTGGCTGACAATGAAAGGCCCCGGCATTGCACAGTAGTACAGTCTCTGCACTGTTTATTTTAGGAAATACTTTCTCATGAATTGTAACATCAAAAGGATGATTTCTAAATGCTAAAAAGTGCAAACTAAATCAGTATGCGATATTATTCCTAGAGAGATGTGACTGTTAAAATAAAATGTATTTTTTTGTGATCATATATTTTTAGGTTTTATATGTGAGCATTGTTACAAAATCATCTTAGTAATATTTAATGTTATTGCGTATACACATAAAAGTAGAATGGGGTTCTGCTGCTGCAAAAAGTAGTGAAGCCTATTGTGATTTATGGTGTTGAAGTTTCTTGTTGATGAACCTACATACTTTCTCCAACAGAAACAGTAGTTGGCCTTATGATAATGTTCAATTCAATACTTTGCTGAATTTTTGCACATTGAAGAACAATTTCATTAAACTACCTACGTGATCATATCCTCAGGTTCCTTGTTTAGCATCTGTACATTGGTCATCATCATGCAACGGCCAACTTCTTTATCAAGGTGCCTCAAAATGTTGTCTACTGCTTTACGAACTTGGGAGTAGTAGAGAGACATGCCTAGCAAAGAAAGTTACATATATGAGGAATGCATATTGTCACTGACAAACATCAGCAATCAGAAAATGCATCAGAATTACAAGAATTCAGCAAATCTCCCCTTTTCTGACAGTCACGTAGTGCTAGAGAGATCAAAGAAGTCCCCAGAGTGATTCTTCGCTGCTTGCTATGTAACTCATCCCAAAGTGGATGGGCAAGGTGTTATGGACCCTCCTCACCATACAATGGTCCCAAGTCAGTTCTACACAGGAGGCTACTGTTGGCGAAGCCACTTGTGCTATATATATATATATATATATATATATATATAATTAATATTACACAGTATTTATATAGCGCCATCATATTACGTAGCGCTGTACAAAGTCCATAGCCGTGTCACCAACTGTCCCTCAAAGGAGCTCACAATCTAATGTCCCTACCATAGTCATTTGTCATTATTGTAGTCTAAGGTCAGTTTTTAGAGGGAAGCCAATTAACATCACTGCATGTTTTTGGGATGTGGGAGGAAACCGGAGTACCCGGAGGAAACCCACGCAGACACGGGGAGAACCTGCAAACTCCATGCAGATAATGTCCTGGCTGGGAATCGAACCGAAATAAAAGTTTGATAGGGATGTCTGTGCATCAAATGAGGTTGCCTAACACAAACCAGTAATGACCTTGGCTACAGAACCTGATGATATATACCTGTTATAAAATATACTAAGCAATAACTATGTATCCATAAAATCTTACCGTACTACCAGTGAATTGTTTAATTTAGATTTTTTTAGTGGCCATTTAAAAGACACTTAATATCCAAACAATTACTTTGCATGCAATTTGTTGATAGGATTATGTAAGTGATCATTTTTAGGGTTGGGGTTTAAATGTTGAGAGGATTAGTGTTGCAGTTAAGAGATTTTAGTTATGAGGTTTACATAATCAAGTATTAGCATTAGTATTACATTAACCTAAATTCAAAACTCTCAAACACAGATAAATTGGTAACTTTTTCAACAGGCAATTAGATTTTAATTAAAAAATGAATACATTACTTTCTTTATTTAATTTATTTTTTCTGGAACAATTGGTTTTAAAAATTCTTCTAATGCCAGACTTTTACAGAACCTTTATACTCAGGCCCTTGGAGACTCATTTGGTCCTGTCATGATCACAGCAAACACATCACACCAATCATTATGCACCAAAACACCATGGCCTGAGTATATGAGATTTAAATAAGGTAGGTTCTATCAGAAAACCCTCTTAGAGTGGTTTCTAATCATTTGCACCTAATCTTACCACATACATCGCTGTAATTTGTGGAATTCATTAAAATAATATCTTCCCTAAATCTGCTTGCTCAAGAACTTTCTATTGCGCATTGACAATGCTCTGTCCCTGTCCTTTAATTGTTCTCCTGAATTGCCTGTGCTCTCCTAAAGGATACTGTGAGTAGACATCCTGAAAGTACAAAAAATATTTGCTGGTGACAAAAATCAAGAAGCTGGCAAAGATACAAGACATGATAGAAAAAGAAGATAAACAGTAATTATTTAAAAAAAATACAATCTGTACACAATGTATAGAGCTTTAAAAATATATTCACTTGACGTGTTTATATATAGATTTACATGTGGTTATACTTAGAATATGTATTAGTTTGCCGGTCAATTAAGAGTGGATTTTTGCAGTAAATTGGATGGGGAAGATTAAGGGCACATGACTAAACAATATTTACAATTTTTTTTAGTTTTCCTATTTTTTTGCCACCCAAACACCACAGGGTTACATAAAAATATTTGATAAAAGACTTGACAAACCAAGCGAAAAGAAAAGCTACATTTATCCTCATTTGATCTGAGCCTAAGTTTCCTGCCAGGCTTACTAGCCAAGGATCACATTGTAAAGTACTATTTCCTGCTGTCAAGAAGTAGTTGACCCAAAAAGATCATACAACATTCAAACTTACACAAAGGACTGAGCACTTACATAAATCAGAGACCATACAACTGGAGAAAGCAGAGCTGTAAACTGCGCCGAAGGTCACCCGATACATAACAGGCGATGAGTTTAAAAGCTGGCAAAAAAATCTTATCTATTTTGGACTGGCACTATTTGAACAGTGCAACTACGTATTTGTTATAAAAGCACTCACCGATCATTTTAGCCTCCTCTTCAGTTAGAGTTTTGCTCAAATATGTTTTCTTTACTCGGAGAGTATTGCCAGATGGGTGAATAGCTCCAGTGACAGGCATAGGGGGTTCCCCATCTTTCTGTTGCAGGCTGTCTGCTATCACCAAGAAGGCTCTTAAACCTATGTTCATTCTCTGGAGGAGGCAAGATAATAAAATTAATGAAGTTCCACCAAATTATAGTTGAAAAACATATTATCAGAAGGATTGAGGAACTTGTAATACACCACAATGCAAAGAGATTTTCCATTTCTCTCTAAGAAGACCATCCAATGGTTCATGATTTTCCTGGAGTAACTAGGAAGGAGACCTGCCAACCCAAGAGGGATCCAACTCTGATGCAAGAGGAGCCACAGATCTTTCAGTAGTAGGATCAAGATGACCTCAAGTGGCCCCAAGAAAGACAGTAAGCCCAGCATTGACATATAAAGACGAAGTATGTACTATGCTTACAGTAGGGACTAACCCATTAGTCACTGCGACTAGAGCCCTTTTAACAACAGTTCTTTTCAAATTGAAATAAGTATTCAGCCCACAATAGGGATGCCAAGAAAGTGTAGCAGGACTTACACTTCAGAGGGAATTCAGAAGAATTCAGAGGGATACCCTGGATAAGAAGACCACAGCTTGAGGTAGAGGCATAAGAAAAAAAAAGGATACTGGTTCTGATTTCCCATACTTAAGGCTTTTTCTATAAAAATGGGACAGTGATCTTCTCTAGAACCAATATATCCAGCCAAATGTACACCACTCCTTTTTGGGGAGAAACTGTTATCAGGGTGAAAAACATCCCTGCTCTGGTAAAGCGGTAGAAATATAGTTTCTAAAAATTGGGAAATCCTAAAGGTTCCACATTACGTGCCAACAGACAACATCAGCACTATTGCTTATACCCATTGTAACAGACAAAAAAAAAGAAGGAACAATACTGAACAATTAGCTGTATACTACACTTCTTGCAGGAACAGTAACTTACCTCGGGATTAAGGCTAAATGCTTTTGCTGCTTTTCCTACACATAAAAGGTCAAAAATTATTTCTTTCATTGCAAAATCCAGACGCTCCTAGATGAAAACAAAACATTAATGCAAGTCAGTTAAAAGATTACAGAACACTGTGTTTTCTCCTAAGATACCTTAGTGAAGAGTATTTTCTTTTTTATCAATGATTAGGATAAGGGATGGTGCTAATGAGTGTAAAAAAATGCAAGCACACTTTGGATTAACATATAGATTTTATATATGATAATTGTAATATTTATTATTATTTAAATAAAAACTAGCATAATACAGTTGCTGTTTGGAAGTGTCAGGGGACCAGTTAGGTGTGCATTCCTACATATACAATGTTCTCCCCAGCCTCTTTTAGCCGATGACCTGGCACTTTCCAGGTTGGTTATTGGCAACTTGGCTCACAACACAGGGGCCACGACCCACATACAGCTTCTTCCCACCCAGCTTTTTTTTGGGGGGGCGATAATACTGCAAAAAAAAAAACTAAGCTATCTTTTGTTAGACATAGAATATTCCATTCATTTCTTTCAATGTCTAGGGTATGTATGTGTACATATGACTTGGCATAACCACATTATTTAAACTCCAATATGAAAATGACCACTTTGTTAGAATATAATGCTGCTATATTCAGTCACTGAGAGGTTACATTTCTAAAATATTAATTCACCTAATAGAACCTAAAAAATAATAATAAAAAAAATTATTGTTGCATATATTTACTGGGCAATATATATATATATATATCTCAAATCGTCATTACCTGTGCAATAAACTGTATGATTTTCACAAAGATGTTGAGAGGCATGTCGCGAGGTACCACCCCCCGAGAGCCCTTTGGAAAAAGAGTCCCAACAATAGTTGTGAGGCGGCTAGTCAAGAAAAAAGGAAAGATAAGGATTTGTGAAATATACAATATATTCACTAAAAAGAAAATTCATGGTTATTACACTGAAAACTAAAACCACTCTGTTTTCATTCACAATGAACATGTAAAGGTGGCATTAACCTGCCCCAGCTAGGACTTTGACTACTGGAAATGATGCTAGCTCTTGTTAATTTTAAAGGTTTACTTCATTTTCATGTATATACCAAATGCTCACTTCAAAGATAACAAGGGTGCTCAAATACAATTAGACTTTTAGACTGGATTCACAAGTTTGAAGATCACTGGTGAAAATCTGTATAAAGGTACCCTTGGGAGCAAAAATGGTTGTCAAAGATGAAACATCTCTGCAGCTTCTGTTAAAAATGTGTTTGGTTTTCCCACAGAAGAGAACAAAAGCTGCATGAGAAAAATAGTAGCAAGACAGATTATCTGGGTGATGACAGGCAGCGTTCATCTCCTGTCACTACTGATATCCATCTGTGGAAAATTCTGATTCAGCCACAAATGGGCAGCTTTAGTATATAGTATTCTTTATGGTGCCTTTTTTTATTTTCCATTACACATTTTCTACAAAATGAATATTATGTACACATAATAATCACACACACAGTTTCAAAAGGTTGATCCATCCACAAACCTAACTTCTAAGCAAGGTTGAGTTGCCTTATATATCTTTATAAACATAACTCAATACATCAATATATAGTATATATATATATATATATATATATATATATATTTATATATTTATTACATATATGTAATGTATGACGACCATAAACAATTTTGTTTGTTTGATCAGTCAGATTATACAATATATTACTGTCAGCTGTGCAGTGTGAGTGTCTGGTTTATTGTAATAGGAATTGGTTGCTGTAAATGTAATTATTTAAACAGGTTGTAGAGAAAATTCAAGTCTGTGTTCACTTGTATGTTTGAATTGGCATGCAGCTTTAGCACAACCTAAAGAGTAACACAGCATTTGTATGTATTGGCACCAATTTGACCTTAGGTGACGCTGCTTCAAACCTTCTTTTTATTTACCTCACCTCCCTGTAAAATATTTGTAAAAAAAATCATATAAATAGGCCCTTAAAAGCATAAGCATATGCACATACTCGCTTAGCAAAAACAGTACAAATAACAAACCTCTGAGTAGCTGTGTTGCTTTCACATTTAATTCGAATCATATACACCCACAGTAGTCTGTACAAGGATTCCAGTGCAACTCTGGCCATTTTGGGATCTTTATTCTGCAACAAGAGGAAAAACCTGACAGTTACACGGAATCACTGCTGCCAGGCACAGTCTACATTATACTACAATATACAAAGTCAGTGTTCTTGCACCAGTGTGCAGTTCTTGCTGAATTAACTTTCCACTTGGAGGGGTGTGTCAGATTCTTCTTCACACCTTGGTGGCAGTTGATGAAAAAACACATGACTCATTCCATTCCATGTTTTGTCAGTCATCCAGCTGCCGCAGACAGGTTATGAATACAAAATACACAAGAATTGTATTATGCTGGTAAAAACAGTGTATGTGTGACTAGGAATAATTTAAAGCTATTATCACCAGCTAAAATTAAATGAGCACAGTTACAAGTTTTTTACAGTGTGGAGGATTTTTTCAATGCGAGAAAATGCCTATTTGTGAAAAGGAATGAAGAATATGCTTTTATGAAACTGAGCTCTCAGAGGGTGGACTCATGGGGAGCGTATAAATACAGAAGCTGATATCCATATTAAACACCTTTTCAGGGAAACAAGAAATCCAGGTGGTTAATGTGAATAATTCCACTAATATATTATTCAGTCCTAAATAAAATACATGAAAAATCCTTTATTTAGTGCAACAATGGATAGTTCATTACAAAAACCTCATTCTAAGTAAATAAACTCCAGGCAAGCAGCTAACAATGATCAATTCTCTGAGTGTCCAGTTTTGTGTTCCAAGCATCTTGATCAGACAAGGCAATCCAGTTCAGATTGTTACTGCACATTCAACAACATGGCTTGGAAAAAAATGTGTTCCAAACTTTTTGATTGGGCAGAGAAGAAGTAGAAGCACACTAATGGGTCTGTTCTTCTGTTTACTATCCCTACCCTTCTGTCCCAATCAATGCATGAACAAGCTCATTCAATAAGACTGAGCAACGAGTAAGGTGCAATAATCAAATAAGCAGACCCTCATCATTGGAGGCTGACTATACATAGCCTGAAAATACTGAAAAACATTATAATTATATGATGTCTGTGAGTTATTAGGTTATGGAGAGAATTGTGGTGTTCAGCTTAAATTTTCACATTTTTTTCTCTCTTCCACCACCACACAGGATTCCAGTTAGTAGACTGAAACGCATCAGTAACCATGCAATTCTGTACGGTGTAGAACAGGATATGTTTTCAGTTTCAATCTGAAGAATCCTGCACCAGGCAATGTTCTGGTCACTGTTTTCTGTGCCTTTATTAATACCTAGATGTTACCACTGAGAGAACGTTTGCACAAAAGGCAAGGAAAAAATATGAGCGGCTCCAACTGCTTTGATGATTCCAGCATGGTACCCAAGTATTGCACATCACTATACTTTGAAATACAGAACAAAGAAAGAGCGTATGTTCAAAGAGCGACAATCTCCTGGAATCTGTCTATGAGAGACAAATACTGTATCCTTTTTTGTTTTTACATAAAAGCCAATACATTAAACACCACTAATCTTTTAACACACCTATATTAACTATACACAATAAAAGGTTACGAAACAAACTTTGCAAGGATTCAGAAAAGCCATTATCATCTCTTTAATCAGCAAAACACATGAAATGTGATGGATGGTATAGTTGACATATTTACCTTAAGGTTAGATAAACAGTTGTTGAGAAAAATATGCCATCTGTTTAGAAAGAATTGTTTCTGACTGACGCACAGCAGACATGTCACCAAGGGGTACAACGCCTAAAAGAATCAGATCAGATGATAAGGAATTGATTTCCATGAATACATTTTATTATGAAAGACTGAGTTTAACTCTAATATTTATGCAGACTCATCGCCTAATCTTTTCTCACACATGAAGTAAATGTTTTGACATCTGGGTGTAGTGCAGACTTTCATCCTTGATTAATCCATGGCATGCCTTGCTACAATAATGGTTTACCATTAAATGGGGCATTTTACATTAAGAAAGTGCTGAACCCAACAAACGAATAGTAGAGATAGTCTCAAATTGTGGCTGGGTTGGGCAAATCTGATTCCATTTTGGCGAATTGATGGTCCTGAATAGCAATGAGGAAAAGTCAGCAGAGAATTAGGCTGGGTACACACCTGCAATAATTGTTGTCAGAAAGGATCTTTCACGATCCTTTCCAACGACAAAAGACTGCACGATGCATGAACGGGCACTGTACATACAGCACCATCCTGCTCTATGGAGAGGGAAGGGGGGAGAACGGCAAGACCAAACAACAGGATGGAAGACCAAACAACAGGCAACGAGCACTGTACACACGCCAGTTTCTCAACTAATATCAGGCGATTATCGGACGAGAATCATGTGCCGTATGAATACAGCCTTATGCATTTTATCTACTGGACACTAGGACTCTGTACGATAGGCAAAAGCTCTAGGTGCATTTAGATTTGGCAAGGCCCATTTACCTCTAAGACATAGAAAGCTGTGATCCATACACAATAACGGAGAGCAGTATAAAAAGCATATATAAACCCTAACAATAAACTATTTTATTTGTCTTATTGAGTTAGGTCTGATAAATTTACCAGTTAAATTAAACTTATAAGTTAATGTTTTATATTTGTTTGATGTTTGGAAAAAATATCCATTTATTTTGCCAGAAATCTTTTGAGCTGATCATTTCTTGTACAGACTATTACAAGTTACATTCTCTGTTCTCTAAGGACTACAGAACCACACCCCTATGTGTTATGGAGACAAGGGCCAGAGTCATATCCCGTTTTTGTTGTCCTAATATAGAATGGTGAATGAGTCTTCTCATGATAAAGATGTGTCACCAGACAAACATAAGGGCAAAAATCCTTGAAAAAAACAAATGCAGCCACCACTTTTAAGAAATAGTAAGCTGAACTTCTTTGTTTTTGGGTTTAGATACACTTTAACAAGAGCTAGTCAAAACAGCAGTGTGGGAACCTACTGGTCAGAAGTGTGAATACTAGGTAGGTATGATGGAGAAAAGTGTTCCTGATCCAAACATTCCAGTACCCTTCCCCACATAATAATAATGGCTATTGAGGAAGCCCATCATAACAATGGACAAACTTGACAAACTAGGGGCAGGAGAAATCGGGGAAAGTCTGACAATACAAGTAGGTGCAAAAACCTTTCCTGATTAGTACATTTCAGCAATTTGGCAGAGTAGAGACATTGAGAGCTGCTACAATTATTACCATGTCAGTAGCCCTTTCTTTTTCCTTTTTAGCAGAAAATGACAGACATGTGCAAGGCAATCGCCAATAATGCTCATACATGCACTCTAATTATCTGTTTATTAAAGTAATGAAAAAAGCTGGTCAACCATATGATAGCTTCTGTTTCTGCATGAGTCAATAAGCTAAATGTAAATGGTTTTAGGTGGTAAGGAACATATAGAAAATGAAAGGACTGACACACAACAACCATTCAGAATCTTGCTTTTATTGCAATTATTTATTAACCTCCTGGGCGTTACACTGATGTCTAGATTTCTGTACCAAAAGCGTTACACTGTTTTTCATGAAATTTTTTTTTTACATTTTA
>NC_092858.1:25384604-25393626 GCF_032062135.1 Pyxicephalus adspersus
GTTAACGAAAATTGCAAAAGTTTTTACCTTGAGCATGCTCGGGCTTAACGGCCAGGTGGTTAATAAAATTCATAGCTGGTATCTTTCTATTGGTGATGTTATTATTTTCCTCTCTATTTAAAGCAGAATAAAACATTGCAAGTTGCTCTATAATCAGAAATACAAGTGTTCGTGAACTCATAAAATTCTGTGGGGTATCTGGAATAATGGCTGCATACACAACTCACCAGTGAGTGTTTCTTCCTGGAAGACAGCTCAAGAGTTGTGTCATAAAGACTCTCCACAAAGTTTCTGAGACAAGGGACGTTAACTTCATTTTTCACAGCCTGCAAATAAATGAATAGATTGCTGAGGTTCAGCAGGCCTTATCCCAATACGTAACTTAACAAGTCATTTAAACGTGACTTACAGCAGCTACAGGTACAAGGATTTCCACAAACAGGCCGGCCAAAGCATGCTTGATATCTTTGTCTTTTACTTCTAGGAAATAATGTGCACATTCCTAAAAGAGACATAAAACATGGTCATGAATAATAAGGACATAAAATTAGGTGAATGCAGCCAACACACATGCTTAACACACTGAAAGCTTTTCACAGTATAATTGAAAAGGTATAAATGTTAGTATTTGGCTTGTTAAAATAAAATTAAATAATAATAAAAGAGAATAATACAGGCTGCCAATGCTTTTGAGAATCCTAGTTTCCTGGCAGCCAAGTTTATGATTTGGCCTAATGCTGTCTTGGTTACTAATCTGGAATAGGTATAGCAATAGGGAATTTTGACTCTTTTCCCACACTCTTATATATCTTTTTGTTCCTGATCTTTAAAGAGTGCTGAAGTCAGATACAGCCAGACATTTTCAAAAAAAGACAAGTAACAACAGCTCCTGCAATTCTCTTATATCAAAATCAAGTATAAGATATGTTTTCCATGTAGCTGTGGCATAACTATTATGTACATTAACCTACTCAATTTGTGACTCATTTCCTTTATCCACTTTCCTTCATATGGCTCAGTCCAAGTTTTAAATCAAACAAAGCAAGTCTTAAAGTTGATGGTAAACCAGCCTTCCTTAGTTCCTTTCCTCATCAAAATGCTAATGACTGTGATTGTGACAGCAACACTATGTCTGTGCAACAAAGTTTGTTCATGACAGATGTGAGGGGGTCGGAAGGATGTACAGGGTGCTGTACATAATGCCCCGAAAACAGAAAGCATTAAAACACCCAGGTGAAGGGTGTGGAAGTCAGGCACAGTTCTGATATGGGGGAAAGGACTATAATGAACATTCCAGCCAGGAAATGAAACTGTCTTTTTCTGATGCTGCAGCTTCCAATGCACACTGTGTAAAGCTATGCACGGTAAAATCAGAATACAGAGGCCTGTAGGACTGTACAAGACTTAGGTTACAAGTGAAACTCAGCTATGAAGCAAGCAGGTACTGCAGTCCACTGTTTTTAAGGGGACCCCATAGAGTTCTGGAAATTCTCTGTCATGTTTCCCTGTAAAGTGAATTCAATAAAAGCGTGCAAATAACCTGCACTCCAGCAAAAAGAATCCGCAAGTAACCTAACTGGCGCCGACATCCTTGCCTGGTCCTTTTCCAGGCTTGGTATCTTTGGCCATCTTGACTTGGCGGGTGGGATAATACAACTCCCACAGATGCTAGGAATGCACACTAAGTTGTGTTTTTTTTTTTGTTTTTTTTTAGCATACTTCTATAACATTTTCTAATTAAAAAGCCACATTTAATAAGATATTACAAATGGGTACTGAACTGTGCTGCTTTGCAATTGAAATTTAGCAAAGTACAGATATATTTAAAAAAAAAAGGTCATACAAAGCAACTATAGTATTTTAGAAACCCAAACCATAAATAAAAAACATATGATATCATATGTCATACTATTTAGGGCTTTAATGCAATTTGGCAAATATCCATGATGTCAATAAGCATACAATACCCAATCATAGATTTCAGAAGCTTAGTGCAGGTATATTAAGGAAAGATCATTGGTCTGCTTGGGTTACAGGTACCATTACCCTTTGCATAATGTTATTAAATAAAGCCCTTATTGGGGTAATCAGATTCCTAAGCCTGAGTTACAAATGCTCAGCAAAATATGTATTTCATGTTCTATCATGTATGAAAAGATCCTGCATAAATCCAATCTATACCATGAAAAATAAGGATTCAGTGTCACCCCCTATACTCTGTCACAGCCGATAAGAAAACATACCTGCATAAACTGGAGGGAGGCTTCAAAGTCCTCCACAGGATACATCTTAATGCGGAAGAATTTCATTCCCATTATAAGACTGATGATGCTTTGAACCACATACGGGTTCTGCTCTTTGTGTCTCAGCTCTTTTAACTCAGCCATAAATTTCTTCTTCACGGAAGGAAACCTGACAAATAAGAGATGACAGCAAATAAATGATATGAAATGACTTCCATTCCAGAAGTGAACATTTCTTTTTAAAGCTCACTCAAGTGATTTACTGGTGGTAACCAAACAGCATGAAACCCTGCCAGCCAAGGCAACAGCTCTACTAGATAAATAAAGGCTGTGCTCCAAACACCTTCTTAATATGAATTCAAGTGACTTTCTTTTAACCTTATCATTAAGCCACCATATAATGATATAAACTCCAAGTCATGGGATTTCTAATAGCCCTATCTGCATTGGATAGAAACCTCAAACTGAATGTTTGAGGGCCTTCCAAAGATTTTCCTCCGAATTACCCACGTAAAACTCTACTACAGAAGAATGACCTATTAGGCTGCCAATAAAAGGATACAAAATACAGGAAGCCTTTGTCACAGCTATGCACAAGCCTTTTAATATTGATCTTCTGCACCAGTTGTGCCGTCGGGTTCATTGTGACCATAAAGTGGGCCTAATGTTGCCTACATAAACTTGGGTCACTGAGCGAATGCATGCAGCTTTTGCAAGCAACAAACATAATTGGTTTCAGCAAATTTGAAAGCAGAAATACTATCGAAATTCTGAATTTAAGAGACTGAAAAATACATAAATCACCAAATGTCTGGCATGTCTGGGAAACTTGCCAGTCAACACCTAGTAACTAAATCACAGCGTTCTAACATTTCTTGTAACCAGCTAACATGTTTTTTTTTTTTTTTTTGCTCAAGAAACATTTTCTCATTCTCTTGTAAAACATTTCCATCCCACAAACACATGGCTTCACATCTTGGAATCTCACTGTACAATCTCTGTGCAATGCCCTTTAGATTGTTCTTTGTGTAATGTGAGAGCAGACCTTGTGCTACATAGTTTATGGTATATGATCAATGAGATGACACTTTAAATGACATTGCAGTTATCATAGGGGGGTTACCGCTCAATTTAACATTTCAACAAGGTACAAACATACAGAGACACCATATTTCTTTATTTAATCTTTCCAGTGTTTATTTCCATTGCCCTCTGTACATATTCTCTCAGATATTTAGATAGTGACCTATCCAGACAAGTATGTGAATCCCTTCTGTGAAGCCACTACTGTAGAATGTGATCTTAGGGCAGCAGATCTGCTTTATGCAGACCACATGTGTGAATCTTACATTGGTGATGCACATTAAATGGAAACCCAGAATAACAAATATTCGGAGATTTAAAAAAACAAACTTGAAAAAGACTGATAAGAATTTGAATAAACATGGCTAGACAAAGGCTGGGTACACACATGCAATATTTGTCGTTGGAAAGGATCTTTCATGATCCTTTCCAACGGCAAAAGACTGCACCATGCATGAACAAGCAGGGGAGGAGGAGAACGATGGAGCAGAACCCTGCTGCACTCACTCCCCATCACTTTTATTTACAATTGATCGTCAGAACGATGCACAACGAGCGATGTACACACTCCACATTCTAATCCGACATCAGCCCTGAGGTGATTATCTAACGAGAATCATCTGACATGTGTACGTAGACTTACTGTGGGCTGGGATAATTTTCACATTTTATATGTTTTTTCTGCAGTCCTTTTCAAAACTAAAACTGGAATATAAGTGTAAGATTACTGACAATCTAATATACTTTCATGCAGTGCTTGAGGGCTTTTGGTAACGTATGGGAAGCCTGGTTGTACAAAATTTACACTTTGGTAGGCTAACAGTCCTTAAACATGTATTTTAACGATATGTTTAGATGTTTGCCTGAAACTCCTTCTAAAAGAAAATCTCTATTGTTGCACTTTGGAAACACACTTTGATTCTGTGGAAGCTAAATCCCTTTCTCTGTATGACACCTAAAGAAATTAAATACAAGTATAGAAATATATACTGTTTTGGTACAGGACCCCCACCAAATACTTGTTACCAATGTTGGCAATGCAGTTGCCCAGATGGTACACCATTTTTTGGCAATTCGAAGCAAATTACAACTAGCTAAAAGATCTTGTAATAAGTGTTTTAAAATCCAGTTAACCTAGGACCAATTACACTTTCTGTTGGGTCTCCCACTGTCAAATACCTCTTTCACTGGTAAGAAACCAATCTCTCAAATCCTAATAGTTGCTGAAAGGTACATTTCATTACAGTGGAGTTAGGTACATAATTCAGTGCAAAATGCCTTCTTGGTTGTACACTGGAGAGAAACGGAAGACTTAACCTATAGGATTGATAATACAATCCACAGGTTTGCCCACATTTTGTCTAAGCAGGATGTTTTCACCTTAAACCCTTCTACATAGAAGCCCCTTGATACTCATGCTTATACGTTGCTTATACCTATTCAAATCCTGATGCTCTAATATGCAGAAAGCAGAAGACCAGACAACGTTTACAAACTTTGTTTTTAATAAAAAAAAACCTCTAATAGTTCTTTGTTTATTACACTTATTTGTATGTTGCAATAATTATCTTAGAAACGAACGACTAACGACCGATCGTCCCATAATTAACAAAAAAAAGTGCACAATGACTGACCAACAATGCCGGCGAACAAGGATTGTTTCTGGAAACGAACGACCGTTCCGGCGGATCTGATTGAGCAACAATCAATTGTGTGTACGGTCGTTCAGTGATCGTGGATGTTTCTGCAGCACACTTTCTCCTTTACATGCCACTTCCTGTATCGTTCAAACGATTGTATCTAGCGTGTGTACACTATTGGTGGATTATATTTGAACGATCATATTGTTACATGTACAGAATTGTGCACAATACGATTGTTCAAAATAATAGTGTATATTCGTTCGTCGTTATTTTCTAACAATAAACATTGCAAGTGTGTACCTAGCTTTAATTGTGTGTTGAATCTGACATTTAATAAGGGGCTAATTGATAATATCCTATTCCTTAATGATCAAAGAAGCTACCAATAACGTATTCTAATGCAGGAGCTATTGCTTGTATGTATACTGATAATTTAATTTTGTTCAGATTTAATTTAGTGCTATTTAAAAATTAAAACAATGCTTTGAACAGTATTGTTTTCAATACTTTTTCTTCCAAACTTGAACAGCATTATTTTCTTGTCTTGAAGATGGACATTTGCATGCCATTAGTATTTGCATAGTACTTACAAAGATAATATTTGTATAGTACTTACATAGATTAATATTTGCATAGTACTTACTTTGACTGTGCTAATACTCCTATGACTTCTGCATACAGATCAGCCACTATATGCATGTTACCAGTGTTTGGACCTAGATAACTAGAGAAAAGAGAATAATAAAAAAATGACCATCACAATAGCATCCCAAAGAAAATATTTTATTTGCTTATTCTAAATTGTATTACCCTTCTTTGTATTTAAAGTGCTTAAAAGCCAATGTAATTACATCATGAACCAAGCTGTCAATTACTGGATGTAACGGAATCTGGAAATACAAAAATAAATTAGCATTAACAATATGACAAACTAAAACAGGCATTTAAAATCTACAAATCAAACATTATTACTCACTATATATTAATTGTACTGATTCATTTTCCCAAATCCTTCTCCTATATAGAATACGTTTTTCCACTTTTTTTTGCACTTTGCACCCTGCACCAGATGAGTAGGGGTGGTTCATCTGGCCTCACCTGAAAGTTAGGTGTGGGGAGAGTGCATGGCCCTTAGGTCTGCACTCTCCCTAACCTTGGGTCTCGCTTCGGCAGAGACCATTTGCTCAAAGATGCCGAGAGGGCTTGGCTCCGGTAAGCCCTCAAAGAATGGAGGTGCCCTGCCTAGGCTACGGCTCAGGTAGGGTATGCTCAGTTTTGGGAAGCTTGTCCCCTGTCAGGAGCCTTGCACCCTTTTCTTTCATTACATGTACTCTTCCTCTTGAAGCCAAACCTATGATATGCAACAGGGCAAAGATGCAGAATTAATGACAATATGTGGGAGTCAAAACAAACCACTCGGCATCCGCTAATATCATATAGCTAAATTAATATTAAAGGGCATCTGCTGGCCACTTAATGTATACAATGTCACTTAATTCAATATTCTGTGCATTATCCGCTTCCTGAAACTATAGGAAGAAATTCTGCTGAGTAACTTAATGAAAACTATGAACATGTAGTCAGTGGCAGTGTCATCTTACCTGTTTTAAAACTTCAATAAGAACTAATGAAAAAATAAAATCGATTGCCAGATCCCTCCTTTCCATCAAGTAATCTTTTTGCTGTTCGTCACTATATGGAGAAAAAGCAAATAAAATCTGTAAATTAATTTCAAAAGATTAAGGGAATAAATAATCCTTTATTAAAACAACTGCAGGAACAGAAGAAATCAAACTGCACCAATAACATCAATCAATCAACATTTTAGTAATGGGAAAGAAAGTCCTTTGCATCAATTATATTTATGTGTTGGTTGAGAGATAAAATTCTTTTCAATGTGATTATACTTTCTACGTACAACATACAACTGTAAATGAGCAATGGGCATGAACAATCAGATTCCCCTTCTCAGCCATCTATAACATATCTACTTCATCTCAAAACCACACCATGGCTCTGTAATACATACATATTCACTTGTTGTGACAATAGCCCAGGGATGGGCAAACTTTTTCACATAGGGGCCACAATCTGTTCTAAAATTTGGCAGAAGGGCCAGGCCGATGGGAGAGTCCTGGATTTGAACAAGATTTGTGCAAAAATCATACTAAGAACACATAAAATCACTCTAATACATATCACTACAACAGCATTTTGTTTTAGGCTAACACAAAAAAATAAAATACAGGGCAGCTTGAAAAATAACTGTTATCTTTTAAGTCTTTATGCACAGCACAGGTTTCAATTCTTAGAGAAAACCTATTATTCTCAGTACTATCGGATTTCCAAAAAGGTTGAAGGCAGGTCGGACATATCTAACTTAGTTGGATTTGTAGTTGAGTGGTTCATAGCAATTAAGCACCATGTTTAGAATAATAGACCTGCATGGAAAGAATACAGAGCTATCAACTCACAATGGTTTATTGGCTTTGTGCTCCTATCAAATGATCATGACTGCAGCCATTCTCCTAAAAAGTGCAGTAAAAGCTCCTGAGCAATTTTCCTACACAGGTCCATGAAAAACGTACTTTTCTGTAAGTCGCAGCACCTCTATCTCCTGCTCTCAGGTGTCACGTCATAATAACATAACCCCGCCGACTCAGATCTGCGATTAGAGAGTGGGCAGGTTATGCCCAGAGACACAACCCCGCTCACTTCCCTGAGCCTGGGATTTGTATAGGGGACATGGTCCCCGGCTCTGACCTGTTCACCCCCCCCCACCAGCAGACCGCTGAGAGAGTTCAACGGGCTGGATTTAAAAGCCTAATGGGTCGTATATGGCCCGCGGGCTGTAGTTTGTCCATGCCTGCAATAGCCAGTCTGGCATGCTTCAAATGTAATCACTTGTTGAAATGGCGAGGATTGTTTTTTGCCCAATATATTAAATTAAATGGTATTGTAAAATGTCAATGCAGAAGAAGTCAGCAAAATGTGATTTAATGCCTAAATAGGTATGTCATAAATGATTATGAAGGTGATATATGATAAAATGACTTAGCAAAGGTTGAGCGCAATAAAAACTGCATATCAAGTCAGAAGATCCATAGTCAAGCTCTGTTTGCATATTACTTCAGCTGCTTAAATTTCAGAATATACAGATCATATAGATATGTGCTTATTAAGGACGCAATCTCTTCTCTGCAATCTGCAAGACTACATGCTGCCTTACCAATGGTATACACATTTAATGTTTTATAATAAATATGCAACAATAATGGTTGCTGGTAGAAATGGGAAAAGCCACACAAAAAGACTTTGTCAAGTACATTTGCCTTAAGAAAACACTGCTCCATTAAAGAATGTTTACCCCAGTGATGCGATAGTTCTTCATGCTGAGAACTACCCTACGCACGTTCCAGGTGTCCAGTTAATGCATCTCTCTACAGAGGCAGCTTAACATATCTTACCCTACTTGGCCACTGAAGACCAGAACATGAGACAGTCTTGGCAAATGCACAACTCACTTCTTTCACAGGATGATAAACGAATACAAGGAATTCCACTCAGGAGAATTAGAACACTTGTGTTAAAACTGGAAAACCCTTGTCATGCCAGTAAACAAAAAAGAACAATTCCAGCTGTATATATATTAAGGGAGGTCTTCTCTGGAAGCTGTAGGTACTACACTTTACATGGACAAAATTATAACTGCCCTGTGTACAACCGTGCTAAAAAAAAAAAAAAAAATTTGAACTAAACGCCATCATACTTCCTTTTAAAGTAGCTATTGTTCTAACTTCCTTGTCCCTCATGGCAAAGTCCCCTTCTTGCCCTCTCTAATATTTTAGGATGCTCCTAAAGTTACTATTCTATTGCCCAACCTAACTGCTGCAATGATTGAAGGAGCCAGAAATATCACATAGGAGTAACATCCAATACTAGAAATCCAAGGATCAAATCTCATACCAGAGTTAGGCTGCCCATGGAAAGGGGCATTATGATACTTGAATCACACCGATTTATTTCAAAACATATGGAAAGTCAATCTAAAAT
>NC_092858.1:25394778-25396554 GCF_032062135.1 Pyxicephalus adspersus
GACGCTGGAGGACGACGCTGGAACATGGACCCGACGCTGGAACACGGAACCGACGCTGGATTAGCACAGCGGGACCAGGTAAGTGGGGATTTTAGTGTAGGCGAAAAAATACGGGGTTATCCAAAAGAGCAATTATCCAGTTATCCAGTGCGAGAAATTACGGGCTTAGCGGTTGGGGGGGTTAAATAAACAGGATAGGTGGTAAAAATGAAGTAGCAATAGCAGGATGGAACATTAACAGACAATAGTAATATTGCACACACACAAACTTTTTTTCATAATAAAGGTAGTTTATTAAATCTTATAGTAAACCTATCTTGACCCAAAAAACTGTCCCGGTGAAGTACCTGCATTCTAGGCCCAGGCTAGACCACAAGTACCCAAATTATCACAAATCCCAGCCCTTCCTGATACAAAGCCCTGGCACAGTGCAAGATTTAGGCTTATATTTGAACAATCGTTAATCGTTAACAATATTGTTACAGCATGTACAAAATCGCGCACTATACAAACGTTCAAAATAATTGTAATCGTTGATTGTTATTGCACATGTGCAACTAGCCTTAGTACTAGATGCTGGCATTTAAAAGCAGAGTTTGAAGTCTCACAGGGTGCCTGCATTTACAAAAAATGTTTCTTTAGGTACTTGTAGGTTAACTTTGAGTTTGACTAGCAAGTGTCCCGAAGTTGCTTCATGTTCTCCTGAATATTCTGGCAAATTCTTCTGGCATACAACATTTCTTGTTTGACATATGCATTCATTAGATTGTAGGCAGAAAAACCTAAACACAAACTGAACAATGAGCATCTATCTCCCATTCTGTAATAAAGTGTGCATGTGGTTCATCTGGACTAACACAAAGAATGCTAACAATGCAAATCTTGCTGGCTGTAGAACTATGGAAGATACCATGGAGTGTTCAATAATTAACATGTTGCATAGATTAAAAACGATGAAATACAAACATATCTGTGATACCATAGCTTTGTTCAATTGCCTTTTTTTTTCGGGGTTTTAATCTATATTTCTTTAAGTGGAACAACTAATAAAGCAATTCATTTTAGCTTTTCTCTTATGTTCTTGTCCAGTTTTGGCACATCAGCATTTGTATGGAATATAGAACCTGACATTTGCCTTAACTCTACAGATCACGCCTTCAAAACATAACAACACACCAAGGTGAACTTCCCTACTTCTGATCCAAAAGGTTCTTTTTAACATATATTAAACTTCTTTAATACATTATAAATGATTCTGGGCAGGTTCAAAAGTAAAGCTCCACAGAGTAAGCCAATATGTGTGGCAATGTGGTCAAATCAAAAAAATTTAAAATGTTGCATTTTTTTTCCTCTAAAAAAAAAGAATCTAAAAATGTTATTGGTTCTGACAAATCTTTAATTCTAAACAGTGCAATACCTTTCATTTATTAGTGAGTGCACAGACACTCATATATAGCAGTCTTACCCTTTGGATTTTGTATTTGTCCTAGGCCGATATTCATGTGACTCATCTTCAATGCCATTTTGACGTTTGTACCACTCAAACAAAGTGCGCAGTATGGAGGGTAAGCAATAGTCTGACAAAGAGCTCATTGAGCTAATTACCTGGCAAAGAGAACAAAATAATACGGATATTAGTTCAAAAATACAGTATAAACAATCTCAAATGACATAATAATCATAATTATAGTAACTCTGTACTTTAACAGAAAAACAAGGTTTTTGAATTATTAGAAGATATATCAAAATTTACAGCAAATAAATAATACACTATAA
>NC_092858.1:25396848-25543854 GCF_032062135.1 Pyxicephalus adspersus
CTACAATTTTTTACAATGAATGAATTACTCAATCTTATTTCTTTGATAATTCATACAATAGTATATGCTTTTAGAGAAACAAATTCTATTGGTACTTTTTATCCCTAAACTACTAAATAGGGGTTTCTTATTAATTGTGGTCAGTGATTTTATCTATGCAGAAAAATCCAGAAATAGAAGGAACATGTCTTTAAATTAATGTTACAAGGGCGGTATAGGGTCACCAACTGCCAAAAACATTACTGCCAACACAGCATTGCATGTGTGCTGACAAATGCCCTAATCCTTTAGGAAAACAAGCAGACCATTCTTCATGAGACCCACTGGCACTGCTGAAAATTATGCCAGTAACAGGTCTATGAGCAAAAAATGCATTGTTTTTGTTTTGCACTTCCAGCTATTTTTTACTGCCACAAGCAGACACTGAACACGCTTGCACATGTTGTTATATTAAATTAGTTGTGCCTGAAGTTGTGATTATTATTATTAAACAGGATTTATATAGCGCCAACATATTATGCAGCGCTGTATATTAAATAGTGGTTGCAAATGACAGACATATACAGACAAAGACACGGGAGGAGAAGAGGACCCTGCCCCAAAGAGCTTACAATCTAGGAGAGGGGAGTAACACACAATAGGAAGGGGATATGGAATGGTGGGTAAGTAGTGAGGGTTTAAGAGAAAGAAGAAGATTGAAAGGCAAGTTTATTAGTGCCCTTAAAGAAGCAGAATGTAGGAGCAAGTCAAATAGGACGAGGAAGACCATTCCAGAGAGTTGGGGCAGCTCTAGAGAAGTCTTGTATCTGTGCGTGTGATGAGGTTATAAGTGAGGAAGTCATTAGTAGGTCATTGGAGGAGTGAAGAGAGCAGCTAGGGGAGTATTTTTCTACCAGGTCAGAAAGGTAAGTGGGACAGGAACTGTGGAGGGATTTGAAGGCAAAGCACAGGAGCTTGAATTTGATCAAATAATCCAGAAAACCAACATTATGTGTTGTCTTTGCCCCCTCCCCCCCAACCATAATATATTGGGACAATGGTTAAAAAGCCACCACGCATTGCCTTTAAATTGAAATAGCATTATATCACCAGAATAAACAGTGCATTGAGTTATTCTTTAGGAATTCCTTTTGGATTTTATAACACAGTTTCCAACCAGTAAAGACAGACAGTGGTATAATACGTAATATACAGAATTAACAAGGCACATAGCAGACTGTCTAGGTGTGACATATAACATACTGCCAGCAGCAGTAGCAGG
Organism: Pyxicephalus adspersus; assembly: GCF_032062135.1. Lineage (NCBI taxonomy): Eukaryota > Metazoa > Chordata > Amphibia > Anura > Pyxicephalidae > Pyxicephalus > Pyxicephalus adspersus. The sequence continues at coordinate 25,398,110 of NC_092858.1, forward strand.
GATAATTTTGAAAAGTGCTTTCATTCATAAATAAAGAATGTCATACATAATGAAGCAGGCTCAGAGCAAGCTCTTTCTTCTACCTATACAGATGATGCTATACAGTCGGAATAAAGGTCATCATGAACGCAACTAAACAGATCTATAAGTACATAGGAGCGCTCCTCTCTTTCAAGTGCCTGCAGGAAGGAAGGGTGGGATTTCAATAAAACCTGATGCTCAGGGAACAGGAAGGGAGGGAAGTCTAGTGAGCAAGCTGGTGGCTCAACCCATAAATTTATTGGAAGCAAACCTAATGGAGAGATGAATCCAGACTCTATGCTGGAAGGGAGGGTCTTTTCTATAAATATGTCCGTGTAGTGAATGAGCACGTTCTTCCATCATAAATGAATTACTTACAGCCTAGGTCTAAGCAACGGAAAAAAAAAAGCTAGTCTTTTATTTATGTACCATCACATACTATTTATGTAGCTAGCTTGTGAATATCTGTCTTGAGAATATAAATGTAATGTTTGAGACAAATTGGTTTGCAGGTGCATAAACTATTACTGAACATCATGTATATTTATTTCAATTTAACCACATGGACCAGAATGGTAAACCTAAATAATCTAGAAAATATATTCTAGTAAAACTAAAATTGAGTTAAACACTTACATGAGGCCTAATTTATAGTTGCCTCTGAAGACCATCCCATGGTTTTAAAATCAGCCCAACTAAACTTTTAACTTAAAATTAGCTAAATAAATAGAAAGTTGGTGTTTTAGAAAGCAATTAAAGCCTACAGAAAGCCTGTCTATAACTAGCATGGGATAAGGAAAAGGACTCTTCCTCTCTACGTGGAGGCAATGGTCCCTCTGTAAAGGTTCAACTCCCTCATCACCACCACTGAGCCAGATCAATAACTTTGAAATCGGCGAAATTCACTCTCCCTAATATTTAAACAACTCAAGTCCTGAATCACCTTCCGTCAGACCTCTGCAGAGAGACAACTGATTCCACTTAGACTGTGGCATACAGACAGAAAACATTGGGCAATATGTACCCCAAAACCTGTCCCCTCTAAAATACAGCAACAGTTAATACCCACAATAGAGTGTTCAGGTACTTGATTAGGTCCCATTGTACTTGATCTGAACTAAACAAAGATATGTAATAAGCAAAAGGCTGAATGAAAAAGAATTCTGAAAAATTAGATTTTTAAGCACTGTAACAGTTGATACAGGTTCCACCAAAATTTCATTCAAGATTTCAATTTAAAGATCCAAAATGCTTTAGGCTGGAGTAACCAGTGACACAAGTAAGTCTTCAAACAAACTGAGCTGTAAATTCTTATGTGGTAAAAGAAAATACTTAATCTCCCTGATGGACTGACCGAAGTCCACCAAGGGTCAGGACAGCTGTGCAAGATTGTGTGGGTCAGTGCCTCACCATTGCCCACCAGTCCATGGCCAGTCAGCCCCCCAGGGAAATATGAGGTCCTTCTCTTATCATCCTACACAAGTTTACAAGAAAGGGATGGATGATCGTGTTACTGATTACACCAGCACTATAAGGAATGACATACCTATAGTACCTGAAGTTCACATGCAATGTTAGAACTCATTGCAGCATTTCTTATGTGAACATTCAAGTGTTTTGGACAATGGAGAGGATTTACAAAAATAAATCCAGATGCCATTGTCTGTCCATGGGTGTACTCATTTTGCTTCTCCAACTAAATTCCAGGTTGATGACACTCTTATTCCTGTAAATTTGTGCACATTGTTTTGTTCTTACTTTCCCAGATGAAAGTGCATTGTCACAATAGATGTGGAGATTGCACTCTGCATATTTTATTCCCTACACATTGTGAACACATTTGGTTTTATTCTAAAAAGTGCAGCCTTTTTCTGCTTTTAAATCCAGATAAACTAGAAAAAGATGCAGTGACCTTATTTGGGGACAAAGTAACAGTGTCGCACATTCAATTCCCAACGCTGTCACATAGAGGTCTCATATACTCGTTTTTATTCAATAGCTCTGCCCATGAGGGTTCAATTCACACTACACACATTGCAGTGCAGTGTAATACAGGACATATAGTATGCGATATGCAAGAACATCAGACATTGCATATGTTGGGTTTTCTCACTATTGTGTTGCACTGCAGTGCGTTTTTGTAACGCAGACATTTCTTTCCGCTTTTGCATGCTGCACTATTCACTGATTTGAACTGTCAGTGTTATGAGCAGCAGTGCAGGTGATATAACACACAGCAATCACTAAGCTCCAAAAGTGCATGGAAGCAGCATGGAAGAATATAATATAAACAAGCACTGGTACATGCTTGGAGGGTAGGCTACATGTCTGAGCGGGCAAAATGATGGCATCTCAACTTTTACGGGTAAAATGAAGAATTGTATACCATTTTAGTAAGTTATTACTAAGAATTTGCAGCTTTCAATTAATGTAAACTCTGCTAATGCTTTTTCATATATTAGGTTTTAAAATCTTGTCAACTCCCTGCTATCAATCACTTTGCACATTGACCTGGAGACCATAGAAGTTACTTAATTGCAGCATTTTCTCAACCAGAATAAAAGATCCTGGTAGATGAGCCACAAGCAGCTTCTCGGTATGAACAGCTAGCTCGCAAATAAAGTGATGGGCTGCTGCTCTAATGTCACCACTTCACTCTTTTTTAGAGAACATACAACAGAACAAGCACTATTGAGATACATCAAACCTCAACTGAGAGATATATGCACAATGCCATTGCTGACCCTCTGGAAATAATGCTGGTTGACTGGTAGTTTAGATTATGAGAGCCACTAAAATGTAAAAACACAAGAAGACTCCTGATCCGCATACTAATTATAAGCCAGTGACTTTAATATTTAGACCACTAAACCATCATGGGTTAAGAATTGACATTCTGCCTGTATGTGTTCTACAGATAGGAGACTGCAAGAATGGCCTAAAGAGCTCCCAGGGAAGCTGCTTTATTTTACATATGTACTGTGTACTATTATTATTAATAATAAACAGGATTTATATAGCGCCAACATATTACGCAGCACTGTAATTAAATAGGGGTTACAAATGAAAGACGAATACAAACAGTGAGGACCCTGCCCCGAAGACCTTACAATCTAGGAGGTGGGGGAATTAACAAACAATAGGTGTATGCGGAGTGAAAATATTGTACAACATTTTTGAAGAGTACAGTGACACATGCACTTTATAGACCTGTGAAGTTTAGATCAAACTTCTTATGATATGGATATTATATATAATCCTATTTTGTCACTACTAATAAATTATTAAAGTAATATTAGCACCTACAGTGTGATTTACATAAGAGCCCTGAGTTTGTATTTTCCCTACTGTATATTGGGGTTGTTGGCATTGGAGGTATTATTATTATTAATATTAAACAGGATTTATATAGCACCAACATATTACACAGCGCTGTACATTTAATAGGGGTTGAAAATGACAAACAAATACAGACAGTGACACTGGAGGAGAAGACCCTGCACCGAAGAGCTTACAATCTAGTAAGGGGGGGAATTAACACACAAAAGGACGTTTGATTAAGTTTAGTAATACTTTTATCTGGATTTATTTTGGAATGCAAATGCTTTGTGATGAACTTTAGGACTCCTCTATCATTACCATCCATTATGAAGATTCATTTGTTTCCAAGTATTAAGGTGGGACACGTGTAATCAAAGTGATATTTTGTAAGGTTGGTCATAGCTTCTTTTTTGTGGTGTACAGTAGAACATGCAAAGACGGTCCATTACATCACTCTGCACACTTATCCATCTCTGTTATAGTGATCCTTCTGTTGGGGGTGGGTAGACCTGGAACATTCAGGAGTATTCCATCCAGCAGTCAATCCACCACACCAGGGATCCGTGAAGTGCTAAATTTAGGCATCACAGCCCATCCTCAAAACTACTATGGGCTATAATTTAAATATAGTATTTGCCGCTCATTGGCTACAATGCAAAAATTGGGAAACCAGTAGAATAAGGTTAATACATGTTGCAAAAATGGAAAAAAGAAAACATATAATGTGAATATTATCAAAAAAGGACAAAAAAAAGAAAGAAAAACACAGACCGGGGATATTTTTTTTTCCAAGCTTGAGAAAATAAATATTCAGAAACCATAAGTAAAAGAAGCTCTTGTACATGTACCTAAAGTGAATTCCTTCATTCAATGTCCACTGGATACATACTATACTTTTGTACACTGATTTTATGAAGCCATGATTGAGTGAGGGCTGGGTGGGTTACATGAAATCAGGCTGCTAAAAATAATCCCTGACAGGGAGGAAGATACAAAATATCCCGCTGCAGGGGGCAAAGGGCATTAGGTGGGAAGCAATCCATGTGGATTGCTGTGAAAGTATTTCCTTTTTCCATTCACTCTTAACAAAACATAATTTAGAACTTTCCCTTCCACCAGAATATACTATTAATTCATCTAATTGGGAGCAGATGTTTATTACAGTTTGTAAAACAAATCCTGACTACCGACATTCTCCATGTCTTTTCAGTGTCACTGACAAATAGAAAAAAAAACTTTTGCTGCATTTACTGCACACTACTGACTCACCAGAAATGATCTAGGTTACTTGGTTGTATCAGTGTCCTCTATGCAATGTGGCTATAGGCTTGCAATGACGTTAACATTTAAAAAGACAATGGGCCTGATTTAATAAAGCACTTCAAGGCTGGAGAAGATACACTTTTATTAGTGAAGCAGCAAAACTGGAATGAATCTGGTCCAGGATTCCAAACATTTTCTAGCAAATGACTTTGAAGACATCCATTTCAGGATTGCTGGATCACCCAGATTCACTGAAGAAAGTGTATCCTTTCAAGCTTTGGAGAAGCTTTAACAAATCAGGCCCGATGTGTCTGGTTTTGCTGAAAAGTCTCAGGCACACTTCTGAGTTTGAAGATAACTTTCATGTATAGTTTCTATAACATGCCTAACTTGGTTATGAGTCTGGCGTAAGGGTTAATTCCCTCGATAGCCCATGTGTTAGCCATGCGTTATATTCCAAACAGCCACCTACCATTCTGTCTGTTGTGTATGGCCCACATTTATTAAATTGAAGGGAGGCCTGAACAGAATTGGACAGAAATGCATGCAGTAGGGCATTGTAGGAACATAATTCATGCACTACATCCCATATTGTGAGCATATCGGACATTAGTTTCTTGCAATGGCTGATGATCCTGTGGAGTGGGCATTGCACCATACGCAGGGCGACTGAGCTCTTAGCACTTCCACTAAAGTGTGACATAGGGAGGACTATATAATATTTATTCTCACCCTTGTACATTGGACATACTAGGCAAACTAGCAAGCATGGTATACAGCAGGTGGTAAATATTGTAATTTTACTGTATTCTGTCACCTGTCAATTCCAAGATAAAGAATACACTTTTCTTATGCTGCAATTCAGCCATAGTGCCCAAGTGGACAACTGCACCGTCCAAAGCCTTCAGATATAGGCAGGAACAACACTTGTGTCTACTATATAGCAAACAGCTGATTTGCCCAACATACGACAATACCAGTCCATTTAAAATAAAGTACACACAGCAAATTCTAATGAGAGGTAAGTTACTTTTTTTCTCCTGTATAATATGTATATAGTACCAAACATAAATATACATATTTACAACATAAATTTATATTTATAAATATTGATCTTAGGTATCATTGTTTTAACCTTTGTAGTACTGCTGCACAATTTGTAAACTTTCTGCTATGATTTTCCAAAAAAAAAAAAAAAAACTGAACAGTCACATAACCTCACCATGTCCATTAAGTATAGGCATACTGGAAAGGTCTCAGCTAAATGAATGAGTGACTGGGTTACAGTGGGAACTGTGTGGGAGGAATCTATTTCTAGGACTCGCACTCTGAAATATCCAGTAGTTTTGGCAGTTTCTGTTCTGGAAGCCCTTGTGACTAAACATGGACACTACTTGTCCCTTCAAATTATGACTCGCATAACATTAAATTTAAATAAATCAATCAAAATGTATATTCTGTTTTTGATTTCTTTACATAATAAAGGAAACATGTCATGGTTGAAAACATTAACTGTATTTGTCATTTTTATAGCTCTTTTCTGACAATGCCAATTGCCTGGCTGTCACGTCCACCCTATAGACTGAATGTAGACTGGAGTTGTACATCCACAAAACCCCTCTAACTGCTGGATATAGACCATGGATAGAATCACTCGAAACATGAAGCCATATTCCTGTAAATACTGTGAAGTGCAGATGTACTGTTCTCATTAAACCACAGAAGATTTTGGGGATCTTTGAAGATAAACATTCTAAATTGCATGAACGAATATCTGGGGATGGCCAGAGGCACCGTTAAGTATGAAAATATTCATTTAAAGTTTCTGGAAGACAAAAGGGTTGACTGTTATTTGTCCCTCCCCTCAGGCACGTGGTCTTGGCGTCAGTTTTGCCCTTTCATTTACCCCCCATATTCAGAACATTTCCAGGTCCTGCCACTTTCATCTGCGCAACATCTTCAAAATCCGCCCCTACCTGTCCCCAGAGACCACCAAACTCCTTGTACACGCCCTTATCATCTCTCGTCTGGACTACTGTAACATCCTCCTCTCTGGTATTCCACTAACCTGACTCTTTCCTCTACAATCTATTATGAATGCTGCAGCCAGACTCATCCATCCTTCCAACCACTCCTCATCTGTTGTGTCTCTTTGTATTTCTCTTAGAATCAAATTCAAGCTCCTGTGCTTTGCCTTCAAAACCCTCCACAGTTCTTGTCCCACTTACATTTCTGGCCTGAAAGAAAAAAACACCCCTAGCCGCTCTCTTCGCTCCTCCAATGACCTACTAATGATTTCCTCACTCATAACCTTATTAGACGCACGGCTCCAAGACTTTTCTAGAGCTGCCCCAACTCCCTGGATTGGTCTTCCTCATCCTATTCGACTTGCTCTTACTTTCAGCTTATTTAAAAGAGAATTAAAAACCCATTATTTCAAACTTGCGAACCCATTTTCTTCTGTCTTCTAAAACCCTCTCTACTTCCCACCGCTCCATAACCCCCTCCTATTGTGTGATTCTTCCCCCAGCTCCTAGATTGTAAGCTCTTTGGGGCAGGCTCCTCTCCTCCTCCTGTGTCACTGTCTGTATCTGTCTGTCATTTGCAACCCCTATTTAATGTATAGTGCTGCATAATTTCCTCATGGGCTTAGGAAGGAGTTTTTACCCTGTTGGAGCTAATTGAACCAAGCTTTTTAAGGGTGTTTTGGCTTCCTCTGGATCCACTCTGTCTATAGGTTTTATCCGAGATATGTTTATTTCCTTAGTAATTAAACGTGATGGACTGTCTTTTTTTTAACTAACTGACTATGTAAGTATACCAGAAGAGCTAATGCGTTTTGTATCTATATTGTTAACCTTGTCAGTCAAATCCTATTCAACAGCAGAACAAAGACTGAAGTCAGTGTGAACACCTGTAAAACAATAATACGTTAGCTGTCTAATATTACCCTCTACCTAAACTTATTACAGAACAGGCCAGAGCTAGTCCTTCTGTCTACAGCTGCCAAATGACTTCATTACATAAGTGATAAGATCCCCAAATCACAGAAAGGTTTCTGGAAGTGAACAAAATGCTGGCAGGCTCTCCTAAACTAACAAGAATGTGTAAGAAGAGCACATCATCCTTTATTAAACAGAGGCATTATTATATTTGGCTCACAGAGTCTGCTTACTTTATAGCGTATCTTAAAAGTCACCAGACTATAAACATGCAAGATTCTGGAACAGCACTGAGGCAACACACTCTATGGATTACAGAACAAATCTCTTCATTGACTATAGCCCAGCTTGTAACAAAAGGGGTGCCAAAATGTGATGCTTCTGTGCATATGGCTGCAGACTATAATATATTGTATTAGGGAAGGAAAATGTGCAAGTAATTTACATTACCTCTGCTGTGCCCTATTCCAGTGATGCAAACTATTACAGTTTTAGATGATTGCCTTTACATTTTTATGTACTAGAGATATGTGGATCAAACACCAGAGGGAGCTCTCACTGATGCATTGCAATTAGACAGCTTTATGTTTAAAACCTGCTGAGATAAGCTGTCAGCTGATTGGTTACTGTCTTTTCTTATAAAATATGTTAGTAGATGCAGATTTGTAATGTGAATAGAAGCAGTTCTCAGTACTGCAAAGCAGAAAGCTGAACCAGTAAGATTGGGAGAGATCATTATAAATTATACCTATACCTTTTATTATTATTAAATCCCTTTTTTATGGATACCTAAAATAGGCCCTTTAAAAGGTCATCAGTCTCATAATATTTGGTTAGTAATTTGTGTCAACCTATCCTACTGGGGAGATCTTCACTCATTTCCTGTTTGGCTTTAGATACACTTTACTATATACAACAGATCAGTGTTTCTTTTCTTTTTTTTTTAAATACCTGTTAGTCTTCAGAGAACCCCCTTTTTAATCACTACATCTACAACTCACAGTTTATTAATTTGGTGGTAGGCAGTAAGAATGCAGGAATGCCCCTTACATTATTGGGAAGAATGTCACCCTTACAGATAGCCAAAAAGATCATTGGCATCAGACTGGCCAGAGAGGCACAAACTGCTCATTGCTCCAGGAACCCCTAGGAACCTCTGAAGGAACCCTAGGGTTCCAAATAAACCAGGTTGAGAATCACTGAGGTGGACAATTTTGTAAATCCTGCTGTTTTCAGGGTTTCTATATCACAATCAATTAACGAAAAAAGACCATTCTACTAATAAGGGTAAGGTAAATTTTAGTGGCCTTTTTATCGATAAGAGACAGGTTCTCCTAAGAGCTTATTCTTCACTCCCTTCTCACAATACTTTTGTCGTTGGCCGATCCACTGATATGTCAGAGCACTAGGTCTGAAAACTATGTAAGCTCTGTATCAGTCTACTATTGAGTTATCAGAGCCTATGTAAGGTAAAACACTTTATCCCTTCCCCTCCATGACAAATGGCAGCTCAGACTTGAGAAATGTATTCTGAGAATAACAGGAGGTGGTCATCTAATCGCCAGCCCCTGAAAGCCCCAGGTATTTCAAACACTTCCAACAAACAGAGCAGCTAAAAGCACAGGCAAAGTCTTTGTGAGTGGGTTGGGCTTTTAAGAGAATGTGATGTGTTCTTCTTAAAGGAAACGGAAATCTTCTGAACACCTTAGCATAGAGAAGATCTTGTAATTAAAGCAACAGACACCACAAGCTCACATTTCAGGACCCGCAGGCATTTTTCTCATCTGTAAGGTGTAAGACGGATACAATAAAACCTGTCCCTCAAAAGTGACAACTGCCAAAAGGTATTGTCACAAAGCAAAACTTCAATACAAGAGAAATCTGATGGAGGTATCTATTTCCCAATGTATGTGTTTGGCTCCAGGATGATGGGTCACTGACCGATGACTGCCCCAGATCCTCCACAAGACACAAAGGAAAGTACAGCTTCCATCACATTCTTCTCAAATAAATGATTTGCTTTTTTGTGACAGATTCTCTTGAACCCAAAAAGTCAAAATTGTATCCAGGAAAACAGTGGCAGACGTAGTTAACAGTGGGCTCCTGTGCAGAAGTGACTTGGGGCCCCTCTGGGATGCCTTGTTGGCTGAGGAGAGTCCAGGGCCCTCGAGCAGAGGCAAATTTTGCACCTTTCTACTTACGCCCCTGCAGCCAAATCATTTCCCTGATGAAATTTCAGACATTATGGGGGAATGTTCAATGATGGGGTCATAAACCTAGCATTAGTAAGATGGCTGTCATCATCAATTTTCAGACGATTTACGTTTACTCCTACAATGACTAAAGTCCTATCTTTCCCACAATAATTGTAAACAAAATTTTTATATTATCTGTAAAACTTTAAGCCCCCTCGATCTTTGTGATATACATCCAGAATCCACTTCCAAGTCCCAATGAAGGCTCAATGGTGAACTATCACTAAGTCAATACTTCACAATCTGACAAGAGGTCTGACAAATGCTTCAACTAGAGAGGGGTGCCAACGTCCTTCAGCTTGGCACAAGTCCCAGACACCACTTCCTGTGACGAGGCAGACAATATTTATCCTTCTTCTGGCAAATGGCCCATAATTACGTCTCTGTTTCACAGAAGTGCCATAATGCAAAGACACTGACCAGCCTTCGGAGGGAAATACATTGCTCTGCTGCAAAACCTAATTTCATGTTATTGTACTTATTACAGCGATATCATTGCTCCAAAGTGATAATCAGGAGTCTTCTGGTGGGAGTGTTGGGATGCAACTTTACAAACAAGAGGCATTATCTTTTTCTTAGACATTTGGGTCAAATATTTACATCGATCATAGCCAAGGCCAAGCTGGCATTAAATTTTAGCAGAAGTAAAACAATTGTGGGTGGTTTCTAAGTGCCCAAAATATAGTTACCGGATCAATGGTGCCAACCCCTTGTTATGTAACATAAATGGTATATTTTAGTGGTTTAAAAGAACACATTTCCTGTCTTCAGATGACAACCCCAATGCAGTGTATCCATGGAGAAGCGATGTTGCCATCATAGGACAGGAAATGTGTAAGGATTACAGAATAACCCTTTATTTATCCCCAGCTCCATAAACAAAGTGGGGAGGTGTTCTTTCATTCACATTAGTAGGGCTGATAACACAGGATAAGATAAAGCTGCAGAAAGAATTTGGATTTTGTAAGCTCTTTGGGGCAGGGTCCTCTCCTCCTCCTGTATCACTGCCTATATTAGTCATTTGAAACCCCTATTTAATCTACAGCGCTGCGTAATATGTTGATGCTATATAAATACTTTTTAATTATAATAAGAATAATTTCAGACAGGATCCACAAGTATTTTCTTGCACTTACTGAACAAATATAACATAAAACCATCATTAGTATAGTTTACAGATCATATTGGAGTTTATCTTTTCAACCACAACCATCAATTTATTCTTGGGGTCTGGTTTATGAGGTTCACTAATTTGTATATTATCAGCTCTCCTGGCTTTAATACCAGAAACAACTCTGTAAGAGATTTAAAAAGCTCTGCTTCTGGAAATTATAGAAAGGACATTGTTGGATTTGAGTGAATTTCAGACTTACTTGATCAAACTGAGGGTCCTCTCCTCTTTGCAGAGATTTTGTTAAAGGTTTCTCCTGAAAAAAAAAAAAAAAAAATATTGAAAAACAATGTCACATAGACACATAGATGGTACATTACTCACAGGATTGAATAGTTCAGGTTGATCTATAGGCAATTATGGCAGCATGGCCCTCTCTGGAACCAAATACGACACTTCATTCTTCTCTCCCGGGGTCCACCTTAGTACCCACACCAGTGCTGCCCCCCAATACACTGACATGAGAAGCAGGATTTCTCATGTCAGTGTATTTTGGAAAAAAGGATTTTCCTTGCACAAGATTGGACGGTTGAAATCGGCAGAAATAGTCGATAGAAATAGTAGTGAGCTGGATTTACATAAACTCAACAATGGTCACCTATAAACACCTGTAACAATAGATAATAGGGGCTTTACATAGCTAATACACCAGGATAAGGATCGTTATTTAAAATACTGTGAGCTATCTATAGCTTAAGTCGATTTAAAAATTAGCCACATGGCAGTTATTAAAGCTCTGTATCCTTAAATTAAAACTTTAACAACTGAGCCTTATTTTAGGAAACCTAGAACAAATAGTGTTTCCTGGTAACATATTCTAATAGGACAAATTTTCAAAAATATTCATCTGTTTAGTAGCTTATATACAACGAACGATATCTAGCTATAATCTTAAAATCTTGTAAAAGATGAAAATGCAGAGCATAATTTAATTGTTTATGGGCAGGAAAACTGCCGATGGCAGTATAAGAAGAATGAGGAAATGGTGCAGATCTACAGTACACAGAGCTGCAATGCAGAAACACAAGGTAAACAAGAAACGTAAGCCAGAGAAAACAGTCCAGGTGAAATTCCAACCTCCTTTTCAAGGTCAGTTATGCTGGAGCTGGGCCAAAACCGGAGAAACCCACCAGCTGCTTGCAGCTACCTGCAGATAAGACAGACTTCTGTTCAGAACCATATAAAGGAGATCTCAAATTGGTTAAAAGAAAAAGAAATTGCTACACAATTTCTTTTGCAATTATTAGTAAAGTGCCTTATTTGGGGAAAGAAAAAAAATCCCATATAGGGGCATTCTGTGTATATTTATGTAATAGAGAAACAACACATGCATGTCATTTTCTGTTTATTTGATCAGCTTATTTCTGCTCTCAGCAGTTTTTCTCTCATTGCAATGTTGGGAATATTCATAAGTGAAATTCATGTGAACTTTATTACAAATGACAGCTGATAAAACTGCAATAGGAATAAAAAACAAAAATCTAACAATGAATCCAATTGACATTAAAGTTTAAAAAGACAATGGGCCTGACTTAATAAAGCTCTCCAAGGCTCGAAAGGATACATTTTCATCGGTGAAGCTGAGTGATCCAGCAAACCTGAAATTGATCTGGTCCAGGATTCCAAACATTTTCTAGCAAACAGCAAATGACTTTGAAGAAATCCATTCCAGGTTTGCTGGAATACCCAGCTTTACTGATGAAGGTGTATCCTTTCCCGCCTTGAAGAGCTTTAATAAATCAGGCCCAATGTCACTTTGCCCAAATACTTTACATTCCCCTCTTCATTGCACAAAGCTGGTGCAAAATACCAGGTGCTTTCTGGTACAGGGGAGCATCTAACAACCTGCCATGATATGGTATTCCAGGCCTAGCAGTCATTTGCTAGGTCCAAGCACTAGGCGTGACGTGACCCCCACCTCCTGGCTCATAAACAAAGTAGTCACATGAAGAATAAATACCTATACTTTTAGTACAGTTATACTTAAATCATGAACACATTCCCCAGGTCTTTTGGTGAACACACATTTGAAAAAGTAATAAAAATATACCAAAAATAATAAAGATCACCTTAAAAATTTTTCCTAGATGGAAATTTGTTGGCCACTCTCAAATGCCTTTATCCCAAATACAGACCAAACTATTAGTTTTATTTGATCATAAATATCCAGAAATGATAAAAAAAAGTATTTCCATCAATATTTTCTATCGGAAAGTGCAGCCAGGGTCATGTGCATTTTATCTTCGAACTACATCAAGCACAAGCACCCTTAGACGTACCCTTGCTTGCACCTCAAGATTTTTGCTGCTACAGGTTATTTCTCTAATCAGAGAAGACAATCCTCCCACCGACAACACCTTCATCTGCTTGGTTTTCCAGAAAAGAGATATCTGTCTGTGCTCAGGCAACACCTGCTGTCAGCATCTACTTTCTGGATGGATGTGTTGGCTCAGGAATGACACAACAATGTACTCCCTGAACCTGTGCAATTCTTGTCTGTACAGACAAAGGTCTGACTAAGAGGAGACTGAGGAAATGCTTGCTTTGGTCTGTAGCAGACTGATGACATCCTCTTAGCCTAGTAAAACCACTGGCCCGAAATGAAGTAACACTTATAGGTTTAGCTTTGTTGCTGTATATTGTACCAAAAGTTGATTGCCAGGACAATGAACTCCAACTTTACATAGGGAATCAACCTTTACTTTATCAGTAAAGAAATGCAGATATATTAAAAATTATTTTGTTAACTGCTGAACAATAACTATAGCCACTCCTGCAGGTACAAAAAAAAAACAGACCAGTGACTGGTAACTTTAAGCAGCACTTTCTCCATTGGTAGTTCAGTATAGATCCATTTTCTGGAATGATTCCCGCTGTACACTTAGCCACGCTGCTTGAGGAAATACCCCAGTAAATGAGGGGGTAAGGTGACACCTAGGATTAGAACTTCCTGGTGCCCTGAGCCGTACAAGGTGAGGTGAGTCGGGGACAAAGCTATTTTGGTAACTGTTAGGGAGGTAGAAATAGCACATTCAACTTGTCTCACACTGACAGCTCTATGTGATAAAACCACAAACGCTTTCATTTAAGCTCCAGGGCCAGCTTCTTGTGACCTTCCACAAAGCATTCAACCCTCTTGTGTCTAAAAACCACACTTTGATAGGAAGGACAACAAGCAATTCCACACAAAATTATTTTTTAAATCTATACATAGAGAACAAGTCAATACTGGAGAGATTTCTGAGTGTTTTCCATTATTTATTACAATAAGAATCAATGATCCCAAACAGCCAAATGCTGACAATTAGGAAGAGGAAAATCAACCAAGTAATTTCTTTTAAAAATATAATCATTTTTAATGTGTTTTATAGGGAGCTTTCTGAATAAAACCTTGGCCCTGGAGAACATTACTTGGAAATGATGTCTTGAAGTTCCCTAGAAGCATCCCATGTCAGCATGTACTCACAAAGCATGCAATAGAAAGAACTCTTCACAGAAGGGGGTGTATAACAGTGTGTCTTGGGATGGAAAAACGTAATCTACGGAGGCCCTATGACCCTGGAGTCAAACCTTTAACTCCACAATTAGTAAAACTCAAGCTCTATGCTAATTGAGCCTGATTTAATAAAGCGAGAGAATACACTTTCATCAGTGAAGCTGGGTGATCCAGCACACCTGAAATAGATTTCTTCAAAGTAATTGGCTAGCAAATGTTTTGAATCCTGGACCAGATCTTTTCCAGGTTTCACTGATAAAAGTATATCCTCTTCAGCCATGGAGAGCTTTAATAAATTAGGCCCCATCAGGGCTCAGCAGTCAGGCTTCTCCGGAGAGAACACTGCTTTTACACAGTGCACAAGTATCCACATCATGCTGGCAGGTGACAGGTTTTTATGCTTAGGATATGCTGCTTATTAAAAAGAAAAAAAACTCAATTGTGGTGCAATTAACGCCCATTACTATGTGCTGGATTAAGACAGTCAATTTAAACTCATCAGCCCTTTAATAAGACTTTCCTTCCATATAAAATGATCAGAATGAAAGAATATGGTACACAAGTTTGCAGTTATTTAGGACTTTCAACCAGTTGATCCAAAAATTGGTGGGACTGGTCTTGGTCGTACACAAAATTGGCAGTGAATTAGCTTGTGTTTATGGAGCTGAAGCCTAAATACAGTACATGCTCTCAGGGACCAAAATGTTATTTCAGGCCTCATATAAAACAAAAAGACCCTCCTGTCACTATAGCTATACCAACTTTACCAGAAAATTAGATCTTATTACAATAATGTTCAAAAGTGATCTAATCAGGATAGCAAGATTTATATTGTTGTTCTCTTTCTATCTTTACACACACACATATATATATATGTTGTTATATGTTATATATGTTAAGTAAAAGATGCCATGTTCCCCTAAGGACCAACAAGATCTATGGATCAGCTGCTGGGTACAGGGACGATGGAGCAAGTAGGCGGATGGAGGCAGCAGATCAGGAAGTTGTTAAGAGCCCATCCAAGTATAAATAGATCTAGAACAAATATAGACTGAGGCTGCTGGATAGGGCAGACAGAACAAGCTGACCATACCAAATAAAACCACAGCAAAGTGCTGACTAATGGCTTTTACTGATGGACAAAATAAAACCAGTCAATACAAGCCAGAATCCGTGTGCTTATTGCTTTGTACCTGTACTATTTGGTCAAGAAAAGCAACACAGTAGTTATCATTTTATGCTATAACACTGGCTTCCTTAAAGTGACACTGCCAATTGCCCCACGAATATTGACGTCTGTCTGTTACCTGATGTAGTAGAGGTTTTATACTGACCTCTCCAGTGGTCCATGGCTCCTACCCCCACTTAGGTTTTGCATGAAATCCTTTCCCTTATGAGGCTTCTGTAAGTTTTCAAAGCTGAGTATAAGTGGATGATGTATTAATGCTCCTTTTACTGCCAAAAAACATGACAAGCTAGACTTCATACATCAACAGTGCTTGAAAAGAAAGCCTGTATTTCCAGTAATAATCCATCAGATTCCATATTTATAATGCACATTGGAAACAAAAAGGAAAAATCTGTCTGCTGTTGCCAAAGCAGCCATATTCGCTTTACAGAAAACATTAATCCCTAAAGCCCACTGCTTAATAATAAAAAAAAAATCTTTCAAACAAAACAAACAATTACACTGCACGTGTTCAGTTTTTAAATGTCCATTGGCTATTGCCTTGTCTAAGCTCCGTGTTGGATGATATTGGGCTTGCATAGGACTAATGATATCACGCCCTTTGTTATATGACCATGATGATTGGCTGAACACTGCATAGGAGGAGGTCACTTGGTTCCACCATACCCAAAATCATCATATATTTTACAGTAGATGTGACACTTGGATAAGAGATGAGGAAACGGTATAAAGGTCCTGAAAAATGCTGAATATAAGTTAGTCAGGGATGAGGTTAGAAATATATTCTGTCACTTCAGCCTTAACACTGTTTACAGAAAATAAACAAGAACAATGAAAATTAGAAAATTATAATGTCTGTAGCACTTACCAGTGGCTCTGCCATTATGATACGAATCTTGCGTTCTGCTTGTGTAGTAAAGTTTGCAAATAAACTCTTCAGTATGTACTCCCCGGGTTTGCTCTCCGGGTCTATGCTGATGGGCAGCATGGTTGGTGGCCGTTTTTCTCTTTGCGTGCTGGATACTGGCTGCACTTGTGGTTTGATGTATCCGTTGCCCACTGGAGAAGCTGGAAACACAAAATAAAAACATATTTATTTCTGAACTTGTTTTTTCTGCATGTCCAAAACAAGCCTTTTAATATTCAAAGACACTTATTTACACTAAAAGTACATTTTCAGCACAGGCTTCCAAGAAATATAAACAGTATATCAGGTTTTGCCGGCTTCGTCCAAATTAGGTTAGCCAAGCCAAACCAAGATGGTCATCAGCAGCCCCCAAATTTCCTCCAGCAACAACAATGTTCTCCGTAGCCCCTTTTTAGCCGGGCGCACTGTCGGGCACTTTTCAGTAACCACCTGGCTGTTTTTGAGTGGTTTTTACAAAGTTGAGTCACAATACAGGGGTCACCAAGTGCCTACAGCTTCTTCCCACCCACCTTAAAAAAAATGTCTGGGGAGAACACAAAAACAATACCAAAAATATAAATGTGCCAAAATTATACATGTTAAGGCCTCATGGTAAACTGTCTAAACCTAAAATCTAACAGAACAAAATGTAAAAAGATGGCTACACTAGTCACAATCTGATACTGCAACTTCCTTATGAGGGCCAGAATATCTGTTAGATTTACAAATGTGAGGGGCTGCCAAATCTATTCAATTTGTATAGAACAAGCCAGGTTTGTCCATTATAGGCAGCCCATGTACTATATGGAGTGAGTGTAGAACAAAGATTTGCCTTAAGTTATGTGATGCAAGGACCTCCCTGGCTTGTGACAGACTGAATGGGAATTTATAGGTTTTGAATATAATTCAGAATAGAGACTTGGGGAGGTTTTCAGACTGCATACTGTATGAACACTTTAATAGAGATAATACAGTCTGCTTTGTCGCCCAGCTGTCAAATGAGCAGCACGGTGTTTGTTGCCAGAGATACCCAACAATCACGGCTTCCTTTATCGGAGCCGGGACTAAATGAACTCCTGTGCAGGCATCATCCCAGGCCGGCCAATCAAGAAATCAAAAGAACAGGGGAAAAGAAGAGAGTGTTCTCCCCAGCCCATTTTAGCTGGGCGTACCACCTGGTACTTTTCAGCAGCCACCTGGCTATTTTTTGGTGGTTACCAAAGAGTTGGGTTACAATACAAGGTGCTTCCACCCACCTACAATTTCTCCCCACCCAGCCTATAAAAATTTGGCACTGGAATGGGGACAGGTGACTAACAACTAGGTTTAGTTCAACTTTATATTTACAACCAGTATATATAAAGGCCTTCCTAACATTCTACTACATTAATATGCAGTCAAAGAGGCTCTAGTTTTTTTTTAAAAAAAATACTTTAAAGAAAGTGTGAACAAGTGGACAAGAAGGTAAAAAGCTAAGTAACCGCACAGAAAAAAATTAAGGAAAGAACTTGACATTTGGACTAAAACGACCACATTGTTGTGTCTAATATTCACAATGTAATTAATGATGTGGAAGCAGCACATTTCCCTGTACAATTAATACTTATATTACAACAAACTATGTATACAACACACCAATCACTTGGAGAGAAAAGAACAAACTGAGCCCTTGTACGTGGAAGCAGATGGCTATTGAATGTGCTGTATGAAGACTGGATTAGTTATATATCCAGGTTTACATATCAGCCTGACTTCTGCTAAATAAACTGCACACAAGAACTGCCTGGGAAATGGAAACATGCTACTGAAACAGTCTTTTATATTTCATCCTACTTGTTTAAAGAAGTTTCCATAAACACATTATACTAACAGTTGAAAGGATTGCGCCATTCACAGTACATGAGTTGAAAGAGATCCATCTTCCTGGAAGAGCCAGAAAGAATTTGGTTAAATGGGGTGTAAACATAAACACTGTTCAATATAAAGGAGTAAGTCAGTATTTACAGGTATAGTTCAGGAACCTGTCAAAATAGAAGATGGTTATTATCAGGCAGTTATCGGGAAAGCAGGAACACAAAGGACGTTTTGTCTGGTAATATACCCTATAAATAGGTAGCTGCTATAGGATTTTTGTAGCATGAGCGCTCATATACATGATTACATTGATCATATCCTAGCACTCCCTAGGAGGGTACACAGTGGTATAAACGCTTGGTAACAGAATAATATGCTGCATGTTTCTAAGACAATATAAATTATTCTAGGTTCCGGGAGAACCAAATAGGAATAAGCGTTTGTAACAATTTGAATCTGCACATGGGGTGCAAATTGTGGCAAGTATAAAATGTAGGAATGGAGAGGTCATTTCCTTTACCAAAGGTTTCTTCTATAGCTGCACACTCTATTGGACAAAGCTTCAGTAATCATAACAGAAACAAGGCTTGCCCACCCCTATTCCATGTTGGTGCTTTGCTACAAGCTCTATAACTACCTGGAAATGCCAAAACTCAGATTTGTCTGTGACAGGAAAGCTTAGTCACAGTCCTTAGGTCACAATGTAAATGTAGCATTACCTCCTGGGGATAGGTGCAGGTTGTTATTCACTTATATTCTTAGATGACTGAGCAGACATGTTAACTCAATATCAAGCTTTAAGTCTCCCAAGACAAACTCTCCAGTCTGCTACTTAACTTCAATGCCTGTAAACGACTGGCTGGAGAAGAATTAGGCTTTGCTCAAACTGGTGGTAGGATTAGTGGTTCATGGTCAGCTCCAAACCCTATGCTCGTCAACCAACATGTGTCCCATGGATGAGTGGCATGTGAGTGATAGTAAACCACCCCCTACTGCCCCCATTTATTTGATAAAAATAACTGCAGATGCAAGGTTTCTTTATCATAATCTCCCCCCATCAAACAATATTATTGTGGTCCAAAGAACAAAAAATGATGGTGGTCGTGCATGGGGAGAGGGGTAGAACTGAAAATCAAAGACAATTACAGTAAGACCTGGAAACAATTATATGTCTCCAGGATAAAAACTTTGGAGATACCCTCTCCCTGTCTAATGTCAAGGAAATAATAAATCGTTCAAGGTTAAATTTTTGTAAACTATCACGTCTATTCCTCTAGGATAAGGCAAGAAGCGGACAGTATCATCTCAGTGCATCTCATCTATACAACAACTGACAGTTTGATCACTGAACCTCCCCTCTAATGTCTATGGGCAGCTTAAAGCAGAAGAAAAACTCTAGACAAGAGTAGCTCTATAAACTGCCAAAATAAATAAATCTAGATTGTTTTATCTGACAAAAAGATCTCTAATTCAGTCAGTCTCGTCATCCAGAAATCCTGCCAAATTACTTGACCTCTATTCCAACAGGAGAAGAATCACACAGCCCAATCAAAAACATAATTAATGATATTTTCAAATAACAGACTAAAGGTCTCAGATGTTTGCCAACTCTCTGCTCTTTTTTCCGGTCATTCACCAACAGCAACTAAGGATAATATAAAAATTCTTTTATTTTCATTTTCACCCAAAATTAATTTTTCATTTATGTCTCCGTTTCAGATTTTCTGGTATAAAAAACCCAAGAGGAATTCTTATCCATTTCCAATGGGGTCTGAAATAGAAACACACACTAAACAGGATAATTTCTATTCCTAGACTGTAAACTTTTCAGGGCAGGATCCTCTCCTCCTCCTATGTCACTGTCTGTATGTGTCTGTCATTTATGACCCCTATCTAATGTACATTGCTGCGTTATATAAATCCTGTTTAATAATAATAGGACACGGTGTGATACAATCAGAAATCCACAGCATCCAATCAATTGTAAGAAGTAATTTTATACTCCAACAGGCAAACATTCAGGCTGTTACACTGAAAGGTGGAGTGCAATTTTAGGAGGTAAGAACTATTTGAACCATGTTTAATTTAAGCTGGGTATGTCACTTTTCTTTATTTCATTTCAAGCAGAAATAAGAAGAAAGCAAATACCAGTGCTCTCCTTCCGTAGATGACATTCCATAGCTAAGATTCTCAGGCCAAGGGCCAGATCCAGCTTAATGTTCTATGGAAGCAACAGACTGTGCCTTTCAAAAAGAGATGGTTGTGTCTGACATGGTGTGCAGTGCCAGCTGTGTAAAACTGTAATCCAGAGTAAAAAAAAAAAATAAAAAAAAAAACTATTAGAAGCAGACAGTTTGGACACCAATGTGTCTTTTATACCACCTCAGGGGTCCAGAAACCTAATACAGTACAGTATGTATTGTTGACTAGCTCCTAGGGCAAGGTAGCCCTTCTGGTTCCTATCATCAACTTTGAAGCACATAGGGCTAAAAAGGAATTATGATTCTTCAAAAACAAAAAACTAAAAGTTGCAGCAATTTCTAAAATACATTAACCAATAGTAACCAATCAGAAGTCATTGCCAGAAGAATGTTAATGTGAAATCTGATGCTATGGTTTACTGCATCTGGTGATTGCTATGGTTTACTGCATCGTGCATTTCATCTTGTTCTGCTTTACTGAAAAAGCAGACAGCCTGCCTGTCTGCAAACAACATGCATATCACCTGGATCCACTGCATCTTCTTAAAGCGTACCTTAACTCAAAAATTTTACACAACCCTTTTGTTTAAAGTAAAACTTTTGTTTGTTAATGTTGTTTTTTTTTTTTAAGTGCAACACGCTTTTTTAAAAAAAAAAACAAGGGTGGCACACCACCTTCTTAATTTTCAATCGCCTAGGTGATCAAGAATTATTGAGAGCGCAGAGCCTCCCGGGATACCTACATCACACACATCCCAGGAGGCTCTTGGGTGCTCCTTCTGCGCATGCCTGGGCATCTCGCGCATGCCCAGAAGAAGCCCTGTTATCAAAAGGGAAAAAAAATTGCAGATCTCACGCATGACCAGTGAGATCGGCAAGTTTTTCCCCAGTCTGTGTCTGGTGTCTGACACCTGGGCAGTGCGAGATCAAGTGACGTAGGAAGAAGAACACGAAAAAAGGAGAAAAGATAGCAGGGTCTGGTGCTCCCTCTGTCCCGGGCCGAAGACGGATATTGAGTCGATGCAGGACCAGATGGAAGAAACCTCCCGATGGATAAACTGATCTGCAGGATTGAAGGTAAGTGTGATTTTATTGTTTTGGGTTAGTTTTGGGTTTACTTCCGCTTTAAGCATTCTTCTCTGTACAAAAAAAATGCTAGATTATTTTCAGACTTTCCGACCTTGTGCCTCAAAATCTCTCCAGTGATTCTAATGACTTAGGAGTGCTCATGATCGCTCATGCTATTTTCTACATGAAAAAAACAAAAGCAAGCAATGCTTTGATCAGATCCTCCTGAAACAACCATAGATACAGGTTCTGGATCATCTCACATTTCCTAGCTGTTCAATTCCAAGAAATCTAGATTTAGGGGCAAAGCAATGGGAAGTTCTTTGTTCAGACAGTTACATGGACATCAGATGGAAAACAACAAAAACAATTACAAAGACAGCACCGTGTGGTACAATGTAATTCCTGCACAAGTACCAGGCATGCTGATCATAGAGAAAGCATAAAATACATAGGGCTCCTAGCATTGCAAAGTAACTTGAGATAGAAGCAGTCCAGTTGTAGCATGTATACAAAAACCTGTGGAGAAATATGTAAGCAGCAATATCTGTGCTACTCTTAGGAATTATATTTGCTTAACTGTCATGTTAATGCCGGCTTTAACACTTTCATAATTCTGAGCTTACTCGAACTTTTTTGCTGCATAGGCAGAATCAGCCAGGCATCCGGCATTTTCGGAAAGGTCAATATTGACAGGCTATGCATGTTAAACATTGGTAAATATTTGTCTCTAATCTCCTTCATACAGATATGAAGACCCACTTGTGCACAGCAGTCTTCTGACAAGTTTCAGTCTCTCTAAAGTAATCTATTCCAGGGCAATTACAAAGAAGCCACTCAATAATTATGCGGTAAGAAGAGCATGGAACCTTATAACTTTTTTATCAAGAGTAGCTCAAGCCCTGTGGAAGTAACATACAAAAAAAAAAAAAAAAAAGATGTGGAATATATATATTTTTTCCATTCTTTTGGATTTAAGAACCATGAACTTTGAAATATGCAACCATTAGGTAACAAAACTATACCATGTAATTATTACAGCTAGACGGCTAAAAAAAAAAAAAAAAAAATATATATATATATATATATATATATACACACACACACACATACATACACACACACACACACACACACACATATACATACATACATATATTATATCCTTGTTCAAAGCTTTGCAAACTAAACCTAAAATGTGATCCCTGCAATTTCATAATTAACATGTAACCCACAACCATTTTAATGGATTCCTGTCCAATGCCCATATAATCAGCATACAAAATATATTATATTTTTATAAGATATATATATTAAACCAAACAATACTGCTATGCTAACACATAAAAGCATAGTAACTACTGTGAATTCATATCTATTAACCATACAGTTTAGTTCACAGTAACTGGTTCATAGTTTCTGTAATCTGGTATTTTTTATTAAAAAGATGATGCCTAACAAATACGTGCAGCATCTTTACCAAGCCACTAATGGGTCCTTCAAAATCTGTCCCATTCGGTCATCTTTTGGGAGTTCTACACACAACTTCAAATCAATTTTGAACAGTGTTTTTTACAAAATAAATACGTTTCACCTAATGTGGCCTACATTTACCTACCTAGCCCCTTTATAAAGTTGATGACACTCGCTCGACCCCAGCAAATGGCGGTCGTCTCCATAGGCTCGACAAAATAAGTCCAATGGTTATAGTAAGTCGGTAATTCTGAGAACAGTTGAGCACAGTTCCATGGTGCCTTCTCTTGCCTTATCGTTAAGTTTTCAGGAAGGCTGGTTTCCCAGGTGGACACAAATCTGCATAAAGCACTGTGTGGCTATGTGTTACAGACCGCCCACTGTTTCTCTGCGAGGTATGAAAGGGGTCATTTTTAGCCTGACTGTAATCACACCTACAACTAGCACAGTCTCTATATTTATCTCCGCTACGTGCAATGCTGACACATAGGAGCCTCTGAGCTCTCTCCAAGAACATGACACTGGCCAATGCAGTTTGTGGTAAACAGGGACACATCTCCAAAAACATTAGATGCCAGGGGATAGGAATGTTATAAAGAACATGGGAGATTAGGAGAACGTGTCAAATAGATAATACAGATCACAACAGCATAAAAACAGCAACTAAAAGAACACAGGTAAAATACAGCCAGCCCATAACCATTCAAAACAGATACTTCTTTGGGAACAGATATTTTTTACCAAAAATCTCAGTATGCACTTAATGAAAAAGCTGTAACACAGCCGCAAGAGAGAGACAACTTCTTTATGGCTTTGTGAAAGGGGCAGTAAAAATGAGTTGAAAAAAAGCTTATTATCTCCCAGAGCTACAGTAGTCAGATGGTGCTTCTACTTATTTAAAACTGAGACATCGGCTTTGTGTAGAGGTGTCCCAGAAAAGAGAAGTGTATCAGAGCCCACCTCGGATTCTCCGTTTTCTATACAAACATAGTGTTTCCCCATCTGGCAATTACCACAATGCCACCTCCCAATATTAACAAACAAAACATAAAAACATCAAACAGGGCTTTTAAGACATTAAACAATTAACTATATATAAGTTATTAAAATAAAATATTTATTGTATATGAATAAAAATGTTTTTCAAAATTACAGTACATCAATAATATTTTTATCTTTTTTATACTCGTTCAAAGCATTTAGCGGAAATATATACTGCTTAATCAGGAACATATCTTTAAAATACGAGACATAATTAACTCCTACAACTCAGAATTAATAACCTGGTGAGTTTCTTTCAAAGACTGGTCCGAGGGTGTAGCAGACCAGTCGATGGAAGTAGTCCAACCTCAAATGTATGCATATAAATATATACCCAACCTTATAATATTTCCATACTCAAATGACAAAGTTAAGTCAAGCACCAATTTTGCCTTTTGTATATAATGAATCCAACACCAAAACTGAACCAGGCACCAACCAATTGGTTGGTAAATAGTGTGGAGCGAACTATATATGAAAGGTTCTTTAAACCCAATGTGGAGGACAGATGGAGTTCAAGTATGCAATGGACTTCTCACCAGACATAATGGAATGGAACAAGTCGCTTGTCCATTTCTGCCATTAATTAGTAAATAATTGAATTATTTATTATGGCCAGGCCTGGACAAATGAATACCAATATGTCTCTTATTTTTAGTGAGATCAATAAATCAATCAATCAATTTTCTGTCTGAGAAGCAGAGCAGTGTTCTCTCCAGTAATTTGTTCTAAGTTGAGTGGAAAGAAGCTGGAGGTTGGCAGGATAACACCTGACAAACCTAGTGTTCCCAGTTGTTGTTGCCATTGGAATCCAGTGACTCCTACTATTGTGTCAGCTTTTACTGCCCCCTCTTTTCTTTGTTCCACTTTCTGATGCCCATCCCCCTAGGTACATTCCATTTTTCCATCATCTTTGTATTATACCCCAACTGTCCGATGTCCTTGTATTGTGACCCAACTTTTCAGTAACTACCCACAAGCAACTGTATGGTTACAGAAAAGTGCTAGATGGTGCGCCCAGCTAAAAGAGACTTGGTGAAACCCTGTAGAATGTCCGGTTCTTTTTTAAAGCCTGTATATACAACTCAATGACTCGTTTGCATTAACTCAATGCAGTCACAAACTGTACCTTAAAACAAGCAGCTATGCTGTGCTCTCAGGAGTTAACCCAAGGTTCTTTGGGAATCCTTTTTCATGTTAATACTTTTTCGGAAGACAAAATACTGTGTAAAAATTTAAAGGAGACTGAAAAAAGAAAGCTAGACTGCAGAGACCATGGTACATTCACATTAAAACATACAACCAAAGGAACAGAAAGTGAATTCAGCTACATACAGTACATAGATATACACACGTATGTGTAAAAAACACAACACAATAACATTTAACTTGCCCAGTGAATAGACCCAACCCATTTAATAAATAACCCCGGTGTATAAGCACCCACACCTCTACTACATCAAGATGAGTGACAGTACAGCTCACATAAAGCATTATTATTATAAAGCAGTGAATCAGATATTTGGCAGACATTCCCTGGTGGAGAATGTTTCAGATATGTGTTTTCAGGAGTGACTGATGGCTGTGTTATAAATATACCCATATGCATAACTGAAGTTTATTCTAAATACTTTTAAATATTTACTTCAGTATTTACAGGGCTTTTGGTTTGGGTTGGCGAGTGGAATATTTATATATAGATAGGTTCCAGATCTTAAGTTTTAACCTCATACTAGGTTAGAGGTCTATAAGTTGCATTTTTCATTACTGGCAGTTCAATATAAAAGTCTGTTCTCTTACTGTTCCAAAATTGGCACTGTAGAAGCTATTTTTTTCTTCTTTCTTGGTTTATATTTGATGTAGTATAAAAGTTTAGTTTTGGCATGCTGAGGATGCAGATGCAAGGTGACTATTTATAAATTGTTCATTGTCCACCTATAAAATTAACAGCATTACAGACATAGGAACATCATGAACATGGTCACAGAATAGGGGTATTCCAAAAAATACTTTAATATTTCACATAAGAATTTATTTATGTTTTAACATAAAAGGCAGTATTCCTACAGTCAGGCTTGCCGGGTGACAAGTAGGGCCATAGCATTTCTACAGAGCACTCTGTGCATTAAATAAAAGCATTACTAAGCTAAGCTGTTACCAGACATCAATAGTTTTTGTGTGAATGGAAGTCGATGATTTCATCCTAGGCAGCGGTTCCACATACTAACAAAGCAAGCACAGTGCTCGCATCTTGCCAATAGTTGGTGAGAAACCACACACCCAAAAGGAAAAGTACACATTGAACATCTGCCGGGGAAGCAAGTCATTTTACTGGTTTTAAATGGTGATTATATGGTCTAAAAAGCACACTGAGAAAACCAAATTTTAAGTATTTTGTTTACAGGGCTAGCTAATAATTATGAACCTAAGGAGAGCACAATTAAGATTCTTTTCGGAAATTGCTCGCCTCTCAGTAGAAAGATGATGACTACCATAGGAAATAATCCGCTGCATAGCTTGGAGAAAATCTATTAAATCCATGCTGCAACATCATTCACAGGCATACCAGTATTTGTAATGTTGGACAAAGACTATTACATACCATGTACATCACAAACACCCATTCATTCCCACTTGCCTTTCTGACCTGGTAAAAAAAAAATACTCCCCTAGCCGGTCTCTTCTCTCCTCCAATGACCTACTACTGAATTCCTCACTCATAACCTCATCACATGCACAACTCCAAGACTTTTCTACAGCTGCCCCGACTCTCTGGAATGGTTTTCCTCGTCCTATTCGGCTTGCTCCTACTTTCTGGATACTAAAAACCCATTTTTTCAAACTTGCCTCCCCTATTTCCTTCTGTTTTTTGAAACTGTCACTACTTCCCACCACTATATATCTCCCCTCCTATTGTGAGTTACTTCCCCCACCTCCTAGATTGTAAGCTCTTCGGGGCGAGGTCCTCTCCTCTTGTGTCACTTTCTGTATCTGTCTGTTATGAGCAAACCCTATTGAATGTACAGTGCAGCATAATACGTTGGTGCTATATAAATATTGTTTATTAATAATAACAATAATAATAATAATAATACCCCCATGATAAGTTTTCCTATAACTAAGCACCATTATATCATTTAATCAAGTTAGTATATTAAGTTTTGTGGTCAGTTCTCAAAAAGGACACTATTGCCAGCCACAAACATGAGAAATTTGAATTACTTATTATTAAATCACTTAAAACATTTCTACCACCAATGGTTCCCATTAAAACCAACAAAGATAACTTTTGGTGTTAGGCTGTCTTGATTCACTTGGCCATTTCTGCAAAAGGGTGTTATGAAATTGGTTATAAGTTATAAGAATATCCTTAACCAGGGTTCCTTGTACCCAAGGATTCCTCCAGAGGTGTCAAGGGTTTCCTAAGGCTGCGGCTGACATTCTGACTACCACTCTTCTAAAGGTTTTTTTTCCACCACCAATGTAGGAGGCACTTTCCCACCGGTTTCCACTGGGCTAATGTATGGGCACTACAACAATAAAAGACTCATCAAGGTTTACTTTCATAAAATAAAGTTAAAACAAGATTTATTTTGGAAGGTAAAGCCAGAAAAACCTGCACTGTTAACCAGATTTGAAGTCTTTTATTAGGAAACTGCTTTGGAGCTCAACCCTGCAGCATATAATCAAACATTTCAGAAAAACCCATTAGGTAAGCACAAGAGTAAAATGCCCAAAAAAACACACCTGTAGCTTTTTGAATTTATATACAAGTTTGCTGAAGACCTTTTATGGCTGATCTTTCACTAACATGGAAGGTCCCCTTCCCAAAAAGCCAACCATAAGTAGGTGATAGAAGTATCTAAAAAAAGAAAAATTAAAATGATACTTCGCTTATCCCCGTCTTTTAGCCTATGGCACCTTAGGGTGGATGACTTCATCGTCCTTCTGAAAAGATTCCCATGGAAAGTAGAGAAGACACAATCTTGTGGGAAGACATTCTTGTAATTGTCTGGAGTGTCTTCTGTCAAGATTGTGCTAGTTTTGCATTCCACACGACAGTGACATCATGCCTGGTAAGTTATAAATTAAATTTTCTTTCCAGGTATTTTTTTTTTTTTTTGCCAACATTAGATCTGAGAAGGGGACAAAGAAAGTGTAAGTAGACCCTTAACATTAGGAATATCCTCTTTCTAGGATTTATCTTTTTTTTTTTTTCTCGATACAGAGTTCTAGAACTGAACTGCTGCAGCATGTGGAACTAACAAGGTAGGAGCAGACCTAATGGGTCCGATTTAATAAAGCTCTCAGGGCTGGAGAAGATACACTTTCAGCAGTAAAGCTGGGTGATGTAGCAAACCTGGAATGGATCTAATACAGGATTGAAAACATTTGCTAACAAATAGCAAATGCCTTTTAGGAACTCCAGTCCTGTTTTGCTGGATCACCAAGCTTCACTGATGAAAATGTATCCTCTCCAGCCTTGGAGAGCTTTATTAAATCAGTCCCAATATGCCTACTTATTTTTAACAGCAATTCCAAAAAGGTAAAACCCCATCAGTGAATTGCTTATGCTACCTAGCAAATATTGCTGTACTTCCTGCATGATTTTAGAAAGCTTAATTTTTAAGTATGACTAAACTTAATCTTGACAAATTACTTAAAATATAATAAAAATATAGTACTGTTTTGACCAACCAACTAGTAGAAGTGAAAAACTGGTTAACCACGGCAACTGATCTTCATACCGTAGCACCTAAAATATATACTTTCCTGAAGGTGTGCACGTCCCAATACAAAGAAGTGGAAAATTTTATAATAGTAAAACAACAATAGAAATGTTTGAAATAGAAGATAGCAGTAAAATAAATCCTGACACAAACATCACTATTTTTTAAAAAAAAATTAACTACTGGCCAATCAAATTCAATAGTGAGAAACAAATGTCTACAATTATAACAATAACAGTAACAGAGGATTGACAATGAGTTGCCTATCCTAATAGTGGTCTCCTTGTTCAGGAAATCTGTGATATGCTCCTTTGGGTAATGTATGCTAATCTTTTAAATACTGTAGAGATTATCTCCAGATCCACAAATCCATTTAGGTCTAAGTGTAGGATACACAGCACCAGCAAAGCCATAGGACTTTCTTCAGCCTGGATAATGTTTCCAAGTTTACGTTGCTCTTGTTAAGCATACCAAACTTTATGCATACATAGCACTTGTAGAGATGCATACCAACAAACTTTGCACTTATCTAGATGCACTGCCTGACCCTGAACACCATTTCATGTGTACTCATGAACCATTGTGGCAGGTAATGCAGAATTTTAAACATCCCATGAGCTTTATCATACTCCTTTCACTGATAAAGACATTCGGCAGAATGACTTTAGTTCCTACATTCTTCTACACAGAGGAGTTAAGGTCAGCCCCACGTGAATATTTCTGTTTGTGTATAGCATATCAGGAATTACCTGATTTTTTTTTTATTATGAACACCCTGGTTAGGTCGACTGGAATTATTTCTGGGCATAATAAAAACATTCATCTGAGGGAAACATTTATTGCCCTGCTCAGTAAACATACATGTGCTTGTATGCCATTTCTGAAAGTCTAGATTATGATTCTTGGCAACAAAGGTTTTTTCCAATCAATTGCTATTGTTTTCCTGCTCCAATATTAGCAATCAATTGGTGCTGCTCTCCACACCAAATCTAATACAATTTATTCACCGCAGGGGAATGTGGATGTTTGCATAAGGATCTTTCAATTTCTGTTTCAATTTTCCATTCAATTTTCTGTTACAACATTGAAGTACGTAGTTACCTACTTCTTGATAAAAAAAAGTTCATTAAAAATTAGCTTTCAGTTGATGTAAACCTTCATTCACCGTTACAACATTACAGATAGCAATGAATACCAGAAAAAAACATGTATTTGTAATTTTAAAGAGATTAAAGACTTGCATTTGCTACCTAGAAAAAAAAATGTTTCACTTGCCAAGAATTTTTCAATATATTTAGTGTATTTCAGGTCTGCTGAATGCAGAAATTGCATCAGTTTCACTGAATTGACTTTAGTTCTTGTGATACAGGAATTGGAATAGACAATTTTACCAACATCAAATGTTAACACAGCATATTAATATCAATCTTTATTTACACTAATGTTTTTGCACTTTATATATCAAAAATGTAGCATTATTTTCATGAAACTTTCATTCGCCTTCTTTTTATTCATACATTTTCTTTTTTTACCGAAATAGGAGCACTTCAAAAAAAAGTTGTTTAAATGACCCTAATCTATTTTGCTACATTTGTGGTGAATATTCTGAACAAAAACATTACTGAGAGAAAAAACATTATAGAATTTGGGAAACAAGCATATCTTGCATATTTTGGTATTAAACTAGGGGACCAAGATAAGTTTTGGGCTCTCCATATGGTATGCAAAACTTGTGCAGAGTGTCTACATCAGTGGAAAAATAGAAACTGAAAAATTTGAAATTTGGTGTACCTATTGTATGCCGAGAGCCCAATAATCATCCTAAAGATTGTTATTTTTGTGCTGTGAATGTAAAAGGTTTCAATAGTTACAAGAAAAAGTGGGAGTACCCGGATTTGGAATCAGCAAGGCGACCTGTGCCGCATGGTGCTGATGTTCCCATACCAGTGTTCAGGACACTCCCTGATATTCCTGTATCCGACATGGAGGATATACAGGGTATGGAGTGTAATCCAGGAGTTAGCAGTGGAAGTGAATAGGAAGAAAGTGTTTCATCACATCAGCAGTTCTCCCAAGAAGAGCTCAATGATTTAATACGTGACCTAAATCTGTCAAAACAAGCATCTGAACTTTTAGCATACAGGCTAAAAGAAAAGAACTGTCTGAGACCGGAAGGTAAAATAACGGTTATAGAACAGGAGAGGTTACACTCCTACCATGTTTCAGTGAAGATGGAGACTTTGTGTACTGTTGTAACATCCCTGGACTACTAGCCCATATGGGAGTACCAGAATACCAAGCAGAAGACTGGCGGCTTTTCATAGACCGTTCCACTCGAAGTTTGAAATGTGTTTTACCGCCTAATAGCAACTGCTATGCATCAATTCCAATTGGTCACTGAACAAAACTTAAAGAAAAATATGAAAATATCAAAATGGTCTTACAAAAGCTTTGCTATCATGAACACCAATGGTCCATATGTGTCGATTTAAAAATTGTGAACTTTCTCCTAGCAAAGTGGATACACAAAGTACCCATGTTTCATCTGTTTCTGGGACAGTAGAGCAAAGCAGGATCACTGGAAAAAAGTAACATGGCCTTCAAGGAAAAACATGAATAAAGGTGCAGCTAACATCATTAACGAGCCAATGGTTGACAACCACTCCACTACACATAAAGTTGGGATTAATGAAGCAATTTGTTAGAGCTCTGTACAAGGACGATGATTGCTTCAAATACATTTGTTGATTCTTCCCTGGATTGAGTACTGAAAATATTTAAAGCAGGAATCTTTGATGGACCCCAGATTCGGAAACTGAGAAATTATTCAAATTTCACAGTTACATGACTGATACTGAAGCTTCTGCCTGGCACAGCTATGTCACGGTTGTCAAGAACTTTTTGGGAACCCATAAAGCACAAAATTAGGAACTGGTACAAAACTTGCTCTTAAACTTTAAAAATTTGGGTGCTACTATGAGCATAAAAGTACACTATCTCCATAGCCATTTGCAAACATTTCTAGAAAACCTTGGCGATTTCAGTAAAGAACAAGGGGAGAGATTCCATCAAGATGGAAGAAAGGTAATGGAAGAGAGGTATCAGGACAGATGGGATAGACACATGATGGCAGACTACTGCTGGAGCCTTCAACGCGATTGTCCTGATCATCAGCAAAAAAGGAAATCATACAAACTGAGTTTTTCAATTACTTCTTTTGTGATTAGTTCTGGAAACATACTGACTATAGAATATACTGACATTAAGTATTTAAAAAAATTATTTTGTATACATAGGCATATCTAGTTTAATTTTGCTTAATTTTCATTTTTCATTAGTTTTCTATGAGGTTATTATTGAGATCATTATATAAAAAACTAGAGCCAATCTAGCAAAACCAAAACCATATTTGGAATCTGTGCATCAAACATTTCCTAAAAGGACTTTAAACTATTTGGCAAGAAACTGTTTGCTGACCAGCATAATCAATCATTACGATAAAATTATCCTCATTGCCACCACTAGGGTCATGGATGTCCCAGATTCACCAGCTGAGCATTTCTACAATAACTGGCTGATCCTGATAAACTTTGTAAGGGCAGTATTAGGACTGTAATGTTTTGGTGGGATTTCTACACCTTTGTAGAGACGACTGACAAAGTAATTTCATGGGAAGAAAAGTGCAAATTTTAGATTACAGGTAGTCCTCGGGTTACATACACGGTTGGGACTGTAGGTTTGTTCCTAAATTGAATTTGTATGTAAGTCGTAACAGGTACAATATTTTATTAAATGCAATTAGGACAGATGTTTGTCTAAACATATTATTAGGCAGAGTAGTGTCAGTTACTGTGTAATATCCCCACCATGAGTTAATCACAAACAACACAGAGAAAAAAAACTTTATGGAGCCTAGACATTCAATAACTTCTATAGCAAGCTGTGCTTTGATATGCAAAAAGAAACACCTGCAGAGTTTGTCTTGGACATTAAAAAGTTACAAGATGTTACAGATCAGCTTAGCTCTTAAGCTGCGTACACACTTCCAATTTTTATCGTTGGAAATGAACGACGAACGAACGACGAACGATCGATTGGGCAAAAATCGTTCGTAAAAAAAGAAACCAACAACGCCGACGAACGAGGATAGTCGTTGGAAATGAACGCCCGGACCGGCGGATCGGATTGGACGTCGATCGTTGACCATCTATCGTGTGTACGGTCGTTCATTGATCGTCCATGGTCTGAGCATGCGCGGTGAACGAACGTTCGCTCACTTCCTGTGGTGCACGTCACTTCCTGTATCGTTCAAACGATCGCATCTATCGTGTGTACAATTGTCTGCGAACGATCGTGTCGTTATCTGTATGTACAGGATCGGTGCTATACGATCGTTCGCAGATATCGTGCAGGATTGTTCGTCGTTCGTTTACCAACGATAATAATTGGAAGTGTGTACGTAGCTTTAAGATCAACCTCTGCTGTGTTTAGCAAAAGATTTCTTCTGCAAGTCATGCAAACCTCCCCCCTTATCAAGCCTTCGTCCTGCACAGAGTGAGCAGGAAAGCCCAGTTCGTATCTAGGAGGCGTCCATATGTTGGATGTCCTTAACTCGAGGACTACCTGTATACTTTAAAAAAACTCCCAGAACTGCAAGATCTATAAAATTTTAAGATGCAAAAATCCTTAGGTCATTAGGGCAAGTTGCTCTGTAAAGCTGCATGTATTAGGTAAAAGCATGTACTGATCCAAACTATGGAGAGGAGGATCTCAGGATAGACGTATAAATTGTTTTGTTGCTCTATGCCAATTCCCATAACATTCAGTCACATTGACACCCCCATAACCCAGAAAAAGAAATTGTACCCACTAGGAACACAGACAGAAATAAAAACATGAAGGTTCTAACCCTTCCCTACTCATTCTAAAACTAAAAAGCAATCTTATATACATATACACACACACACACACACACACACACACAAACCTCTGTAGAGAAAATAATTTAGATTTAATGATTTGTG
The DNA here is from genome assembly GCF_032062135.1 of Pyxicephalus adspersus. Classification (NCBI taxonomy): domain Eukaryota; kingdom Metazoa; phylum Chordata; class Amphibia; order Anura; family Pyxicephalidae; genus Pyxicephalus; species Pyxicephalus adspersus. Next base: position 25,432,066 of record NC_092858.1, read on the forward strand.
CACTATCCCTGAGATCATTGCTTCAGGTAAAAAGAACCCTTAAATATCCTTAGGTGATACAGAATACAGGAAAACACAGTAAATAAACTAATTACTGATATTCTTTGATTTCTCTGAGTTTTCATTTTGGTGTCTGGTAGATATTAAGCTTCTCTCTCTCACTGCAGTCTCTGTGGATGACATCAGTGGGTGAACATTTCCCTTCATTGCTGTTGTTACTCAGGAGGCCCCTGTTATGACTCGACCACAACACAGCCAAATCAGGGCTCCTGTCTTCAATTCTATTGTTTTATTTTAATAACTAAATAGTTTCCTTTGTAAAGGGCAAACCAAGAGCTTCATAATGATGTTTAGGAAATCGTAACATTTCCATCTGGCTTATAACCAACCAATGCATTTCTTTGTCTTCACATTCAGTAATTTGCTGCAATCAGAAATAGAAGAGTGAATGACGCTATTATTTGCTTCTGTACATTTAGAATTCTGGGGCTGACTAAATGGATTACAATTGTAATGCTTACTATAACACTAAAAAATGCAGAAATAAATAATTCAATTGTTGTATGGCATGGGAGACATTGGAAACATATGGTGATGGTATATCTAGAAGTAGTCAGTTACATTCCACTAGACTTTTTCTAATGTTGAAGACATTTTGCAGCAACACAATAGATGCTAATTCATCATTGTGTGTGTATAATGGCTGGCAAGGTGCCTACTATGGTTGATAGAAATTATCCAGTAAAGGTCTATAAAGCCTCGCCGTCTATTAAATCACCTACCCAAAAAACAAAAACTACAGCTATCAGAACAGCAGTTTCCATCTTTGGCTTCTTAAAAAGTTGACATTGTACCCAATTTTTATAAATAATGCACAGAAGTCTAAAAAAATTACTTTAAAAATGGCACTGTGCTTATTTGCAAAGCCATTTCTCCCTTACAAATCCACCAATCATATTGAATACATTTTGGAATGGTGTTAATGCAACCTTTACGGGGTAAAGAATGGCATCAATAATACCCTTGAGTTTTATGGAAAGAGATCAAATGCCCAACAGAGCTGCTTTACAATGCCAGAAGACTGACCTATGGAAAATAAGACAGAACCAATTATTGTTTAGGTGCTTAGACTACCACTATGATGGCAACACATTTTCACAGTCTTAATCTAATTGAAGGGTTATATACTTTATATTGACTTTTAAACCTTAAAGTAAAAGTAAGTGATACTTTTAGGGTGAAGCTCTTTAGCATCTGCATGGGCAGTTGAAAGTAAATGGAACGTTAACAAATACATCATATATCTGCTCACACAATAGTATTTTACAGATATGTATTGTATTTCCAAACACACACACACACACAAGCACAGGAATTTCGGACTAAACACAGACATTCAGAGCTGTCTTACATACAAAAGGGAAGTCAAAGGGTGCATAGTAGACACCACAGACTGTTCAGTATAAAACTTAGACCTGGACAGGTGGCAGCCATATCTTTTGTAAGAAATATGCTCAATGTATATTGTGTCCCCATGGCTGTAATAGACAGACACAAAACAATGGAAAAAGCCACTGAATACGGTCAGATGCCATGCCTTAATCTTTTCATGTCAACTAGAAAGAATGCACAAATCACAATCTTTCCTGAACAAACCACTAGTCCTAACAATGGCAGACGTGTTTGAAGTTCAGCCTGTGAATCAACCATACAAAGCAAGGTGTTAGCATTTGCAGGATTACCAAGTGCAAAAAAGACAAAATAATGCAACCACCATAGAATATAGACCCTGTTAGAAGACAATTATCTGGTTGGCGATCCCATGCTGTAGGTCATCGCAGGAAAGTGAGTCCTGTTTACTGTATTTGAGGGCATCATTTGCAGCAGCAGAGAAGATCAGTTAAATAGCAGTCAGTGCCATGTGATATCCCCGGTTTCCCTTTGGCTGTGAATGGTCTCTCAGCATCCTCTGCTCTGAGACTCTGCAGCTGAACAGGATTTAGAGTTGTGCTGAGACCAATGAGCAGAGTAATTCCTGATCTCAGTCCTAGGCTGCTCGGTCTTTATAGCCTCCCTGCTCCCAGTGATCTGTGCCTATTTTAGTGTTCAGCTGGGCTGACTTACTGCTGTTGTATTGTCATTATTTAATTTAATTGAATGTTGCTGACTTGGTCTGTTCCTGACTCTTGAATTGTACGCTGCCTGGACCTAACTTTTGCTTGTCACCATGAATGCTTTCTGTTTCCCCTTGGATACCTCATCAGGTAGACTGATCATCCATGTATAACCTTTAGATTAGTATTCTCGATTTACCGATGTAGAACCTTGCACTGCTTTATTTATGGGTTCCTGGTCCTCTGCTAGCCCTTCCCCAGACGCCACCCCTTGGAGACCTAGTTCTGGGGCAACCGTCTGCTGGGAGACGAAACCAGTCTCTGGCTGAACAGGGGCTTTTTATAGCCGAAAAATGCAGCATTAGGTTGGACAGTTGTCTAGCAAGTACTGGTGCTGGACTAGGGCCTCACACTCTAAAGGTCAAAAATCATTTTCAGCAGATGCATATGGATTGGAAAAACTGTGTGGGTTGGTCATTTGAAGAACTGATACACACCGCCTTTATTTGTGTTCACTAGTCACATGGAAACCTCTTGACCATGAATAGATTTTAGACCTTCTACAGACCTACAAAGCTTACTTTGCATATATGAAACAATTTTAAAAAAAGAGGATTTTTTTATTGATTTCTTTGTCTTGTGCGAAGTTTATTTGCCTCCTAATTCATCCCACAGCTGTGCCTGTCAAGAGACAGAACAAGTCTATAACTTTATTCATGGCCTAGCACAATCACCAATTTACAGCGACTGATTACACAACCAAGGCTAGTGAGCACAATAGGGCTGCCATTATTACATCATGGTATAAATTAATGGCAAACAAAGCCTATCGACTGAACACGTGTGGTTTCCATGACTATCCCATTGTGCATTATTCAGCAATCCCAACTATTGAAAACAGTCACATGCATTTAGAAAAAATAAATGATAAACAGTTCTTTAAAATAAATTATTTTTTTTACAAAAATCTCTGAATGTTATTATTTTATGTATATAATTATATGTGTACCTAAAAGTGGACCTGAACTCCAAAAAAGAACATTTGTTATGGTATGGGGTCCATCAAGAAATGGTAATTAAGCCCAAGCAGTACCCTGAAAGATGTTTTTGTCTTGAAATTCTCATGAAGATAGCACTGTACTTTTCTACTACAGTTTCACAGTTATATATCAGTCTTGTGACATTCTTTTAGAGTTTAGATTTAGAGTGGGATTTTGAGATCACACTAATGTGCAGCCCACTATTTATAGCTGGAAACTGGCAGTGCACGAAAATCAATTCTTCTGTCATATTCTTTCTGTAGATATGTGCTGTCTTAACTTCACCTACCACAACCTGATTATTGCTCATAAATCATCTGATGGTGTGTCATTAGGGTTGTAGTTCTGAGCTCTGTAAAGCTCCACAATGCCTTCAGCTACAAGAGTTTGGTGCTCTAGCCCTTATCGTCCTTTGAAGCTAAAAGCATTGTGGAGCAAAAACTCCACAAAGTTACCAAACACTGAGTGTTCTCTGCAGCAGCTCAGGCCACCATACTCCCAATTCTAAGCATTAATTCAGCAGCCATTCACAGAATATTGCTAATTAGTCTTCTGATCACGCGTCATTGGAGTTGCAGCTCTAAATTGTGGACCCCAAAGCTCCACAATGCTTTCAGCTACTACTGGCCCTTACTGACCATGGTAGCTGAAGGTACTGTGGGGCAAACATTCACAATGAAGTTATGATGTCCATCGAGTCCTCTCCCCAGCAATTCAGGCCACTATGCTCCCCTTCTAAGCTGCCTTTCATCATTAAAATCTCTAAATTCTAAAATGTGAACACAGAGAAGGAGTCCTGAGAGAGAGATGAAGCTGAACTGAGAGACAGACTTCAGTGATTCTAATATGGGCTGGATAGATCGATTGCTCCACAATATCCACAGCTACATTGGCCAGTGTGGACTTGTTTTAAAGTCAATATACTTCATATCAAGAACGTATATACACACTTGAATATCCACACCCAGGCCACTGATTCATATTATGAGCATGTACTTTGTCAAAACATGGGTCCTTCAATGTTGTAAACACTGACTTGTTTAAAGTTTGTGTAAAGGCATTTTTTAATTTAAGTTTTGGATAAATAAGGAAAGGGATGGAGCCTCATTACAGATTTTATTGCTGTCTATGTCACTGCTGGAAAAACTCACGCACTTCATTGGGCCTGGTAACCATTGTCAAGACAAAAAGTGAGGGAAAACTCAACAGTTTGAGTGTCATCACAGCAAAAGGTAAGGGAAAATTCCTAATGTAGACACCAATTCTGAGCATAAATCTCTGGCCTTAAAATTTTGCACATTTTGTAGAGAATTCTTTAGTTTCCTGCTGTATTTTAAGTGAAGGGAAATCTCCCTATTGGGCTGCGGACATTAAACAATAACCAGATAGGATTTTAAACCCTTCTAATCCTCCTGTTTTATACAAAACTAAAAAAGAGGTAAGTGCATTTTCTGTAGTTAAATATTATTTAAAATAACTCTTTGTGTGATATTGGAGTGAGCCAAGCCCATTTGTTAACTGGCTACAACATAACATTTCATCAAGTAAACTGAGATGGGGCTTACTAAAGGTTAAATGCCATATAATGAGCGATAAAAAATGTTCTGCTCTCTGGTGCTGACCATCTCATTCTGTAGAGTTAAGGTAAGAGGCCTGAAACTAGGACTTTGTAAACTAGCTATACAATAAAATGTTGATGTTAGGTATTTAAAATACCAAATAATGGCACAGAAGAAACATGCCCTATGGACAAAGGTCATGACTACTTTTATAGAGCACGTGTGCTTTTATGGTTTACCACAAACAAAAGGGATGTGACCATTATAGACCATTATACAAACATTGAAAGACAAATATCAACAAGACGCGGATAAAGCTTTAGATGTAAATGGCTAAGTATGGATGGAATGTGGCACATTCCAGTAAATAGAGAAACAGATTTAGGCTGCCTACAAACAGCAGTCGAGCCTGAAAACACAACCCAGCCGCCAAACAATCTTAGTCTGCACGTAGGAAACTTGCTTGTTTGTGTCTATAGAGAAGGAAACGCTGGTCCGTTTCGAGTGAAGGAAGAGAGATTTGCTAGGAAAATTCAATCACGGTCCATCAACTTTCCCAAAGCAGGTTAAGTCAAGGTCAAGAAGGTGCCTCAAAACGTATGATCATTCCTGAATGGACTGTAAATCAGATCGAAAAATGGTTTTCTAATGAATCCTTCCTAGATTCTGGAAAGTATATGCGAGGGCATAAAAAAGATTCAATATATCTCTGTAATACATGAACATTTCCTCACTTTTTTCTTTTAAGAATGGATCAAATATAAAAATACCTGGCTGTCAAAAATCCAATAAGCTTTTAAGGTTCTGTTTGGGCTGACAATATAGTACTTTGGCTGCACTACAATCCAACAACACATACAACATGGTCAGACCTTCCTCTTGGACTGCAGAACCCATCTATCTCTTATCCCTTTGTATTCCTCGCCACATAAACACATTGCTTGATACACTATGTAAAAACAAATGGTTTTGGGGGGAGTTATAGGGGAAGCCAATAGTAACTGAATAGGGAAAATAAGGAAAGTGTGACATGTTTCAGAGGGGAGAGGTAGGTCGAGTCTACATTTAGGCAATGCCTGGGAATTCCATTAAAAGCTGAGCTCCTAAACTGTTTAATGTGTCAACATATTTGTAATTCTGTGGCACGAAGATCTAAAAAGTCCTTGCCACACACCACAGCTAGGTCCTGGACTTCTGGGAAGACTATGCAGTTATCAAAGAACAAATCCTTATCCGGGAGCATCAAAGCCTGTGCTTGGATAAGGAAGAACCATCAAATAATGCTCAAGCCACAGTATATGTACTGATAGCACTATGGAAAATAACAGAACCTCAATTACCTGCCTCTTCCTCTGCCATATTGCCCATTGGTGTGCAGGGAATAACTTCAGGCATATATCAATACAGATTCAAATAACTGTGCTCGCCACATGTAAAATAATTTAAATTTTTACAGTATATGCAAACCCACGTACTAACTTCTCATTTAAGTTTTACAATGTCAAAAGGGAAGTACAGTCAGGTATAACCGGTCTCCCAAACCCTTATTACCCATGTAGTTATCCTACCTACCCCTGTCCTACCACATCCCAAAGTGATGTGATTATTTCCATTGCAATTAGAAGCCTATTTTCTCTTCTCTTTGGCTATGATAAGGCAGTGCAAAAAGTACCAACAATGGTTAAGTAGTCCTGCTGTAAGGTAAAATGTGACTGGGTTTGTGTATTAAGATCTACTTTCCCAAAATCACCTAAGCGTGCCCTATTTGCAAATTTTGAATTGCCCTTTTCCAAACTCCTCTCCAGATTGATTACATCTCCGGCAGCTAGAATCACTATTATGAAACAATGGAAGTTTTCTGTTACGTTTTGAATTATATATCTAAGTGAAATAAAACTGGATAATTTTCATCGACTGCAACTTTAGGAATGACCTAGCTGCTTTTCATCATACTTGGGATTCTGGGATAAACCTTGTTGGTTATTTGCATGTCTCTCTAGTTTGGAATCCTCTCTGTCCCTTCCTACTGTTACTTTTCTTTTCTCTCTTTTCTTTCTGGTGGGCTACTGCATTTCTAGATTACTACAATAGTTGTAACTACTCATGGTCAGGTATTGAATCCAAGTATTGTTGCCCTTTTTTGTCATTGTTTATGTTTGTTTTGTTTCTTCTGTTTGTGATCTTTGGACTCCTTAATAAAAACATTGAAATATAAGAGTAATAACAATTGCAAGTTTATTTTCCCACTCCAATCAAAAATGACTGTATCTACCTATATTTGCTAAGACTTAAAAAGAATTAGACACCATTAATTTACAGCAGGTGTCTATTACAGTGCAGGTGGCTTATATTACAGTGACTGATTCACCTGCAGTAAATATATTAACTGCTCTATTTTTAAGCCCCTATAAAATCTTTAAAATTTATCTGTACAACCTGGTTTTAAATTATAATACCCATCTCAGAACCACATACAGGTATAAACAAATACTGCAGTTCATAAAGCCCTCTAAGTCCTCCAGCATGCAGGAACAATGTTTGTGCTCCATAATATGTGTGGAATTTATGGAATTAGGAAGATACAGAATAAAAGAGTATTGCCTGTATTAAAATATTCTTCCATCCCGCTGTAATAAAACAGGTCAAGGTTTATGCATACCAGAACTAAGCTGCCTTTATAACAACTGAAAGTACAGCAATGGACTGAAATAAAAAATAAATTCTGTTACACAACCTGCACCACAGAGACCATTATAACAGGAAGCGTTAAGGGATAAAGGATCATACTTTATTAAAATTCATTGTTTTGAGTGGCTCTGTGAACAAGAAATCAAAAAAAGAATTTTGGGTAAACGTCAGCAGGTGAAATAGTCCATCACATGGGCTGTGCCCACCTGCTGCAAGCAATCCAAGCTTCAACATCCTTAAGCTACATGCCCATCAGATGATTCTCGCCTGAGATGAACTGTCAGTGCCTCATCAATGCATTTCATCAATCTGTTGTGTTGAATTGATAAACAACTGATCAGGAACAAATGCTGTGCTCTCCTATGAAGGACAGTACTGCTCCCTCGTCCTCCCCCTTTCGCTTTACATTGAGCAGAACTATGTTGTGTGTACAGCAATCGTTCAATCATTGCGTTTTGTACATACTGCTTAGTAATGTGTATGCAATTTGGACAGAGACTCCACTCTACTGCATCTAATGTACAGAAACAATGACATCACTGCACAAAGATGACATCACTACTTACCCAACAGAAATATATATGACTGAAACTGAATAGTAAGTGTGTGCATATTGATCGATCTTATTACAACAGGATGGAGTAGTATTTGAAATATGTGCTACATGTAGCTTGTACCTGCATCAGCCCCATAGAGAATGAATAGGGAGGGGCAGTACTGCTCACTGTCAACTTTGCAGATGTTGATTCTTTAAGAAGCAGCACTCTGGGGTGAGTGACCAAGTGCCAGCTCGATCCTGAAGCAGGTCTGATATTTAACACATGATATTTTGGATGATTCTAAAGATATTATGTGTCCAATAAAAAGGAGTGATAAAATAGATTAGATATAGATTTGAGGATTTGTGTCATGTATAGATCATCATATAATGGCAGTATTTGATTCTCCACCAGGGAATGTTTCAGTGAATGTCAGATTCAATGCTTTATATATAGACCCCTAAAAATCAATACCAATACAGCTGCAACCTCCATCTAATCTGATACCTTGCTGTGTGTTTGTCCGGCAGAGGATAAACAATACAACTTCAGTTCAGTTTTTCTGATTTGTTTTCTTACCCCATATATAGCGGAGGTGCAGAATTATATAAACACCAACATGTGGGTTTATGCAGCACAGCAGCAGCAAACAAAGTGCAAGCACACCCAGAGCAATGTCATAAAACACAACCAGGGCTGTCAGATCACCAATCAGAATCCAGCACACCATTTCGGACATCTGTGCATTGTCAGCTGGTGCGTTGTTCACTGCAGGTGTTCTAACACTGGAATGATGTTTATGTCAGTGCTATTGTATAACAAGAGGGGACTTGCCGTGAATGGCGCGTTCACACGGTGAAAGAAGGTACAGTCATTGGAAAGTCTTTCGGTTAATGTGCCCAAACAAAGCAGGTCAGCCTGATTGATTGACAAAGTGCTGACCAGTTGTGACTGAGGGAGGCTTTGGGAACCTAGAAGTCCCAGCATGGATGTTCAGTAAGAGCCATGCTGAGTGTTGTAGTCCCTCAATCATGTGCTGTACAAATAGTGCATTATCTATTGATTAGGACTATAGAACAAATGTTAAATTATAATTCCCTGTCATACTTATATAGTGCAATCCACAGTGATCTATATAATGGGCACCCCAGTAACTGGCACTCTGGCCTTGCAGCAGGTATACCATCTGTATGCTCACCCCATGTTATTCAACATCTCAAAAACATACTGGTAGGGTAAAATGGGCTTTAATCCAAAAATTGGACTACATTGGGGATATTAGAATGTGTACACAGTAGAGGACTTTGTACAGCACTCCGTAATATGTTGGCACTACATAAGTGCATGATAATAATGGTCCATAGACGCAGCATGCCAGGTGTCTACATTCTGAACATTGAGCCCTGTGTGTCAGATGTTTGTATATATTGTATGTGTGAAGGGGGTGACATGCATTATGAGTGGCAATGCACACACAGTGAAAGCAGAGATAAAGAAATCACAAATAATGACCCATGAGAATGACTGCCCCCCATATACAGTATCATTTAGGTCAATTATAGATTCATCGCATCTTAAATGCAGCCATGAAATGCAGTGCAGGGCAGGGCAGAGGTGCAGTTGCCATGGGCATCCGATGACTGCAAAATCAGACTGGTTGCCCAGGTAAACAGCACCTGGCACATTACAACTCCAAAGCAGTCTTTTGTGTGTACAAGGCCTGTGCTGGCATCAGACGCCAGTCAGTGCCCATACCCAGGGGGGCAGAAAGAGATGCAAAGGGCAGTGATGCACCGCAACCTCTTCTTCCATGGGCATTGATCTATCTGGAAGGTGGCTGCTTGTTGTCACCACACCTTGCACATCACAGCCCAATGTGAGCAGCAGCAGGCAAGGCCTGGACCAGCATTGCAGGTGCCCAGCTATGGGTAATGGGATCCATGGGCACTGAGGGGCAGGTGAAGGGATGGCACCGTACATTGTACTCACCATTGCTCCAGGATTTCAGCAGATATTTGATGCTGATCTCGAAGAATCCAGAGTCCTGTTGGCTGGCCATGGCTTGTGCAGGGAAGGGAGGCAGCAGGTACAGATGAGGGGCACAGAATACCAGGCTGAGGAAATGAAGTCTGCGGATCCCTTCCTCTCCTTCCTGCTAGGTATTCCTCATTAAAAACACATGAGATGCTCGTCCTCTGCTCCTCCTTCACTGCGGGCTGTCAATGGCTGCCCACAGCATGGCACGGATCAGCACTTCTCATCCTTCCAGGCGGCGGTCTCAGTCCTCCGGTGACGGCTCCCAGGTTCCTGTGCTGCCTCTCTGCTCACAAATCCGGTGTCACCGAGGAGGGAGGAGGAGGATGGGGAGGAGGGAGGGGGGCATGTGAATGAGGCTTCTCTATAGAGCAGAGCTGGTGCGGGCATTACCCATCATCATCTGTTCCTCCCGGGCACAACAGCAGCAGAGCCCCCCAACACAACAACTACATCACAGGCTGGATCATCACCAGGCTGCGGTAACCAGGGGCTGCACCCCAGCGACGGCCCGGCCAGGAGCCGGCCAATCAGAGGACAGATAGGTCATCACGGGGCCCGGTAGATGGACCCAGTCTGAGGATGGCCACCACATACAACACTATATAAATACATATGTGTGTGTGTACCCCTCATATCTATATATATATATATATATATATATATATATATATTACATCATATATGTCTCTAATAGTATAAGTACACCTCATGCATCCATAAATATATGTAATATATCGTATATACTACATCATATCACCTCATTGTATATGTTCCCTCATAGTATATGTGTACACTATATATATATATATATATATATATATATATAATATATAGTATAAACTACATCATATATGTTCCCTCATAGTATATGTGTACACTTCATACATTTATATATACATTTTTATATATATATATATATATAATATATAGTATATACTACATCATATATGTCGCTAAAAGTATATGTTTACACCTCATACATCCATACATTTATATAATATATAGTATGTACTACATCATATAACACCTCATTGTATATGTCTCCCCATAGTAAATGTGTACACCTCATACACACACTGGATATAGATATATACACATACACTATGAGGAGACATATAGAATGTTTTACGATAGATTAGATAGATAGATAGATAGATAGATAGATAGATAGATAGATAGATAGATAGATAGATAGAGGGAAAGAAGTATTTGATCCCCTGCTGATTTTGTACGTTTGCCCTCTGACATGAAATGATCAGTCTATAATTGTAATGTTAGGTTTATTGTAGGTGTGAGAGACAGAATAACAAAAGAACCCACAAAAAAACCAGTGCTCAAAAGTCCGAGCTTGATGTGCATTGAAATGAGTGAAAAAAGTATTTGATCCCCTTTCAACAGCAGGATTTCAGGTTCCCAGGTGTCTTCATTGTATGCAGGTAACGAGCTGAGATTAGGAGCAGCCTCTGTAAGGAAGTGCTCCTAATCCAAGCTTGTTATAGTACCTGTATAAAAGACACCTGTCCACAGAAACAACCAATCAAATTCCAAACTAGCCACCATGGCCAAGACCACAGAGCTGTCTAAGGATGTCAGGGACAAGATTGTAGACCTACACAGGGCTGGACTGGGCTACAAAACTATCACCAAGCAGCTCTGTGAGAAGGTGACAACAGTTGGCGTGATAATTCGCAAATGGAATAAAACACAAAATAACAGTCAATCTCCCTCGGTCTGAGGCTCCATTCAAGATAACTCTTGGTGGAGTTGCAATGATCATGAGACAAAGCTACCCAGAACTACCTCTGTTGGGAACTTGTCATTTATTTCAGGGCAGCTGGGACAATAGTCACCAAGAAAACAATTGGGTGCTACTATAGTGTGATTCCTACTATAGTGTCTATAGTGAATGGTACCATTCAGCTTTCCTCTCCTAGCGACAGATACCATTTCGGAGCAGACTTCCCGACAGTAATTGAACCAGTCAACCACAGTATTTGTGGATCTACCAGTAAGCTTTGGCACTTCTTCCATTGGCATTTGGTAAACTAGCCCTAAAATTTCAAATTACAATGGAGTCTTCCATTCAAATTAGTGTAATGGAAGAATTTGTTCCTCTTTCTTACTGTTTGAACGGACTGACAACCCTTTCTTTTGCACCTCCATACTGGCACATTATGTCCACGGACCTTCTTGTTTGTAAACATCGGCCCACTGGGCCATCGCACTTGCGGCAAGAATTTTCCTCAACCAGGAGACCATGTTGAAGGTGATATGGTGACGACGTTTCTTCACTTTGCACCACTCCAGTATAAAACTCTTGTAACAACTTTTTTGTAAGTGTATGCTTGTTTGTACTGGTTTCAATGGCTAATCCTAATAGGAATTTTATTGAAATAGAAGGTGAATTATTTTTTTAAGGTGAGGTAGTTTTTTTTTTTTTTTTAGTAGGGGTGGTTGATATGATGCTATAATGGTTACTAAGGTAAACAAAGAAGTTTTTGGAGTAGTAGGCTATAAACAGAATGTGATGTAGGAACACAAAATTATGGTAGTAATCACACTATAGTAGTACCAACAATTGGTAACGCACTGCGCCGTGAAGGCCTGAAATCGTGCAGAGCCCACAAGGTATACCTGCTCAAGATAGCACATGTACAGGCCCATTTGCAGTTTGCCATTGAACATCTGAATGATCCAGAGGAGAACTGGGTGAAAGTGTTGTGGTCAGATGAGACCAAAATTGAGCTCTGGCCATGTTTGGAGAAGGAGGAATGTTGCCTATGACCCCAAGAACACCATCCCCACCGTCAAACATGGAGGTGGACACATTATGATTTGGGGGTGTTTTTCTGCTAAGGACAGAAGACACCTTCACGGCATGGAAGGGACAATGAATGGGGCCATGTACCGTCAAATCCTGGGTGAGCTCCTCCTTCCCTCAGCCAGGGCATTGAAAATGGGTTGTGGATTGGTATTCCAGCATGACAATGACCCAAAACACACGGAGAAGGCAACAAAGGAGTGGCTCAAGAAGAAGCACATGAAGGTCCTGGAGTGGCCTAGCCAGTCTCCAGGCTGGTTGATAGGGGATCAAATACTTATTTCACTCATTACAATGCACATCAAGCTCGGACTTTTGAGCACTGGGTTTTTAGGGTTCCTTTGTTGTTATTCTGTCTCTCACACCTACAATAAACTTACCATTACAATTATAGACTTGTCATTTCTTTGTCAGAGGGCAAATGTACTAAATCAGAAGGGGATCAAATACTTCTTTCCCTCACTGTATATATATATATATATATATATATATATATATATATATATATACATATATACACACACACACACCTATATATAGTATATTTATACTACATTATATATCACCCTATGATTATCATCTCATAGTGATACCTTGTATATGTCTCCTCATAGCATATAATTGTACAACTCATACATATTTATTCATATATTATATATATTACCTCATAGTGATATCTTGTATGTGTCTCCTCATAGTATGTATATATACCACTTCATAAATATACATTGTTTATGTTTCTTCATAGTGATGCATTGTTCAGTATATGTCTCCATAACATTTGTAGTCATTGCATTTTTTGAGAAATATACAGAAAGCTCCTTACTGTGGTTTAAATTTTGTTTTACAGTATAAACACCTATAACGGCCTCTAAACGCTCCAACTGAAATCAATCAGGGCGTTTATAATCATTAATGCTTCCATTAACCCATCATGTTTAAATACAGCTATTAAAGACCTAGGGCTAATTCACACTGATGGTGAGGTTGTGTTGCGTTTATCGCTTCCTTGTGCAAGAAATTGCTGCCCCTTGGGGAGGAGATTAATGTATCCCCATTCAACAGACGAAATAATAAGATCAAAAAGTATTTTAAATTGTCTTGTAAGGTGATGCTGTAGTATTTCTACCTGATAGACACCCAACATCTAAAGGAGCAAACATAGAAAGCTGCTATTTGCATAGTAAATAGCAGTAGTAGTAACTATTTGCAAGTATATTATTGCTGACAGCCTGCATTAATTATTTGCACAAAAAAATTCTATAGACTCACGATTTTATGCTTATGCGTAAGTGTATACAGTAAAGCATGATGTCCAACATACCAAACTATCAAACTCAACAAATAACCAAAATCTGAATATTACTTATTAGGCAATATTAAGCAAACCGGATAAACTAAATCAATTACAAATATTCCAGTACATCGAAGGTGCAAACACAGGCCTGGCTTTTTCAAAAATGAAAACAATCTTTATTTCAACTTAATTCCTGTCTCATTACCACCCTGACACCGATTGCCTGATTTATTAAAGCTCCCCAAGGCTGGAGATGATACACTTTCATCATGAAGCTGTGTGATCCAGCAAACCAGGAACAGGTCTGTTTCAGGATTGAAAACATTTGCTAACAAATAGCAAATTACTTTTAGGGGATCCATTTCAGGTTTGCTGGATCACCCAGGTTCACTGATAAAAGTGTATCCTCTCCAGCCTTGGAGAGCTTTAATAAAAACAGGCCCTGAATGTCAAGAAAATCATTATAACACAGACAGCAGTAAACCTGATGCAGCTTCTTTCTCCACATTTTTGCCCAGTAAAATCACATACTACAAGCTTAATCTACCAAAAACCTCCTTTTGAATTTCTAAAGATTACATAATGGCTGACAGAGTTCAAAGAATGCTTAGCGACTTGTACAGCTTCAAACATTCTGAAGATTGCGTCGTTCTTGGAGTTACTGGAAATTCCACTTTATAAGTTTGGTTTGAGTGAGAATACATCAGACAGATTGAGTTCTGGGTATTTGGCACAGGCTGACGCTGGATGCAGTCTGCTCTTTATTTTCCAATGATTTAGGCTAAAGAGAGATTACAGCATTAGAAGATATTGTCAAATATTTTATGCCTGGTCTTTGGAGATGGCACCATCAACGCATTCTACAGATATGGAAATCTATGATGTATTCTGCTAATAACCAGCAGTTGTATTCTCCAATGTAAATTCAGAATGTGAGAGTTACAAAATAGAGTTAGAAAATATGGAATAGAATGTGGTAATCACAGATATAATGTCACTGAATAAGGAAACACCCTATGGGAAATCATATTCCCAAGTGCAGAAATCATTAGCCAGCATCTGGTAGCAGAGGTTTATAGTAATGTATGGGAAAGCTCTATGGTCAGGAATCATAAATGTGTAGAGAAGGCGAAGAGACATTATTAGGAACCCGGAAAAGGACAAAGTAGATAAGTTGCCTATGGATTCCTTATGGATTCTTATCAAAGCAGTAATTCATATCCGCTACAATTGGGAATATACATTTCCTTATTACTTTTCAAGAAAAATTTTTTTTTCAGCAAAAAAAGCATAGGCTCATTGTTTAAAGTGATGAAGACAACTCACGAGCCAACTGAAAATTATCATAATGGCAATTACATTTTTAACATTGATATAAAAAATTTTATCACCAAGATACAAATCGGAACTGCCCTGATAAAATAAGGGAAAAAAAATTATATTATGCATACACACATATGTAATACCTATAAAATTAAATATTCTTATCACACAGGCAGGCACATAGGAGTGAATATTTAGCTGTACAATTCATCCCGCTTTCTTACATTCCCTGTATGTCAAGTGCTTATAAGTGTATAAACAGCACATGATGTCAGGTTGTGTTGTTTACATGGTACAAACTGCACTTTGTCATTACATGCCTCCCTCTGTCACAGCAAGCCCCATCTATAGTCGTGCTGAGCCTGCCTACTCAAATCCCAAAGTCCCACTCACTTTTACTTGTTTATTTAAAAAGAGTATGCATCACTATGCCTGCCAGTATGTTGTCATTTAAGACATGCCACTTTACCCTTGCAATTTTTTTTTTACTATGTATATACCACCTGCTAGGCATACATAGTATACAACCACATCCTATTCCCAGCATCTGTTAAAATTGTTGGAAGACAAGAATAGAAATGGGTGCTTGGGATGATTGTGACTTGTGTGTGCTAGCACAAAAGTTACATCATCCATGGATGTGCAGGAGTAACATTGTACCTTAAAGCAGTGGCGTGGCAGGAGCGAGTACTGGAGGGGTAGCACGCGGGAACCTGCCAAATCTGGAGTGGGCATACTAATATTAGGGCTCAGTCACTCCATTAAACCTACATTAATTTGTATCAGCAACATTGCTGATTTGTGTTGTGAAGGACTCAGCTGTTCAATGCAACAGGTTGTCAAAACGCATTGCAGTGCTTGATTTTTTTTCCTGATTGTATGCAATTCAAATGCATTGCAATGTGTTAGAACAAATTGCCTTGTTTCTGCACTGGGACTGCTTTGAGCACCACTTCTGGTGTGAATGAGCCTCAAGTGTTCCATAATGTGCAATTATGCAGCGTACTTATAGATTATGTCAAGAGCCCACCTACACAGATGGAATAAAGATCAGCTTTAAGGTACCGTTTGTTAAAAAAGCAAAACACAACAAAAAAAATCATACCAATATGGACATCAGCAGCCTCTGAATTTTTTATTTTTTTATTTTTTATGGCATGACACTAAATTGCATTTACTAAAGAGTAGGATTTAACATAAATGGTGATATTTTTAAAAATAATAAAAATAAAATTTAAATGAAATATAATCTTTTTTAAAGGATGTTTTGGTACTCACATAATTACAATTGTATAACGCATACAAAATATTTTTTTATTACAAACAAGGTAAAATTACATAGCAGTATGCCACTCTTTTGTAATAATATTAGCATTAGGAGAACATTTGCATTAACATGGCCTCCAATAAATCTGTAACTGTCCTCCAATTCTCAGTGTGTTTTGCAATTACTTTATAGAAAAATAAGGCACACATCATAGTGGCTCTAGATTCTAGAGATCACCAGTGAATAGAACTCACAATCAGAAGCATATAGATGTGTGTGGGCATCTACTTCTGAAAATCCTATAATATGCATTAACTGTCCCATATAGAAGTGGTCTAAACCATGTAAATGTGACATATCTCCCAACATTAATGTTTTGCTTGTGCAGTGCTAATTTGCATGAATATATTTTTACATAAGGGCAGAATGGATTAAGTTTGCATTGGACTAAGCTTTGGGCAAGGGTATAAGTTTATAAATGGCATCACGTGGTGCATAACACAGGGGAAAGGTATTTGTGTCTGTTATAAAAACAATGTACTTCATTTGCAAAACCCATGACAAAATCTTGAGCTTGGAATGAAGCTAGAAAAATAATGGTTGTGTTTTCCACCTCAGAGATGACAGTCTACATTCCTACATGTCCCAGGCATGGCAGAACTCAAGGACGTCTTGGAATCACTTGCGTTTAACAATCTCAGACTCATCTATTATGATTGATGCTTACGATGGATATCGTCATTAAAATGTTCTGTTTTTGTTGTCATTCATAGGGGGATTAGGAAAGCTGTAGTGAGAAGAACATCTGAGGGAGTTTGTATCTGCCAGTACACAAGAACACAAAATTTAATGGTTTTCAAATGAGGTAATTTTTTTTGCAGTTGTGTATGTGGTTGGGTGTGGTGCACTTATGTATGTTACTGTATTATTAATGTAGAATAGGCCAACATCAGCATTTTTTTGGATGGCTTTGCTCCACCTTAGCTCAAATTTCTTTAACAAGTTGTTATGATTTGTTAATTTTATGTCACTTGATGAGGATATATGTAAATGAGCAGCACTTGTAATTCTAGAAAGCCATCATGGACTTTTGTAGGGCTCTATGCTTTGCAATTTAGGAGAAGTGGATTCATGCATCCTCTAGTTTTGTAAAACATCATTCCAAGAGTTGTCAAAGCTACGGATATCTCTACCGATTTCACTGGAAATGATCTTTGATTGTGCTGGGTGATGGTTTTTCAAGTTATGACTGCACATACAGTCTCTGTTCCCATATTGCTATTCTATTGAAAAGAGAGGGAAGAGGATAAGCTCAATGTGTCCTTCCTATCGGTAAAACAATAGCTATTTGCACAATTTTCACTGGAAATGATCTTTGGTGATTTTGTTGGGTGATGGTTTTATGAATTAATGCTGAACTGACAGGCCGCTCCTCTATTGATGTTCCATGGAAAGGGTAGGCAAGAGGATGAACCCTATGTGTCCTTCCCATTAGAAAAACAATGGCTGTAGTGTCAGCATGTAGTAATTTGGCGCCAGTATAGCACAGCTCTACTGATGGCAGATTTACACTCAATACAATTATGAACAATCAAAAATGAAACCAAAAATCTAGCTTTGGCCTCTGTGCCTAGTGGTGGATCTTAACGGCCCCCTTGGGGTTGATTTCAAACAAACCAGTCATTTGGACATTGTCATTGCAATAAAGACCCCAAATCACCATATAAACGTGTTTTAGATCAGTGACTCCAAAAGCCAGACAACCAACAGCATAGCCAGGGAACTGAAAATTTAGGAAGCAATGGGCAGCAGTGGCATAGATTCAATGGCCTCTTTTTTAGAAACACCTTAATAGTATTAGGTTGGTCTGCATTTTGTTTCCAGAACTGTAGTGATTATTATTTTTCTGTATACCTTGGTTATGATGTGTGGTTATTTTAGTTACTGCTTAAACCAGTCTCCTCATTCACTTCTAACTTCTGGCATCAACAAGGCATTTTCTCCTGGAAAATCAGCACTCACAGGATATTTCCCTAAGAGTTGGCTGTGTGTGCAAAACCCAGCAGATCAGTTTCCAAAAAACTTATATATATATATATATATTTTTTAAATGTTATTTATTTTCATTTTTAGTGCATGATTGCAAAGAAAATGTAGAATAAAGGTGTAACCTGTATAGAGGGATGGATTTTGGATAGTTACTACTGTGACCTCTAAACCATGGCCCACAATGCTTTAATATAAACCCACACAAAGTTCAAGTAAAATAGAGCTTATTTGTATAGTTGTTCAAGATTAGCGACTCATTCGGGAGCAAGAGGTTAGCAAGGGAAGCCTCCTAGTATTCCTGTAAAGTAGCCCCGACTAGAATGCAGTAGCAGTTTTTTCATTGTCTGCAAACTAAAAGAATGCATGAAGCTGCCCTGAGTATTGTGTTTGGCCTAGTGCCTAAACAAAGCAGCTTTGTCACATAATTTAGGACACTTGGCATGCAGCATGATATTTCCGTGATGCATTTTATAAACCTGCATTGTATAAATCAGTAAATGTGACACGTGTATATAGAAAAATAAAGCTCCCACAGAACCAGAATAACCAGCAGAAACAGTGGTTTATTTGGGCTTAGTTACAAAGTATAACAAGATGAATGTTGTAATGCAAAGTATCTAAGATGTGTTTCTTTTTTATTTGTGTGAGCACACAGACATTTGGAAATCCATTAGTTGTTCCCATTGCATACTGCAGTGAAAATACATACCTAATGAAGAGTATTTATAGAATGATACAGCAGCAGGATGTCCACTGAATCTAATGTTTTTATCCTACACAGAATTTTACCAAACTATAAATGATTTAGTGGATCAACATCCTCTATGGTTTACAATGTTCATTACATGCTGCCTCCTCCTGGAGCCTATTTATAGCATTCACTGTACACAACCATTGTGGCATGCCTACAATACAGGAGAGATCCAGGAGCTGGAAAAGTTAATTGTTTAATTGGGGGGATTTTAAATAAATTTTAGATTTAGAAATGATGGAGGTCAGATAGAATAGCTAGCTCTTCCACATTGTGCATGTAATACTTCTGTTGGATAACAAAAGTTTGGAGTATACCAGAGCTGCCTTCTTACAGGTACAAAATAAGATGAGGCTTTGTCTTCCTTGCCATAGAATGCATGCTACCCAAAAATGAAAGAAAACACCTAAATATTGCATGCTGTATGTTTTGTGAATGTTAAAGAACAAAAGCATGGTTAAACATACAAAAGGCCAAGTTCTGTCTTTTGAGTACCTGAACCTGGAAAGACATCTCAGCAGCACTGGAAAGATTTTGGTACCTTAGGTCATTGTTACTACAATACACCAGCACTGGCCTCAAGCAATTTAAACCAAAAAAAAATCGCAAAGGATTCACCATAAGACAATACCTATCCTTAGGCAGCTGCACCGTTAGAACTTGCAAGACTGACCAGGGACAATGCATGTATGGTAATCACTCCTATTCACCTCTCAAAGCACAAATATTTTTATTCACACAATGAACATTGTTTGCACCATATTTTTTGGCAGCTAAATAATGAATGTCTGTAGATGTATTTATACATAAGCTCTTTTCTCAAACTCATACTATGTAGGCCCCTTGCAGGCTCTCACATACAAAAATTATACATATCAGAGCTGGTACGAAGATGAACCGTTTGCAACCAAAATGCCTAGTAGAGCAAAAGCTTTATAAAGTGTAAGCACCCTCAAATGTATGTACAAACCTTTCACCATCTCCCCAAACATCCTAAGTGCCAAAGCACTCTAATACACTACAACTGTTTTTTATTTAGCATTAAAAATATCATATTTGAAAATACAAAATGTTGCCAGAGAAATGAGGGCAATGCCAGGCAATGAGGATTTAAGAAGAGAACAGTTTAAGGAAGATACATACTTAGAAGGTCCAATTTAGCATTGTTGGTTTTACAGATACATTGGGCATAGAAACAAGAAAACTAATATTATATTACTAATGAGGGGAGAGATAATGTATAGCAAAAGGTTGTCTGCGTAAAGGAATTATTTATAGTGTAAAGGGATGTTTTGGAGGCTGATTGCCAAATGTTCCATTGTGAAGATGTTTATTAATAGTGGATAGCCCTGTCTAGTCTTGTTATTTACATAGAAAGAATAAGGTAATTTACCCCTGGCACGAATGTTCACTGTCTGGTTATTGTATACAGATATGGTTTTGGCTACAAATCATCTAGAAGTCTTATAGGATTTTGGAATGTTGCAGTGTGTCTCCTACATTTTTCTATCGCTATGGGACTGCTATTATTAAATGGGACTCCAGTTGTAGGTTCACATTGGTAATTGACCACAGCCCATGGGAAGGAGTCAAGTCTTACTATATCTTGCATTGAATGCCTGACCTAGGAAACAGCCCCGAATTTAGACTAGTAAGTTTCTAGAAGAAAACAGCCTTGTTGCAGATCTTGTAAAAAGCGGACAAGGCTTAAAAATTTCTGTTTCATCTAGAACTTAGTGATGGAAATATAAGTAAAACGTTTTTAGGGTTTTTACAGTGGAATACGAAAAATATAAATTGGAGAAAAAGGAGGAAATAAAGGAAATCGAGACAAGAATGGAAGGAGACTGGAAACGGAGGTTGTTCCAATTAACCTGTCTAAAAAAAATTTGCTGTAGTTTACCTACAGTACAGGTCTTCTTCGTGCCCTTCTTCTTCTGGCTGTAGGCAGATACTAAATGTTGCAGAAAATGGCACCTCAAAGTGACACTTAGTGCAACATTCTCCTAAAAGTCCAGGGTTGCTGTGAATTCACTTTTTAGTTACATTCCCAAAGCAAAACTAGGTTTTAAGGTCCTTACTCTCCTGATAAGGAGTTTGTTAGAAAAAATATATATTTGCAAGCATTGTGTGGCTTCCACTTTATTAAAAAAGGTCAGTGACATGCCTTGGGGAAAATCTGAGTATCTGAGGTCAAAAGGCCTGGTAAAAGAAGATGCTGTACATCCTGCAAATTGTTACTTTAAGTGGCTTCTGCTAATTGGTGTTAAACAAGGCACCTATTAAAGTTTTTTTTTTTTTAACCAAGGCATACAGGGAACATCTTTTGTAACTGTTCTAGTATGACTCAAACTATGTAGGATGAATGGATTTTCTAATCTACCACACTTGTGAGAAAAAATCAAGTACAGTAATTTCTAGTTTCTAGGAGGTCAATAGCTTTTTGATGTTTGGGGGGTGTTGGAGCAATGAACCTTACCTATAAGAAACTACCCCAGAGAACGTTTCAAAACATAGTTTGTGTTAAGGTAAAGAAGTCCTGGGAGGTTGACGTGTAGGTTTCTAACAGGTTGTTGGATTTTTTTCTCAAAATGGCTGACTTGCCATTGAGTTCACCCTTTCTCAATGTCCTAACTTTTATGCTGCCTTCTGGACGCTGTCCACCACGCAAAAGTCCTATTTGCCTGCTGTCACTTTGCCTGCCATTTTCTGGAAAACCACAACTTTATGGGTGGCAGAGACTGTTGCTAGTGGGTTGAGTTCACCATTTCTCAATGTTCCAATGTTTGTGCTGCATTCCAGACGCTGTCCATCACGCAAAAATCTTATTTTCCTTTGGTCACTTTTCCTGCCATTTGCTGGAAAACCACAAGGTCTTTTTTAACTTTTGTATTTTTTCCTTGTTGACACTGTTCTCTTACACTTACCTAGCAAATTTTGGTGGTTCTAACAGATATAGGGGCTTTGCTATTAATGTTCCATGTAGATGGGGATGTTTCCTTTCACACTTCTACTTTCTGTTTGGGTAGGGTAACGATGAATTAAAATATTAAGACTTTTGCAGGTAAAATAACCACAAGGCAGTGTACAGGAGCTCTGTACCAGGTTCTGAAGGACCCTAACACCCACTGCTGTTCTAAATGGGAAGTAACCTGATAGTTCAAGGGAAAAATCACAACTACACTAACCCGGGAATGCCATCCAAAGTAAAAACTTAAGGTCAAGTTCCTTACAATCATTAAATTATTAGTATTATTGAAGGATATAAGTTTAAGAAAGTTTTGAAAATTAAAGTCATAATAT
The DNA here is from genome assembly GCF_032062135.1 of Pyxicephalus adspersus. Classification (NCBI taxonomy): domain Eukaryota; kingdom Metazoa; phylum Chordata; class Amphibia; order Anura; family Pyxicephalidae; genus Pyxicephalus; species Pyxicephalus adspersus. The sequence continues at coordinate 25,454,854 of NC_092858.1, forward strand.
AGTACCTATTCTGTTTAATATGACCAGGAATATGATCAAATAAATCTTCCAAACTAACTAAAGAAAGACATTTCCCTCCTTTACACAAGACTTCCAATTTACTGGTTTCTAGGCCGCTTTCCTGTTCCAATGGACATTGAGCACGTGCCCATTATGCACCTGGACTAAAACAGCTTTGCAACAAATATTTTCCGCCTAATCACATAACAACCTGTGTATGGGGCATGACAATCTTAGAAAACTGATGCTGAAACCCAAAAAAAGATAGTGGTCTACACAGTTTGGTACAAAAGTCAGGTGTGTTCATAAAGGAAATATTTAGGTTTCTCAATGAATGCATTACCATAGTAATTTACCTATATACCGTAAAAAAAAAAAAAAAACAGCATTAGACTATGAAGTAAAAAACTATTCATACACAGCATCTCTGAGACTAAGTAGGCATGAAATATTTTCCTTGAAATGTTTTCCCAGCCTGACAGAATGGAAACTTTCACCTAGAAATCTGTGTAGGTTAAAGTAACATTAGAAAGTAAATTCATTTACTAGTGTTTTAGCTGTGTTTTTTCATTACACAAACATAACATAAAAGTGTGCCTTTGTACAACCATCTAAACTGCTGACGCCATGGGTGTAGACAAATCATTGGATTGTTGTGTATATATAGGAAAATGTATACAAAGTCTGCAGAGCTCCAAGTGTTTCATATGCAAAGTAGGTTATTTCATTGCATATGTAGTGGGGGATATGTAGTGGTGGAAAGTAGTGATGGTTTCAAAAGACAGAAGAAGATGGGTAGGGAAGTTTGAAAAAAATGGGTTTTGAGTGCTCTTTTAAATGAGCAGAAAGTAGGAGGGTCCAGTGAGGGTTTCTTTAGGATAGGGAGAATTATAGCATGTTTGAAAGGGGAGGGGTATTTACCAGTAGAAAGGGAGAGGTTGTAAAGAATGGTGGTGGAGGAATGGGCATGGAGTAGGTCAGGGGAATTGGGTCAAGTGGACATGTAGTAGACGGAGATGATGAGAGAAGAGTTAAGACTTTGTCCACAGTAATAGGGCTCAGGGAGGCCAGTGATGATTTACAGGTGGAAGGGGTGGGTATGGTTGGAGTGGCTCGGTGAGCAGAGACATCATGTCTGATTTTGTCTATTTTATCTCTAAAGTAGGTGGCTATGCCTTGGGCAGAGAAGGATGTTGGGGGAGCAGGTGTTGGTTTAGAAGATAGTCAATTGTTGAGGTGTTTGCATGGGTTGGAGGCTTGAGAGGAAATGACAGCAGAGAAATAAGTTTGCTTGGTGACAGTGAGCTCTGTGTTAAAACTTTGTAGCTTGGCTGTCTAGTCCATAAAGTGAGCGCTGACGCCAGATTTTCTCCAATTGCGCTCAGCTGCACGAACAGTCTTTAACAGTCAGTAACTGTTTGGTGTGATTGTTGTGCCAGGGTCGGGGGTTGGCAGGGCAGGGGTACCGGAAGCTGGCAGGGGCAACTTTATCCGAAGCCAAGGAAAGAGAGTGCTTAACAGGGTGGCAGTTTCATCTGGGGAGGTGACTTTGGAGAGAGCGGGGATTAGGGACCCAAGGCAGTTTGACAAAAGGTTGTGGTCGAGGTTACAGATATCTCTCTGCCATTGACCAGGTCTGGGGTGTGGTAAAGGGGGGCAGGAATTCGATAGATTGAAGGTGATAAGGTTGTGATCAGAAAGGGTAAATGGCGAGTTGTCAAGGAGGATGAGGTTGCAGAGTTTGGAAAATACCAAGTCTAAAGTGAGTCCAAATGAGGAGGTAACGGACAGCAGTTTGGCTGAGGAGGGAAGGTTGGGCTCATCCACTGCAACATTAAAGTCACCGAGGATGAGGGTGGGCAGGTCATGGGAAAGAATGTGTGGGAGCCAGGAGGCAAAGTTATTCAAAAATTGTGATACTGTACCAGGGGGGCGGTAGACAACACCAACAATGAGGGGTAGTGGGCTAAAGAGACGGACAGAGTGGATTTCAAAAGAGGTGAAAATGAGAGAAGGCGGGGTAGGACGGACAGTGTATGTACAGTTAGGTGAGAGAAAGAGACCCACACCACCCCCTACTTTGATGCCAGGTCTAGGAGTATGTGTGAAGTGCAGGCCTCCATAGGAGAGAGCGGCAGCAGAGGGAGAGTCAGAGAAGGAAAGCCAAGTTTCCGTGAGAGCCAGAAAGTTCAGAGATTTAGAAAGGAGAAGGTTGTCTATGAAGGTTAATTTATTGCCAACAGACTGCCAGAGAGAGGGGTTGAGAACTTATGGGTAGGGTGAATGGGGATGAGGTTAGGAGAAGGGAGAGTCTTGCTGAAAGTATATGGAAGGAGGAGGCTGTTTGGGGGACCAGGGTTGGGTGAGATGTCACCAGAGAGTATCAGTAGAGAAAAAAGGTGTAGGAGCACGACAGAGAAATCAGGAGGGTGAAGGAGCAGAGAGACAATGAGTTATCAGTCTGGGGGGGACAGGGAGTAGTGCCAACAAAGAGAGAGCAGGATTAATAATACATTTTTACAGATTAATTGCGAACCATATGCGTATATTAAACAATGTGGCAAACTGAAGTCCATGAGAGGGAGTCCTGTAGTATGGGTTGAAGTGAGGCTTGTAAACTTGATGAGTTCCAGGAGTGGGATATAATGATTCAGCCAAAGAGATGGTTTAATGAAATACCAGTTCAGAATGGCAGCAGCAGAGAATGTATTGGAGTCCAGGTGGATAAATCAATCCAAAGGCAGGAGATGGAAATGGCAGAGTAAAAAATAGTATGTCTAAATCTGTTTATTTTCTCTAATATTTTTCACATTAATGTGTACCATCAGATTCTGGTAAAAAGTTCCCCCTACTACACCCCAGTTAAAGTTAGACTGCATTTGTCTTGTTACAAACATTCAAACTTAATAACCCGCCTGGAAGCTGCATTTTTTCACCAACAATTCTGAAAAAGGTAAATGGTCTCTCGTACTAATGAAATGGTTTCTACACATGTTTATTAGACTTTGATCAAATAAGCAGACCTGAAGTTCTAATCTGGTTCTGACATTGTATTGATCATTGTATTATAAATCTAAAAAGTCAGTGACTCGAAAAATGCTCAGGTCATAGACAGCCATACAACTAGCATTTTAAAGTTGTATTCTCTGGCATCAGGCAGGGCTATATTGCAGAAAGGGACAGGCAATATCCCTTCTGTAATAATGTATTCTGACCTGCCTGATCGTGGTCTCAGTGGTTACAATTAGCTGAGCTGTGCATATTCAGCTCAGCATTAGTTGCCAGTGTCCCGGGCACATCCTGGCTTCCAATGGGGATACCAGGGGTGACAAAATCCTGGCCCAGCCAATCAAGATGGTAGAAGATCCATACGAGGAAGAGAAAGAGATGGTGGCCACCTCTTTAACTGAGCAACAGCATCCTTTTCTCTCTCTCGAAAACGAATCTCGTTTCCTTTGAATGCCACAATTCTTTGTTTTTATCATTTGTCAGATGAATAGAATTTTTAGAACTTAGGGGAAAAAAACTTTGCTATACTAGAGAAGATCGACATATTATCAGATGAATGGCAAACAAAAGTCTTAACATTTACAAATTGTGATATTTTCTAATTTGGAATTCTTTCACTTCTACTAAAAGTATCTACCCAGACCATTCTAATTAGGAAGCCATTTTCAAAAAAATATTTCTTTGTCATACAAATACTTAGATTTTGCAAATTCATCCTCAAACTGTATCCCTGAAAGTCACTTCTGGGAGGAAGAAGCAAAATAAGCTGAGAGAATGACTAATTTCTGCTGTGGATGAATTGCTCCACAAAGTCTGCAGCTAAAGGGGTAGTTTAATATAACTTACTGCTTGTTAAGATCTTATAAACACCTAAACGTTTAATGCTTAGATACAGGTTCATTTTAAGCTGGCCATCATGCCATAAAGATACACGGACAATATATAACTACTGGATTTGCCATAGATGGCCTGATCTAAACAGATTTTCCAAATTAAAGCAGTATTAGCATTGTTCTCATAAAAACTAACATTATCTCTCCATGGACCCTTACTCAAGCCAAATCAAGGGAAGCACATATTTCTGGTTTGAATAGGATGTACTATGAAGATAAAGACCAGAATGATATTTGTTGTCATTTTGAATTTCTCTGGTTTACATGATATTATTAGCTCCAGTTCTTTAATCCTTAAGATTAATGCAATGTTGGCAGATACTGAAAGTATCAGATTCAGCATGGCTTTGCTGAATGTATCACCTTCACCCCAACACAAGTGCATTGCGAAAAGAATTCCATTTGTCATTAGATAGTGGAAGACTTATTTTCTTCTTACAAGGGTCATGTTTGTTGTGTATATACAGTTTTATATATTAAAGCTTACAGGCAGACACATCAGATAGTGCTAACTCTCTCATCTGAGAGGCCAGGAGGCAGAAATGAATATTTATACAAATGTTTTGCAATGCTTAGCTGCAGGTTATTTATGCTGCTTTTGGTTTTTTAAAGCAACTAAATATTTTCTGAAGGAATGCAAAAAGATATCCACATTAAGTCACACCGCCTAAAGAAAAATGATTACATATCACAAGTAAAATAAGGATCTAAGGAAAACCTGTGCCAAAGTATCCTGCATACCCTTTCTTATGGCAGATCCTAAAAATGGCAGCTGGCACCTTGCAGTGAGGGCAAACAACATGTAGCATCTCCTCAAAGGCAGAGGTTCCCTGGTATGTGGAAGCAATAACTGCACTGCAACTTCAAGGTCAATGTGAATATTGCCTTACTATAAAACTAGAAGTAAGGTCCTTGTAAATACCTGGATGGTTTCAGATGGTCCAGAAGCAAAGATGCAAAGACAATTATTTAGTCGAGTGACATATGTTTTAATGCAAATTTTAGTTATTTATTTTGGAATATTTTTAATTAGTTAACTTCTATTTAAAAACTGTCTGTTTTTACATTCTTACACATGTTATTGTTAAAGGAACAGGTAGCCAGTTGCATTGGACTTGGGTTATGTAACCACTTTATACAGTAGGTCAATATTTAACAAACAAACATATCAAGGGGTACAAAATGAAACTTCCTAAAAAAAAACACTTGTACACAAAAGCCTCACATAACAAACAATGGAAAAAGCAAAGTATAAATGCATTCTCTCAAGAGAGATGCCCCATTAAGTTTTAATTGGCATCTATCTCCTTGTAGGGATCATCACTATTCAAGAGTTCCCATCAGAACAGGGAAAATTTTCCACTGAAGACAAATGGACAACTGTCTCCGGGGATTTTGATTCCTTTGAAGAGACCTTTCTTTAATTACTGTAGTATCTTGAGACAGGTAGTGAAGGAAAATCTCCCTAAAAGAAAATGCAGGGGTTATTAACCAGTCCCGTGTCTACCATAAAAGAGGCTTCAGATACTGTATACCTAAACACTGAAAAGAAAATTGGAAGGGGGCAACTATGGCAGGCTCTATTGCTGTCTTTAAGTGGTTTGAGTAGCAAAATCAGTCCCAAATCAGTTGAAGACTTTATTGGGGCTCATCAACAACAATCTGAATAGACAGAGCAGTTTTCCTGCAGTGTGTATAAATCTACTGATTGTTATATTACTAGAGATGACTGTTGGCCCAATACATAAAAATGGTGCTGCTACACTGGTTTAAAGCAGAATTTAATCCAATGTCATGTTATTTATAATTATATAATAATGTAAAAATGGCTACTTTGTAATGTATACAATCTATTGGTAAGTATTCAAAGCTGAAAGAAGATAAGATCATTACGATTTACTATTACCAACAAAGCTCAACATATCAAATCCATGAATAGACCAAAAAATCTCATGCTAGATAGAACATCATGATCAGTACAATGCTTTGTTTGCTTGACTTGCAGAGGAAATTTTTTGATAAACACAACTGAGGTAGTGGGTAATCTTAAGCAATGAGCTTTTCTTAAACGTCTTGTAATTCTTTAATGACCAAGACAAACTCTGCAGTTGTTTCTTTTTGCATATCAAAGCACAGCTTGCTCCAGAAGTTAGTGAATGTCTAGGATCCATTAGGTTTTTTTTTTTTTTTTTGCTTTGTTTGTGATTAACTTACAGTGAGGTTTTTATACAGTAACTGACACTACATAATGACCAAGACAAACTCTGCAGTTGTTTCTTTTTGCATATCAAAGCACAGCTTGCTCCAGAAGTTAATGAATGTCTAGGATCCATTAGGTTTTTTTTTTTTTTTTGCTTTGTTTGTGATTAACTTACAGTGAGGTTTTTATACAGTAACTGACACTACACTGCCTAATATTATGTGAGACAAACATCTGTCATAATTGCATTTATTAAAATAATGTACCTTTTCTGACGTACATACAAATTCAACTTAAGAACAAACCTAAAGTCCCTATCTAGTATGTAACTCTGGGACTACCTGTACTGTAAAAAGAGGCCCTATTACAGTGAATGAAAGCAAAAAATGTGTACTGTGCAATATCTTGGACCTTTATCAATTATTATAATTCACAGCTTTACAGGTACCGTAGAATAATATTTTATTACCTGTACAAAATAATAAATAATGCTGCAAAGTGCTTTTTATCTGAGCTTGCTGCAAAATTAAAAACAAAATCTATTTCTAGCCAGACATTTTGCCATTGTACATTTGTATATCTTAGTTTCATTTTCATGCACGAAACCACTTCTTTCAATAACATGTCATTGTATGTGCACAGCAGGCGGTAACTGAACCTACTCAAGAACTTGAAGCTATTCTGTTTTCTGCCAAGCAAAAAAATATTTCATTGAATATACAAAACAATTGGGCTTTAGCATATTCTGATGGCACTATCTATTTCCTAATTTTTAAAGAAAGTGAAGGCAAAAAAATTAAAGCCTATTTTACCCCTCCAGTCTTTCATCAGACCATCTGCTGTGTACAATCCTCCAGCTGGAGGTTACCTAAGATTCTTGTAAAACCTAATCCTGAACATGTACATCTTTCTACTACCGGTAGTTCAAAAATTCTCAACTTCTAAAAAAAAGGTTCGACCCTGATGCATGCCTCTTTTTTTACCAGGGGGATAACTGGAAATCACAGGGCCTCATATTACATTTTTGCATGATTGCCCCCATTAGAAAAAAAATATTGCACGTGACAAAAAACAAAAACAAAAAGGATAAGATGGCGATATTGGAATAAGTACAGAGCTGTATGGGTCAGCATGAAATATAAAATGAACAGCAGAATGTACAGAATGAGGGAGTGTAAAAGACGGAATGTACAGTATGGCATTTGGAATGAGGTATTGCGGAAACGGGGGAGTACTGGGTGGCATATGGATTAAGGGTGGTGCAGAATTTGGAATGTACATCATGCAGAAAGTGGAATCATTATGGTATATTTAGTGAAGTGTTACATAACAGGAATTGCACAGAATAAGGCATTACAAAACAGGAAACATACAGCACGATGTGCGGATTAAGATATTGAAATAGATAACATACAGTATGGTATAGGGAAGGTGTTGGGGCAAAATAAAAATGTACAGAGTAGTATACAGAATGAGGCACGGTGGAATTGGCAAGGTAAGTACAGCATGGTTGGTGAGCAGAATGAGATTTGATGGCATAGAAAATATGTACAATGGCATTTGGAATGTGTGGGTGCGGAATAGGGACTGTACTGTATTGCAAACAGAATGAGGGGGTGCAGAATAGTAAATGCATACAGAACAAGGGGTGCAGAATAGAGAATATACAGCAAAGTAAGAAAGTGTAGAGCAGTTACAAAGTACCTTATAAATGGTAAAAAAGAACTTTTGCTGCTTAGGCTTAGTCTACATGGACGTTTTCCCCAGCATTTAACCTGGGGCTTTAAAAGCCCATGTTTGAAATTCCCATGCCTTCCAATGGGCTAATCTACACAGGACATTTCCTAGAGTCACGTTTATGACCGTTATCTATAACGTTGCTTGCATCATTTAAAAAATTAAAACGTGGGGTTAGCACTGGAAAACGCTTGTTGATTTCAATGGGAGCATTTTTTCGCGTTTATATGCACTTGACACGTAAATACGTTAAAACAAAAAGCGGGAAAACGTGGTATAGACATTTTTTCAGGGTAATAAAGGCAAGCTTTAAAATGCTAATAAAGTGCATAAAAACACATATAAACGCAGTAGGAATGTTAACATGAATTTTTAAAAACGTCTGGGTAGACCCAGCCTTAGGCTGACCCCATTCAGGACTCTATTAGCATGGGACCAACACTGGGTTTGAAAGCTCACAAAGTTGTCACTGTCATTTGCCAAAACTGAGGCCAGTAGAGGAGGTCTTACACTACTTGCTTCCTCTGCCATCCTCTACCTCTCTGTATTTACATACGATAGAAACTAAGTCGTAATATTCTGCACATGTCCCATGATGATGAAGATTTGGATTATCACTTTTCAACCTTGGGGTTCATTCCCAACTTTCACTGTTTTTCACTCCTAACACCTTTGTAAAAGTTTATAACCTCTAGGTTAGGAAAGCAGTGCCACTTAGTCAAGGATTCACCTCCAGCCTATTGCATTGGCATACAGTGAATGTGTCTTGTTTTGGGTGGGCATGGTTGTAGCCTGTATAAAAAATTTTTTTTTTAGAGTTTTCTGTTTCAATCACAAAAACAACAAAGTTGTGGCATCCATCATATGTACTATCCCACCCACCAGCCTTCAATTCAGGGATATATTATTAATATGTGACAATGTGGTATAAGGAAGCATTTTGTGGAATTAATGTAGCTGAATTGAAAAATTATTTTGGTACATCTAAAGGAATATGTGTGCTAGCAGCATGCCTCCATTTAGACATCATGCAGCCCTAGGCATACATGAATGACACCCTATTGTATGTTCTAAAGGCTCCCACACCCTTATTGTCTCAATATACATAAAAAAATTAAAAGCTAAAACAAATATATGCAGTTGAAAACAGCATGCTGATTTATACGCAGAAATACATAATTATTCGGCAGTATAATTAAAAGGTGTTTTAATGAGTATTTCTTCATAGATGTAATTTTAATTTCAACACATCCATTGTACAGAGGGTACCTTCAGCACACCACATGGCAAAATGATAAGATTTAAGGATCTGGGCAGATGAAGTTATATGCCAATTTCAACGTTAAGCTGCCCTCTCATACTTCCTAAGCGTCCCTTTTGGTTAAATGGCCGTCCATCACAATGGATGGCAGGAGAAGAAAAGGCCAAGCTACACATTTCCTGAAACTGTCGGGAAAAATTAAAAATTTCAGCTGTCTTTAACATTGGTGTTGCTGATTGTTTTGGTACGTAGTTTTCACTTAAGGTAATTCTGATTATTTGTCATCATGTGCTTAGTTTGAATTTCCCATGTTTATAAAAGGTTTACTTGTACAATATCAAAAACCAATTTTCACATTGTAAATTCTCAACACATTCTTGAGAATGTGTTAAGAAATAATCCTCCTCTTAGGTAAAATGGCAATCCTATCAACAACCTTACAAATGTCACTTTGAAGTAAAACATGATGAAAGTATACTGCCTCAAGGAGAAAACACATATAATGTACAGAAAACAAATCTTGAGGGTACAGTGTACAGGGATTTAGGCGTGACTAAACCAAAAAAAAAAACAAAAAAACAAAGGCAGCTTTTTGTTTCAGAAGGAAAACACTATATCTCAACTGCAAGAAGCAAACTTATCTTGCACCCAGAAAAGTAGTCAAAAATGTAATTCACTTAATGACCTGTAACAAGGACTATCATAGCTCTTCTCCATAAAACAGAGCACTCTTCTGGGCAGCATGCCTGTACAATAGTCACTCGTAAAACTTTCACCCAAATGATCACCCACAATCTTGTGGGGGACAATAATGAACCAGCTGTACATAGCTCACTTTTCAGTATCCGTACCATCAGGTAGATCTGGTACCCAGTACATACAACACATTCCTTAGTAACTATGCCATAAATTATACTGGCAGTCCAATATAAACAGCTCAAGGAGATCTGCTCCTCAACACACAGATAACCCCAGTATCTATGCTACAACATAGATTCACCCACTCCTATGACCCATACACCTTACTCCCCAGTATCTGTTCCACCGGTGACATCATCCCTACAATCCATACAACAATAAAAATCTGCACTCCAGGACACACATTTATCTTCCCAGTATCAATGCCAAAAATCAGCACACACGGCTCATTCCCTGGTATCCCCTAATGGAAATCCTGCCTAGCACACACGTAAAAACACACATCCCTGTCCTGGGTAGTACTAAATACCAAACTTGATACTGGCTTCTGAGATATTTCTACTTCCTTCTCATACACAGTTATCAAATCCACAGGAAGGATGTAAAAATATCATAAAAAGAACCATTAGCAAAAAACAACTAACACCCCAATGCATGTTGTGTTGCAGCATTGTGCACACCAATCCATTGACATGTTGCATTGTCACAAATACAGTGTGTCCAATTGTTGGCGAGTTGAAAACATATCAAAATGGATAGACTGCACAAATTTAATGCACTGCACCTGGCATGTGTGGATGGCTCTTTTACTTTTAGTTATGCTTACAACACGACAATAATCTATCAGTAAAAGAAGCAAGAAGGAGGTGGAGCAGTGACTCAAAATGTACATACTGGCAGTGTTACCGTGTTTCCCCGATGATAAGCCATCCCCATCAAATAAGCAACCCCCCCATTTTTGCCCAAATTGTTAAAATAAGCCACCCCCCGCAAATAAGACACCCACCGATAACTGCGCCTGCCCGAATCTCCCATTCGGATGGTACGGTGGGTAACTGTGTGCCTCTGTGTGACTCCGTCGGTGCTGGCTGCAGTGCAGAGCGAAACAAAAAGTGACTACAAAGCCCGTGCACGCGCCCACGCCTTAGCGCCAGGAAGGTCAAGCAAGCTGCTGATCCCTGCCCTGCCCCTGATCAGAAGGGGACAATGAATGGCACATGAGTGATCATGAGTGATTTTCAACAATAAATGTGTACTGTAGTCTTCTTCATGGAAAAATAAGACATCCCCCTGAAAATAAGACCTAGGGCATATTTTGGCATTTCAAAAAATATAAGACAGTGCCTTATCATTGGGGAAACAGGGTATAACCTGCTTCTTCTATCTTAGCAATAAAGCACAGCAGGGGCTGATGGATCAAAAAAGTACATTACACAGCCTACAAATGTCTCACTAAAAGATGTGCTGGTGCAGATTTTGCAAGTATAATGCCTTTTCTTACATTCTAGAGGGCAACAATTAGCAACTCAGGCAGTTGGCAATATTCATCTTTACAGATTTTTTCAAAACTAGTTAGGCCTAAACTTCTAGAGATGGGGTCTAATGCTTTGTAGACTGGAGAATGTGCACAGAATGTGGATATATATCCTAAATTGTCATTGTCAGAGCAATACTCCCCAATGTATGGGAAACCTTTATAATATGGCTAAAATACACTTTTTGGTTTTAGTACTATAATTAAAATTTACCTTCATATCCTTTCCCATTGACAAAACAATGAACAATCCATTGTAAAGTACACCACACGTTACAATTTGATTTTACAGTCCCTTTTAGATGCCATAATACCTATGAAGTGCAAGGCGCTGCCTGATTGGATACTGATTGATATAATAGTTTAGATAGGGCCTCATGCTACATAGTTTTGGTAAATCCAAAGTTGGTTGTACAAAGATTGTATAGTATGGCTGAAATGTATATGATGAACCCTATATAATTTCAGACATGCACAGATTACCACTGACTTATTCACACTCTTTTTTTTAAATGAATAGGGGCTGTTAAGAACCCCTTTGGCATTTATGTTGGTGTGGTTGTGACATGGTTATGGACACAACATGTCCTTTGAAATGCACAACAACCTTTGACTGGCCAGCAGCTTCTATTGGGGACCTTTCCAAATGCAGTGTACATGGTTGTATGTAGTTGTTGCTGGAGAACTGGAGATGGCCCATAATCTTTTGAGGTGGGGTAAATTGCACCACAACTGCGCTCAACTGCATAAACGGCATTTACCATATACTAAAAATCACTCTGAGAATAGGGGTAACCTGGAGTTGTAAATGTGGAGTGTTTGGCCATGGGACACAGAAGAGCAGTTTATTGGGTAGATACAACCTGACCACCCTCTGCCACCCCCCAGTCTCCAGTTTACATCCCTGTAAAGGGAAGAGGGAACAGCAAAGGGCAAACATTATCAGGGAAAGTGCAGCCCCCATTTTCAAGACAATATGTATTGCCGACTTTATATTTTGGATTATTCTTAGTGTCAGGAGCCACATCTCTAATGAATAAAGAATTACATGGTACACTATAAGAGTCCTTCTGCCTGGCCAATATGGGAGACTGCACTCTATTAGCTCTTTATGAGGATCTTTCTATATGAACTTTTTTTCTATATGAAGTTTAAAACATGGACACTTAGATAATACCTGGAAATTATTTTCATAACAAGCCATCATTTCAAAGAATCGAAAACTGTTTGAAATATGAGATATGACATTCTTTACCTTTGTTCATTCTAAAAATAAAACAAAGACTATAGTCTCTCACCTAAAGCATCAAAACAAAAAAAAAAAACTATTGCAGTGCTGTACAAGTTAACCCAAATGTTAACTATGACCGGCAGAACTCCATGCAACAAATATAAAGAATCCATAGATTGATAATGTTGCCCAGTCCAATATCCACGTTACAAATATTTCAGTTGATCTTACTTACATGTGTGCAACCTCCCTCTCCTGCTTTAGTGTGCACAGGTATAGCTGCAGTACAATCATACAGCAGGGCAGTTCTGATTAGTGGAAACAGAGACTATATTAACGGTGTACTTACACACTGCCAAGCTGGCACCATGAGAAAAGGACAAACACATAAATCATAGATATTGCAGCAGCAATGGTGGTTGAACAGGGGGGCTTAAAATGAACCTTTACTTTGTGCATGCAAGGCAAGGATCACTTAATCCATGCAGGGAATTAGGAAAGTCTGACATGGAGTTTGTAGTAAAATACAAGATCCACATATAATGTTCAGACCCCTTCTGCCTGTTAAAATCAGTATCTGGAAATTATAATATGTGTATATATATATATATATATATATACATACATACATATATACACACACACATACACACACATACACACACACACTTTTGCCTGCAGCATCTAGGCAACAAGTAACACTCTGACTTTGCCTGCCCTGTATTCCTTTAGAATCTTTCCATTGACATTATGCCCAGCAAAGAGGAAGATGGAAGTAAAAAAAACATAAATCTAACATTTACAGGTACATTTAAACAGGTTTAAATCACATTTTACAAGTTCACTCTGCTTTTCTGACAAGGCCCTGAGTAGCTTAGGGCCTCAGGGGACTTTGTCTAACACCTTACCTTTGTGCTAAACTCTAAATGACTCCCTTTACCTTAACAGAGGACCTGTCCATTGCACCCATTTGAACCCAGAGAAATATGAAGCTAGGACAAACTCAGTACCTGTTAGAAAAAAACTATTGTGTGCATGCACGTCAGCTCAAACCAAACCACAATGTTACATGAAGTGTCATGTGAATAAATCTAGTCTGCCTGCTTTAGTGTCATGTTCTTGTTAGAATCAATAAATGTCACATAGACATTGCAGAAATATCGACTAAACGTAGATTAGAATATAAGAAATGTGCAAGTCTCAAAGTTTTCATTAAATAAAAATCCTTTTCCTGACAGGTCTACTTTTAAGGATACATAGAAATAAAATACACCTCTGTACCCAAGACCTAGAAAAGAGACAATCGATACCTATGTGCAATACCATGTTGTGAACATAGTAGTGAAAAGAGTAAGTAGCTATATTCACTATTGTTATTGACAATTTATACTTGCCTCTCTATGCTCTTTGTCCCTGGCTCCCCCTTAGTCCTGCAATGACAGTTCCCTTTCAGTATAATACTTCCCTAATTTTACCCATTTTCTGCAAGTTTTGTTTGGTAAATATATGCCCCTACAGCAGCTTTTCTCAACTTCTTCATCAATAAGGAACCCTTGAAACAATTTTCAGGTCATGAGGAAACCCATTTATTAAACGTCACTGGGAAAAATTACCTTTGTGGCCAGTAGTAAAACACAGTATTGGTCAAAACACCTTTACAGCCAGCTAAAAAAAAAAATGGTTGGCTCTGCCAAGTAGCACTGGGCCTGGCACCATGCAGTCACCATGAATTAGATGCTTAATCCTCGACAGCTAAGGGAACCCTTAGCAAACTCTGGAATTACGTGTGGGTTCCACAGAACTCTGGTTGAGAATAGATTCCATAGAACAGGGTTTTATAATCAGGTTTCCTCTAGAGGTTGATAGGGGTTCCTTGAGAAATAAGCAGTCTATGCCATTAAGGTCAGATTTAGTGACACCTATGACTGTTTGGCTGTCTGTAAGGGTGACATTCTTTTCAATAGCATTATTTCAAGAGGCATTATTTCCCAATGACCCCCACACTAATGTACCGGACTAATATGAGCTATGGACATAGGTAATTAAAGCAGGGGTTTCCTAAAGAACTGAGTTATTTCAAGGGGTTGCCCCATGTTAAAAAGGCCATAGGAACAAGGACAAAGCCCATTGACATGCACTGTAAGGCAACCTACCACCAACAGTTTCCACTATCTCATATTTACAATAAAACTACAGGTTATCTTGACCCATTTATTTATTGTGATGATGAAAGTTGCCTAAAATAATTAAAAGTTTGAGAAAAGTTCTGTCATGTATGGACAACATTGTCAGCCTTGCAACATATATAACTGACCAAGGTAAGAACCTAATTTTAAATGCAGAGGGTTCCATTGTGGAGCTTCTGAAAATGCTGACTGGTATATGGACCCAGGAGCTTCAAAATGTATAGGTCATTGACCCAAGTATGCAGCTTCCAGAGCCTTGTCTAGAGGGTTAGGATGACAGTCAGGTAACCAACATTTTAATAAGCAGATACATTTCTTTAATAAAATGCTTGGCAATAAACCTATAAAGTGCTATAATAATCTGCCCACAAGATAAACAAGGAAAATAGTTCATGCCCTATATCACAATGTACACTGGTTTAGTTGGATGCACTGTGGATGCACAACTGCAAAGCAATAAATGTGGATGTAACCTGGAAAATATATCCTCTAGAATTCGGTTTTGCTTCTGGATACACAGAAAAGCCTGCAGAATTCTTGGCCATCCTGTCGTTCACTATGGAATGAAGATATGTGCAGACAATGATTCAGTATGCTAATTATGGATTCTGCTTTTGCTGTGGCTGATATGAATGATAACACAATAGGGAAACCAGTGGGGGGTTAGGGAGAGACAGGAGATATTCAAACAATGGAATTTAGTCTCTTGCAGATAAGATATTTAGGCCTTAAAGGTGCGTACACACTTGCAATTTTTCAAACGAACGATCGATTGGGCAAAAAATCGTTCGTAAAAAAGTAACCAACGACGCCGACGAACGAGGAAAGTCGCTGGAAACGAACGACCGGACCGACGGATCAGATTGGACGACGATCGTTGAACATCGTTCGTGTGTACGGTCGTTCGTTGATCGTCCATGGTCAGAGCATGCGTGATGAACGAACGTTCGTTCACTTTCCTGTCGTGCACATAGTTCCTCTATCGCTTAAACGATCGTATCTATTGTGTGTACAATATCTATGAACGATCGTGTCGTTACCTCTATGTGCAGGATCGGTGCTATACGATCGTTCGTGTATATCGTGCAGGAACGTTCGTCGTTCGTTTTCCGACGATAATAATTGGAAGTGTGTACGTAGCTTTAGACTCATTCTCTCGCTGTAAATGATCATTTGGGTAAAGGAGAGGAAGAGTGGGAGGCACACCAATGCATCCTTCTTCATAGAAAATAACATTGGTTGTCCACATTTGGTCATTTAGTGATCTGCCACAACAGATTACTGAACAATATTAGGGGTACAGATTTTTGCCTGAGACAATCAATAACATTTGTCTTGGACAACACTTATGTTTTTCTTTACTTTCCCTGGGTATTACTGCCAGTTCATGAAATGGATATTCTGCAAATGGCACATTTATCTTTAAACTACATAAGAAAGGTAACCCTTCCAGAAGAGCTTGCAGATTTAAGTAAAAAGTCCAAAAAATACTATAAGAGTGAGATGCATAAGCCAAGAGGATGAGGAGGAAGAGGAGTCCGTTTTAGGCTTCCCAATTTTACTATAGTAGCCTGTCTGAGGCTGCAACACTTTCCACCACTTAGCTTCATGAGCAGCAGATGTAAACAACTCATACAGGACAGGAAATTCCAACATATAAATGACCATTGTATCGCATTGTATTAATATTTCCAATAAGGTAAATGGTTGGAAGGCTCAAAACACTGCCCACAAATGTATAATATTTCTTCCTTACAATTGACTAGTAAGTTTCTGATAGATTTGAATTCTTTTTAGGATTTCTTAAATTTTGATGCCCATTGTGTATTTTCATCGGATGTGAACTAATCCAGTATGAAGCAATTCTTGTTGTTTGTATGTAGCGCAAGACCACTTTCAGACCCAATTGCTTTCATTCAACCTAATAGGAGTGGTTAGGGACAATTTTGTGCATGCTTTTGCATTGTGGTGGGGTTGCGGCACAGTTCCTGGAAGCATGCTGCTCCTGGCTGCATGGTTGCTTTTCCTGCACCTTCACAAATCAATATGGAAATGAGTTGACCTGCGGTACAGTTTGCTGCTGCTGGGTGCATAGAAGCAGTTAGCTATGCACGCTGGGGTGGCTAACCATATGTTTCCTGACTGCAAGTCTGAAAGCATCCCAATACAAACTAGTCTGCTTTTTCTTCTTTTGCAAGGTAACTGATCCTTAACATCTGATCTTTTTATAGTTCTGGTCATTGCAAACATGATCATGTGAATTGCAGTAATGATGTCACTGCTATTTTTAAAAAGAAATATCTGGGTTACATCAGGTGCACACAAAGTGGTTTATATTCTTTGTGGCTATCGCGGGCTACATTTTTGTCCTTGCAGTTCAGAGAAAAAAATAAAGAGCCCCAACCATTAGGATATTTAGGAAGCAGAGGTCTGCAATGGCAGCTGCCAAATTCCCCAAAATCAGGTTACTTTAACTTGGTCTTAGTCCAGTTCTATCTGTGTAAATGATGTCAGAAATGTATGCAGTCTATTAGGACACAATAATGCTTGCAAATGAAAAAAAAAAAAATATTCTAAAACCGAAATGAGTTACCATAATTTACCCATCAAATGCAATTTTTTGCTCCACTTCTTGTGTAGGAACAGAATGAGCAGCAGGGAAGGAACAGCCTCTATTATATTTAAACAAGCTAAAAATATCCCAGGCACATTAGCCAGACCACATCCACTAGAATATGTACAATTTTAGATTTTTGCTGTACAATGGCTTATTTTAGAGTACTGAACCTTTTATAAATAAACTAAAACATTCCCAAGCAGGAAGGGGAAAAAAGAAAAAAGGAAAGGTATAAATGCAAATACCCCAAAATACATGGCACCAGATTACCATGTGTGGTGTCAGATTACCATGTGTGGTGTCAGCAAAATATATATTTTTAAATAATAAAAATTATTTTTGCTTGAAGCTGTATTGAATCATAAAAAATGATATCACAAAAATAACAATGCAAGTGCCTGTGTGGAACCAGCTATAACACAACATATACACAACATTACTGCTGTAAGGATGTACATACAGTGAGTGCAGTGCCAGGATTATACTTAAAAAAGAAAACATAAAAAAAACATAATAAACAAATAAATGATATAAAAACACACTAGCTGGTTTTATCTTCAGTATAATAATGAGTCAGAATTAGCAGTAGATCTGTGGACATAGCTAGCTAAAGTTGGCTTGGAAGCTGGAACCACAGCTTGCTGCAGGAAAGCATAGGATTTGGATACACTGGAAGTGACAGGTGCTAAGGAAATACACTGGAGAATTGTTTCCATACAGTTCTTAGGGAAAATATTAGCGATGTGGCAGCCAACAAGAAGGCATCCAAAACAACAGAAAGTCTACTTTTGCAATATTGATTGGTAATATAAGGGTTGATCCAGCATACAAAGTACAGGATTTAGCAGTGGCAATGTTGTTCCATTAAGTAGTGTTTGCACTTTCTGCATTGTATGCAAGGCTCATATTTGTCATCATATTTATAATTACACCTCCTAAACAAAAAGTAATTGCCTGAATAATATCAAGACATCCAATCATCAATGCAGATAATGATTCCATTGTTCACCATTGTCAACGTGATGCATCTGTCATTTGTTATTGACAGTGTAACAGTAAAGCTACATACACACGTACGTACGCTTCTCCCCTGATAATCGGCTAAGAGCCGATATCGGAGAGAATCTGGCGTGTGTACAGTGCCAGTCGTCCATCGTCCGAACGACCGTCCTGGTGGATCCACGGATGATGGACGACTAACGATCCTAATGCAAGGGAAGGGGGAGAGCGCACAGCAGGGTGCCGCTCCGTCGCTCTTCCCCTCCCCTCTGCATAGAGCAGAACGGTGCTGTATGTACTGCGCTCATTCATGCATCGTGCAACACTAGTCGTTGGAAAGGATTGTGAAACATCCTTTCCAACGACTAATATTGCACGTGTGTATGCGGCTTAAGACCTTGTGCCTGATTTATTAAAGCTCTCCAAGGCTGGAGAGGATACACTTTCATCAGTGAAGTTGGGTGATCCAGCAAACCTGGAATGGATTTCTTAAAATCATTTGCTATTTGTTGCAAATGTTTTCATCCTGCACCAGATTCATTCCAGGTTTTTGGATCACCCAGGTTCACTTATTAAAGGGTATCGTCTCCAGCTTTAATAAATCAGGCCCCTTACATGGCCACTTCTTGGTCAACTTCTTTAACCATATTAGTATCAAAGTGTTAAATTAACTTGATCCAAGAGATGAAAGATCTGTCTAACCATTTAAGTATTTTAGACATTGCAATACCAGCATCAGAAGTATGTTCAAACAGAAGTAAGGTTTGTGCCAAACTTTTTTTACCTGTCCAGATTTATAAAGCAATTTTCTTTCCAGAACCAATACAAATTTCATTTGGTTGCAGATACAACTGATTTTTATGATATTTATTTTAAAGGTTAGAAGACAGATGGAAGCTTTTATTTCCTCAGTACAGCCAGGCAACAAAAATGTGTATATATTGCAATGAGACACTTCCTAAGGGCATTTAGGGGGTGCGTTTGTCTGTCACCCCTTTAAACTTTTTTCCCCCACTGTGTCAAGTGTCAAATGCTTATGTAGCGTGTATGCTGTATGCATTTCTTTAACTTCTACAACTAACCAGTGATAAAGCCAAAGCTTGAAAATTCTCTTTCATTGTGGTCCACAGGGAAGAAAAAAATCTGTTTTATAAATCACTGCTGTACCACTAAGGGTTCTATATATAAAGCACTGCCATTACCATATTACTGCCACATTAAAAAACAAAACATTGACCTGGAAGATTCCCCCCCATGGAATATTTCAGTCAATGTCAGATTCACTGTTTTATAAAAAGATCCCAAGGAGTGGAGTGCTAGTGCTGTCTGTGCAGGTCTGCAGTCCAACAAAGGATGAATGACTGTGCACATCATCCAAACCCCAGGGGGACACGTGAACAAGAACATTTATTGGTAGGCCTCAATGGACTTTGGTGTTTTCTCACCCTGACTATGTAACGTCAGTCGGGAATTATGGCAGAGGTATATTGCTGCTGGAATATCCAAGAAACATAAGAATCCAGGTTTCACCATCAATTTTTGAGTGAACTGATCTATTAACATAGAAGAGCTTGCAACCCCTTGGGTTTCCTCAGGAGAGATAGCTAATGTGATTCAACTTTAACATAGTTAGCAGTTAGTGACATTTATAAAAAAAACATTTTGGATATTGGTGAAATCCATTACAGTCACCGGATAATATAAATGTAGGTGTTTCTTTTTAAGCAACTTTTGCCTAAAAAGTTCAAATAAAATTAAGAGTTTTGATTTTTGCAAAAATGTTATGCCATAAACAATGTCCTCATCCTAAACACAATCTATTGGTAGATTTTAATAGTGTGGTAAAACATGTTTTGTTCTGGAAAGAACTTGGCCCCTGCAGAGAAATTCTTGAGTTTCTGGTTCTCCAGTCCTCCAAGCCAGACAAACCTATCGTTAGGCCCAAACATTTTCACAAGGAGGGGGGAGGGGAGGGGGTAATGCCAAAGCATATCTAATTGCCAATTTAAAAAACATGGTATTAGATGCGATGGGTATATAATTTTAGGGTTTCACTGATACTGCACAATACTGGCCTTTTTTTAAACTACTTGAGCTCAGTGAAGTTGTACTTTAACATGCACACCCAGGTACCAATCATTAGGCAAATTTTAATCCTAATCTCACAAGGATCAAACTACATGTGCACTGTCCCCAGAAATATCCATTCAATTTCAAAACAAATAGTTTAAAACAGAAGATGCAATAACACAAGGACATAGAGGGGTGCAAAGTGTACTACTGCACAAGGGCCCTGAACCCTTCTCAGTTTGACATGGTGGTATTGATGGGCACTCCAGTCAATAAATTCATGGTTATAACTAGTTACCAATCAATATCAAGGAAATATTGATCATCACTGATCACAAAAGCTATTATTCAACCAGGGGCAAACAATCTAAACTAGCTTAACCTAACAAACGGTAGTCATGTTGTTATTAAAAGATGAGGAGCACTTCTGTTAGCCTTCCTAATGCAAGCTCTTCTCTTCTATCTGTGTCTCTGTTTGTATCTATCTGTCATTTGCAACCCCTTTTTATTGTACAGCATTTCATAATATGATGGCGCTATATCAATACTGTATAATAATAAACAATGTTCAATAAAAATAGTGATCGCATAATAATTGAGAATGCCCTCATTGTAATATATTACCATTGGATGTTATGTTCCCATCAAATCCAACATCTAGTCTATCAAACATCTATCTAGCAACTAAAACTAATAATTTGAGAGTTTTACCCAATTCATCAAATGATCAGGCTAGCAAACATGTTAACAAAAGTGCCATAACCATCTATTGTCATGCATGGTATTGAAAATGTCTTTCTAGCTGTTTGCTGTTAACATGTTTGTACAGACAAATGTTTTGATACGTGGCAGGTTTTTTTTTTCACAGTGACTACCATTGGAAAATTTTCTATACACTTCCTGTTCTAGATATGGAACAGGAAATTGGATGATTTCTCCTAATGTGGGGGAAATACTTAATAGATGTCATCTGAACTGGTGTCCATTTTGGGAGATTTTCTTCTGCCTCTAGTTGGGGACAACTCTGTTTTACTATTTAAGTGACAGTACAATACAATCAAGGAGGTGAATCTCTCTAATAGTGGCTCAGAGAGCAAAAAGAAAATGATAGGGGGTCCAACCCCTCCATGCTCTATGCAAAACTAAAAAAAAAAAGATTTTCTCTTGAGATATCTTTAAACCCTTCACTGCATATGTCCCCTATGTGGCAGGTCCCAGCATAGTGTTTATCACTAACAGATCCTTTCCTGCTCATTGATCTGTCTGCTCATTTCTAACATGTTTCCTAGTTGCCTCTATTTTCAAGAAATAACCAAAATGTAGCAGTAAACAAAACTTGCTTTAATAAATCACTTTGTTCCTGTTTGATTTTATGTATCTAATTTTTGCAATCATTTAAATAGAAAAAAAGAACATTTACAAGTTATAATGACCTTTGTAGACCTCTGATCCCTTATTGTGCATTTTGGCACTTCATATTCTTTGTAAACAGCAAAGCAACCTGGAAATTATTTTTTTAAATGTCACCTAGGCAATTAATGTCCACAGGCATGCAGGGTAATTACAATCCCACAGGAATACAGGACTGACAATAACACTGAGATTGTTTTGTACCATAGTATACAGAAACACAGTGACATGGAATCTGTCATCTCTAAACAGCAATAAAACTTCCAGCTTGCCTTACCTGGGATGATTGAAGGCCTTTTTTTAGTCCGTCTTATAGGATCCAATATTTTGATGTTTTTGGGAATCTTGCCCTTAAGATCCACTTCTGATAGCAGATCCAAGGGAAGGCTGCATCTTCTGGATACCACAAAATCATTGTGATTGAGCCAAAGCCTAATTTTAGTCCGGTCATACAAGCTGCTGTCATCTAGTGCCATGATGAGGAACCCTTTTTTTAATCAGCAAACATTAAAATAAAAATACAGGGGGTTCCCTCTCGTACGTGCTGCTAGTGTGCTCATGCTTATCCATACACTTGTTTAGGAAGTGGAGCCAAGAAAGGGGCTTGGCCTTCGACAGGTGTAGGATTACTAAACAGCTCGGCCCTACCACAGGTAAAGACTTAAGGCGGCAGGAGGAGGAGGGGAGTGAAGACAAAACTATGAGATTGAGAACCAGATTTGTGCTGACTTCAAAGGTATAGATGATCCTCCACCCGGGTGTGCCAACACATACATTCTAGTTCTTTGTCTTGTGATCATTTTGGTATGTCACTGTTATCCATCATTTGTTAAAATAAAAAAAACCTCATAAAGTGATCTTCCCTAAATTTATACTGGGCAAAATTGAATGATTGGCAATAGAAGTGGTGTGGTGGCTGCTAAACTCAGCACTTTTTAAAAAAAAAAGACTTAATTTTCCCATCTTGTCTCTTGCACATGCATAGAGATTGCACATGAGATTTTTGGATTTGAAAGAAGCATATATTTAAATTAGGTCGTTGGGACCATTGATCTTGTTGCATTTCAGTAAAATCACTGCAATGTGCATAGCATTTATTTTAAATAGAGCCCAACACAAATGCAAACATCCTGCTTATCTGACAGCCTCCTGTTTACCCCAACACAATCGGCTTTAAAAATCAATTTGCAAACAAATCCAAGTGCTTACCTGCATGCTTGTTCTAGTTTTCTAAATATACCAGGGGGTCAGCCTAACAACCAGGCAAAAAAGCATTTTTATTAATAATAAGGTTAGTTACTATGTTTTACTTTTACTTTAAATATGTTAAAATTGACAAAAAAATAAAAAATAAAATTGATAAAAATGGTTTTTGAAAATGCCAGTCCCCTGGCCTTCTCGCTGACCTGTTGTCTCTGTACAAGTATGCGGATTGAAGATTTCGGTCCAAATCTGCATTCTTCTTCTTAGTCAGTGACTAAAAAATACTGAAATAAGAGGCTTTTTTTTTTTACTTACAGAGTAAGTGCTCTGCAGAGATGGTCAATAAGATGCAAAAAAAAATCTTAAAATCTGACCTAAAATTCAGCCAATCAAACTCTGAAACTGCAAAACATGATTGCACTGACTTTAATATGGGCAATATTGCATACAAAAGTGCTGAGGAATGGCAGCCTCCATAGTTCTCTCATTTCCCTTCAGGTCATAAATATCCAACAATGACCTGCCTGGGCTTTCTTAAGACTTTTCATTGAATAGGATGTTTATAGTGTTTTATAGTTGAATAGGAAAAGACCTGTGAACAATTGTGTTGTGTTAAATAAATATTTGCACACCGCAGTTATAGCACACCTCATTCTGCTTGGGCACTACATCAAGTTGTTTTTCAGCCCTGTCCTCAATTGTACCCCATTAACAAGTGATAAAGCTGCAAATAAGCAGGAGTTGCGGTCTCAATGCTGAGGTTGCATTGAAAAAGTTTTAGGCTACAGTTGGTATTATTGATATCACAATTCCTGTGTTTAGATTCATTCGTAGAGCAGAACATACCCTCACAGCCTTTCTCTAAGTTTTTATCACGGGAGAAGCCTTGAAATAACTTTCAGGACTATACTATATACACTGTTCACAATATATAGGCTTGTCAGACAGTAATAAGAATACCTCTTACATTGTTGGCCAGTGGGAAGAATGTCGCCCTTAGAGATAGCCAAACAGATCATTGGTGTCCGTTAAACTGACCCAAAAGTCACAAATTGCTCAAGAAACGTCTAGCAACCTCTGGAACAATTATTGTGAAATGCCTCCTAAGGATACCATGGGCGGACAACAATTATTGTGAAATGCCTCCTAAGGATACCATGGGCGGACAACAATTATTTGCACAGCTATATGTTTGCTAAACTACATTTATAAATAACCCTGAGCTCAATGGCTTGGGGCATTAAACACCTGTTGGCCTTCATTGCCTGGCAGGGAAGAAACCAGATTTACAACATACAGAACCTAGCAGCCCAATTACAGGACTGTGCAGTAAGTACTGTGCCCCAAGCAGCTATCTTCTACATTGCACTTGCACATTCTTCTGCCACTGAGACGAACTTTAGTACTGTGCCCTTCATGCATAATGCTGTCATGGACAATAATATAATAACATGTAAATACAAAAGAACATTACGAAGCATCAGTTGTATCCAAAATAGGAATATTACACTTACTATTAAACAAAAAACACAAGGTTTGTATGTCCTAAATCAGGTTGTGATTTCATCCTTCATAGTACTTCTCTGCATTGTACAGACATATCAATGTTTGTGTCTTATTGTTGGAGATATGTATAATGTATATTAGGGACACAGGTGATGCCAAATTTTAGAAAATGGAGGCTTTCTCTTAAATTAGTACATTTGGAAATGTTCCTATCTAGTGAAGTGACAGGTTCTCTTAAAAGTTCACCCTCATACCCACTGACATTCCACTTCCCGCAGTTCCTTAACTCTGTTGGATAGGTTAAAGCCTTTTGTAAGCTATAAGTCAGGGATGAAGCTTACTAAGGAGCTGCTCCGCAGATCACTTGTTCACCCATCCAAGTACTAACCAGGCCTGACCCAGTTTAGCTTCCAAGATCAGACGAGATCGGACAAATTCAGAGTGGCGTAGCCATAGGCTCAGCTGTTTATCAGTATGGAAGAAAGGTTGGTTATATTCAACATGCTCTTTTGCTCTGGAATTTTTTGATTTTAGAATCTGCTTTACAAATTAAAAAATATTAATAATATTATTAATAATAATATAATAGCATTTAATATTATTAGAAGTGATGTGGTGGCTGCAATCATTTTTGGTCTGGTGATCCTGCCAGTGACACATAATTTTTAGTAGGGCAACAACTCTCATTCAGCTTGATATGTAGAGTATCAGCAATGGTACTATAGAAAAGGAAGTTTTCCAGTACTATAGAACATATCCTCCCTCTCCCCAACTCTGTATCGTGGTGGGTGAAACACGGCCTGGCTAGCAACACTTCTTGAGATAAACCTTCAAGGTGCACAAAGTGTCATAAGCTGGTGAGATTTTTGGTGGGTAGTTCTTTCAAATCCTCAAACAGATATAAACCAATATTTTTATTTTACCCAAACAGACCAAAATCTAGGAACAGTTATTGGACCAAAAGGTATCTAATAAAAAAATGAATTGTTGGGATTTACATACATATATGTTTTCTGAGTTTTTTAGACCTATGGTTGATCCAACTCCATATGGCATACTGAGTTAGTTTGGTGGGCCTAGGCTTGCCCATATGTACCAGGCCTCACTTTTTTAGATATTTACACTCATGTAAAGATAACTAATTTAACTCAGATTAAACCGGAAAAACTATAATAATAAAAAAAATGGATATGATGCATTCCTATATGACCTTGCTGTCTATTTATAAAGTAGCAATTCTGGTGAAGATTCCAGGTCCATGGCCCTGATTCATCAAGCAAAATCGGAAGCTCGCTCACGCATTCATATTCGCGATCTGAAATCGTAAGCCGTCGTGCAATTCAGCAACCGAATGAGCTCGCGGCCGGAGCCGTGCATCTCCGGCAGCTTTACACTGGCGAGCTTGCATTAAAAGTCACTGTTCCCCTAAAAAATCATTCTTTCTAATGGATTGCTATGATCTCACCAGTGAGCTTAACAGATCCTCCTTAATCGCGCAGCTGAAATTTAATTAAATGCGACCCCTATTGCTCATTATTATCAAGGCAGGAATCCGGCTGGCAGTGAGGGGGCGAGTGTATGAGCGCACTCGACTCCGGACCGCGGGAAACCGGCGGGAAAGCGCGAACGTATGCGCATCCAGCGAGCGCAGATTTCATTGATAATTCAGGGCCCATGTGATTCAAAAGAAGTAATTAGTTCTCCACCAAGGAATGTCAGATTCAGAGCTTTATAAACAGACCCCCTGAGTTATAATTTACAGTATTGTCTACCTGATTAGCTGAGCTTTAAAATAAAAGTAAAATATGATAAACCTATGTACACACTATTTCTTGCATGTATGTGTACAGTTTCATACACTTCACATATTACTCAATTATTATTACCTTTGACTCATATCTAGAGAAATATAATGATTTATGGTAAAAATATTTCACAATACACAATGAACGTAGCAGAGGAACAAACATGCCTGAGGTGTTTGGGTCATATAAGTGCACGTTGTATAACTGTCTTATACCATAATTGCCTCATTCTTCACCTAAGTACCCTTTCCGTCACCTTATGTTTACTTGTTACAATATATTTTGTCAGTCTGTGCTGAAAACACAGCAATTCGTTAGAAAGATTTAGAGGACATAGTTCCTAAATGATGAAACGGTATGATTTTAGGTTGTGAGAGGAACACATGGTGAGAACATGAGAACAAGGTGTCCCTGGTGTAAACTAATACTGGATCTTAGTGCAGAAAACACTATATTCTTGCTCTGATTTGGAGGGTCCCTAACTCTTCATACCTCCCAACTATCTCTGGTTTGGAGTGACTGTCTCTCTTCATACCCCCCATCTGGCCTTTATTTGAAGGACTTTTTCCTCTTTATATCTCCCAACCATTCATGATTTGGAAGACCTGTCCCTTTTGATCCTTTCCAACTATCTCTGATAGGGAGGGACTGTACCTCTGTATATCTCTTAACTGTCTCAGGTTTGGAGTGACTATCTCTCTTCATACCTCCCATCTGGCCCTGATTTGGAGGACCTGTTCCTCCTTATACCTCCCAACCATTCCTTATCTTCAGGACCTGTCCCTCTTCATACATCCCAACTATCTCTGGTATGGAGGGTCTGCCCTCTGTATACCTCCAAACTGTCTCTAGTTTGAATTGACTGTCCTTCTTCATATATTCCAGCTTGCCCTGATTTGGTGTTCCTGTCCCTCCTCATACCTCCCAACTGTCACTGATTTGGAGGAACTGTCCTTCTTCATACCTTTGACCTGTCCCTGATTTGGAGGACCTGTCCCTCTTCATACATCCCAACTGTCATCTAATTGGTAGGACTGCCCCTCTTTAAACACTGTAAACACTGAAAAAAAAACACTGTAAACTATTCCTTACTTAATTTACCAATGTCTGTTAAAGAAATACTAAACTTTTGTGTGGATCCCCGCCCTGGAGGACTAGAATAAAGAACTCCTTGCCTATCATGACATAGAGCAGGCAGAGTGATTCCACCTGCTGTTGTTTTGGGTTTCTGTACTTTGCACATCAGCACAGCAATTTGCACTACCTTACTGCAAGAGGTCTGTCTGTCTGATACCTATCTCAAGTCTGCAAATTCTAGCAAAGACAAGCTGTGTGTGGTTTCTAACTGGAGAAATAAAAGCACCTTTTTTTGGCTTTCAAAGTTGAGGAATTCCTCTCGTGTTATTGCTACATGTTACAAGTCAAATCTGCAGTGAAGCGTTAAATTCTTTCAGAAGCATTAGCATTAGCATATCTGAGACGAGTCACTGGGCTGCAGAGCTCTTAAAAGACCAGTTTGAGCTGGAGAACTTGTTTTAATTATAGGTTTTAGCTGCAGTCTAACTAGATTTTGCACCTAGTTTTTTTTCCAAGTGCTGTTTTGCTAAGTGCAAGGTGTTGTGATAGCTGTAAATCTGCACAAGAGATCCAGAGCAGGATTTTTAATATTCCACATTTCTATATGTCAGCGTCTGACCTTGAAAAAAGTCACCTCTAGGACAATAGGACAGTACATACCCATTATCCACCCAGTTATCGCCTGAGTTTTACAATAGGTGTGCAACTGGCCCATTTATAGCCTTGGGCTGCTCACAAATTTGGCAATTTCAACCAGCTCCTAAATATAAAGCCAAATGGATCAAAGCAACTTACTATTAACACATGACTTCACACTGTAGATGAAAAATTCTGGCGATTGGTCCATATGTCATTTATCAATAAATATAGGTAAAAGCTGTTAATAATATCATAAGTATGGGACTGTTTAGATAAACCTTTTAATGCAACTGGTGGACCTTTTGATTGAAATTCAGTTGTTTGCAAAGCAATCTGTGATGGTTTCCAAAACGTATTAATGAAACTGCCTCTCACCCAGATGGAAACAGTTTCTTACATGTAAGAGTCTTCCATGTGAAGACATTGAGAAACCTGGGATAAAACCTGGGTGCTACCATCCTGAATGTGATATCAGCAGCCCTAATAAACTCTGAGCTGTCACTTAAGTGACACTCTTTGTTTTTTTCTTTGCTCCTCCCCAGAAACTACATAAAAGATTTTATAGGGAAGGGATGGGTGCAGGACCTAGGCCAAAACTTACAGCAATTAG
This sequence comes from Pyxicephalus adspersus, assembly GCF_032062135.1. Classification (NCBI taxonomy): domain Eukaryota; kingdom Metazoa; phylum Chordata; class Amphibia; order Anura; family Pyxicephalidae; genus Pyxicephalus; species Pyxicephalus adspersus. The sequence goes on from NC_092858.1 coordinate 25,483,540, forward strand.
ACAACAAAAACAGAGGGAGATATGTAGCTGTGCTAAGGAATCAACTTTTCCTGGAGAGTTTTCCTATCAAGTAGCAAAGAAAGAAAAATCCCTGAAGTAAGCATTTTAAATACAGTTGCTTTATCCTGCTATTTTTAACTTGGATAGCAGGAAGAACATCTTTGCAAACCTGCTACTGCAGGTTGAACATTTTAAATGAAACCCAAAAAAACTGATGCACAAAGTGATTGCAATGATGTACAACAGTAAATACTATTACAGAGAGAGTTCCAAACAAGATACAGTCCCTCCAAATAAATGTTTTTTGTTTTTTTTTTATTATATATATATATATATATATATATATATATATATATATACACACACACACATCTTTTTACTTTTGAAACGTGAACCTTAATAATTTCCTGCTTGGATCATCCCCTCCATTAGTCCATAGTCTGTAGGCTGATAATATTGTTAAATGTAAGTTTGCAGCTGCACATTCAAGGCTAATATCTATATAACAGGGTTATTCTGAAGTGTGCTATATGTCAGCCACATATCCTATGTGAAATAATTGAGTTGTTTTACATCACAGCAGAAATATGCAGTAGATGATTATTTATCTACCAAACTTATTACTGTATACAATAGGCATGGTGAGAACATTCCTTCTCATTCTCGATCAAATCATATTTTACCCCAATGCATGTATTCTTCTATTTATCAGTTCAGAGTATGAGATGCTATCAGATCAGGTGATATCTAATCAGAGGATGAGATGGTGAATTACTAAATAACATTTTGGAAATGCAAACTTGGTTGCCAAAATAACATGTAAACATCCTAAGGAGGAGAAAATATTTTTATAACTTGCTGCTTTTTCAGGCTGGGGAAGGGTCATTGATCAAGTTATTCTGTTAAAGCAGCTCTGTTGCCAATATCAAAATCCAAATATGAGTGTTGTATATTCTTCTGTAAAGAAGATTATAAATGATTACCACTTCTGCTAGAAGAATAGCTGCCTGAAGTTTCCTTGGAAATTGACTTCCAAGAGTGTCAATCTCACATGTCCCAATGAGCTCTCACTGGTCCTTCCCACCAAACTACTTTTCTACTACAGAACACAGGGTATAGAGTAAGGGGTTGGCAGGAGGAACCACAAAGCTTTGATGAATAAAAAGCCTGCACTAAACAATCTACTTACAAGAAGAATCAACAAAAAGAAACTGTTTACCTTTCAAATTCTCTGATATAAATTTAGCCCATCATTTTGTCAGTTTAGGACAAACATGTCTTTGATAGGCTGCCCAGTTAGATGTACCTTTACTGAGTCTAACTTCTCCAATAGAGTTTAAACACAGGTAATAGTCTTCCTCCTTTTTTTAGGCTTGACAATAGACTGTTCAGGCCTGAGCACTGTCTATTGGAAGGAAGGTGAGACGGGTGCATGCTTCTGCATAACTGGAAGTACCAGGTATTCCAGACACCAGACACCGGATCTGAGTGGCTGGAAATTATTGCGAAGATAAGAAGGCTAGCAGTATTTTAAAGTGAACCTGTTGCTTTGCAGGTTTATTTGAAGGAAGCCATACACATATTAGGGAAGTTTAGAGATCAAACCACCACATAATATTTCTGAAAAACAAGTGCTCTGTATGAGGGGGTGCTGATAAGTTCCTGGCTTTGCCCCTTCCAGATGAAATAGAAAAATGAGTGTGGGGGCATATGACAGCCTAATATCTTAGTATGTAACTGTGCAAATATCAGGTCTTTGTGATTCTTAAAACTGTTTTTTCTTTTAGTGAGAAGCTGTGATGGCACTAGCAAGTTTCACGTCGTTGGAGTTACGGGCCGTCATGAAGTTTTTGTTTCTCCAGGGAAAGTCAGCAAAGGACATTCACACTGAGATGTCACAAACACTGGGGGAGAAGTGTCCTTCCTACAGCACTGTCAAAAGCTGGATATCTCGTCTCATGACTGGGCATTTCACCATTGAAGATGAGCCTTGCAGTGGGCGCCCCAACCTCAACTGACCCGGCAACCTGCGATGCTGTCCATGAGCTGATTATTGAGGACCGGGAAATATCCACAAAAAAAGATAGCCTAGATACTTGACATCTCACGGGAGCGTGTTGGGTTTGTTATCACCACTATCCTAGACATGTGCAAACTTTCAGCGAAGTGGGTGCCGAAATGTTTGAACAGTAATCAGAAGAAAGAACGAGTTGAAGCATCCAAAGCCATTTTGGCCCATTTTGAAGCTACACAGGACTTTTCGGCTAGGTTAGTGACTGAGGATGAAACCTGGCTCCACATCTATGATCCTTAAACCAAGGAACAGTTAAAGGAATGGCGCAGGTCCCTGCGGCCAAAGAAGTTCTGAACCCAGAAATCGTCCAAAAAAAGTCATGGTGTCTGTTTTCTGGGACAAAGATGGTATTCTGTTGGTGGACTACCTACCTCAGGGCTCTAGTATCACTGGACAGTATTATGCTAACCTCCTGGACCAGCTGAAGGAGGCAATTAAGACGAAACGCTGTGGAAAGTTGACCATAGGAATCCTTTTTTCCCAGGACAATGCACCTGAGCACACAACCAACGTTGTGGCTGCCAAATTGAACACCCTGGGATTCCAATTTGTCCACCATCCCCCTACTCACCTGACCTGGTCTCTTCAGACTAATATCTGTTCCTGATTTTGAAGAAACACCTGAAGGGGCAACGTTTGGAGGACATTTCTGACATCAAAGATGCTGCTGAGAGCTGGTTTGCGGCCCAACCAAAGGACTTTTACTTGAACAGTCCAGAAAAGCTGCAACTACGCTGTACCAAGTGCATCAGTCTCAGGGGGGAATATGTTGAATAATTGTGTTATTTCATAACTCTGGCTCTCTTCTTTCTGGGCAAAGCCAGGAACTTCTCAGCACCCCCTCGTATTATGCCCTTTACAGAGATCTTGCTACCAGACACCTATCCGGAGAGCAAAAGCTATAGATTGGAAAAAACCTATTTCCCTCCAACAAGATCTAATACAATGCATAGTACTATCTTCTGATCAGAAGCAGTACCATGCTTTTGAAAACAACAGGCATGAAAAAACAACAACACATGCTGCTTCACCTGTCAGGACCAATTCACATTAGAGCAGTTTGCAGTAGGTTTAGCCCATTTGCCTATATTGATCTGAATGGACTGACAAGTACATCACACTGGATCTAAAGCCATACCTGCAGCATTTTTGCTAATGTACCAAGACCGTAAATTGCAGTGCGTTGGGGAGCAGATGTGTTGGGATGATGCTCCGTGGTGCTATTCATACTAGATTAAAGTGATGTGAATGGGCTCTTAAATGATTTTTTTTCTGTCCATCCAGTCCAGAAACACACACAGCTGTTTCTCAACTATTTTCCTCTCTGTTCCCAACTTAACATTTGCACCCTTACAAAGTCTTGCTTCTATTTATATGTCTTCAAAATGTAAGAAAAGAATACAAGGGGGAGTAAAACTCTTTGCATGGTAGCAGCAATGGTATTCTCACTGGTCAGGGAGCTAGTCGTTAAGTGATTTAATCTGTATTGGTTGGACAAATACTAAAAAGTAACCCACTAAACAGGTTTAGGGAGTTAGGGGTAGAGGGTTTTGTGCTACATTACCATCAATTTTCTTTGTGATCATAGTGTTTTAGTTGATTGACAGGTTGAAAATTGACCAGTGACAACTTAAAGTACAGAAGAATGAAGTAAATTGGTATTTACTTGACAAATACACCTCTACCTCCAAACTTTAGCACTTTAGGTGATTGCAAAAATAATCTGAGAGTGTAAAATGGCATATGCATTATGTTGTAGACACATAGTTAGTTCTATAATATAATATCTACTCTGTCTGGTCAGATAGACTACTGTGCATGCATAGCCATTGCAATGAAGAAACTGTCCAGAAGGATATTACTATTGTGGCTGGCCTTGGCAATAAGAACATGGTATGTATAGAGCTTTTTTGGGGAGCTACTTTAAGTCAAGGGTTGTCTATTTTCATGTCCGACATTCCGAACTTTAGAATACTGATTCTAATCTACTGCATCTGCAAAGGCCATCTAAGGACACTATCCTTCACACAGCAACCCAATGGTACCCTTGAGGGCTTGCTACAGGTACATGTATACTATGACTATTTGGCAAAGTAATAAAAAGAAGGGCAAAGGATACTTGTGGGTTTGAAAGGTAAATATCTAAATAATAAGTGGTAAAATCACTTTTTCTACATCAGAAACACATTTATGGAAACTTTTCTGGAGGGTGGAGCCTAACCACTACTTTCTTAGAGTACTAAGGTAAACAAATGAAAAAGAGAGTGACATACACAAAGTTTATTTTGGCATTTATCTGGAATATGGAATTTTAAACTAAGGCCAGTGACTAACAGAGCTTCTCTTCATTCACTGTACTGAATTCCAATTTTTTTCTTACTTCTACAGTAGCTGTATTCTAGCATCTACAAAACGGTGAATCACTTAGCCTTTTGTACATCTTTTAAAAAAATAGAAATTCTGCAACATATGTCCAAAATCAACAGAACTGGATGAATTTTGCGGGAAGCATTTATAAAGTACTAACACATTCTGCCTTCAATATGGGCTTTATTCATTGATTGCAGAAGCAAATAATTAGGCCAACCTGTATGAGGTGCAATTTGTTCTAAATGAATGAAATTAGCCAGGCAATATCCACAAACCACTGCTAGATCCTGAGGCTCACAATGTTCACAATGCCTGGTTACTGGATGGCTTCAACAAATATTTATTTACTCTCCAAAGTTGGCAACTTATAGGCAAATATGTTTATCAATATTATGGAATCTGGCATACAAATCTGACATTGTAGTATACAAGCATTATATATAGAGAAATCTCTTGAACTGAAAACGAAATGTAATTTTACCTAAAAATGTTTCCTTGCTAGCCTTTCAAACTGAAAAAAGGGATATATTGATGTTAACTCAGATATTTGCCAACAGTAACATGGCTACTTTTAAACATGACTTTGCCCACTTATAAAACATGGCATTGGTTTGAGATTCAATAAGATTTAACCTCCTGGGCGAATCATTTCTGTCCGGATTTAAATGTCTAAAAGACATACATTGTTTTTTATACAGTATATTATTTAATATTTTAGTATGAGTATAATATAGTTTTAAACACAAAATCATATCAAAATATGAAAATGTAATAAAGTAAAAAAAAAATTATATATTTTTTTTAATTAAAAAAAATAAATATTATACTTATTCTGTTATATTATACTGTAAAATAAATGTTCATGAAAGACAATGTACTGCTTTTAGACATAGAAAAATCCACTGTATTGCATTCAATACAGTTATTTTGTATTGAATGCAATACAAATAGATTTAAAATTCCCGCTACACCCCGAACGGAAGGTCCGCACGCATCGACGTCACCGGGAAATCCCGAGTGACTCAACAGATGCGGAGGATGCAGGCCGGAAAATGCGAGAGGACAGGGATTGCGAAGAAGGACGCCAGCGGACCAGGTAAGGCTCTATTTATCATTGGTTTTCATTCTTTTAGCTACCCCTAGTGTGACTCAGGGTTACCGCTTTCAGCATCTTTTTTTTTACCACAAGTCACAATCGGGGTTACCGTTGGGGAGGTTAATATCCACTAAATTGACCTTTCCAGGGAAAATCTCTTGGAACACAAAGCAGGCAAAACCTTTTGAAAAAATGCTCTCTGAGACTGGAGAAAAATTACTTTCATCAGTGAATCTTGGTGATCTAGCACCCAGCAATGGATCTAATCCAGGACTGGATCCATTCCAGGTTTGCTGGATCACCAAGTTTCACTGATGAAATATATCTCCTAGCCTTGGAGAACTTTAATAAATCAGGCTCAATGAGGTTTTCCCTGCTCACACTGCACAAAACTCTACCAGGTGCATCAGTATATGTTAAGTATAATTGAATGCTTTACATGTACATTTTTTTACTTTACTAAATGTAGGTGATTTAGGGAGGAGGCCTAGCTAGCGTAATCGGACCTTCCATTGTTGTACAAGGTTCACTATGAAATGATAATTGTTTCACAACAGTACCATGAATATTGTACCTTTTTTTTCTTGGATTTCCCAGTAATTTCTCCTGACAAATACCAGTTACAATGCGTGCTATGGTACTCTTGTTCAGTCTCAAAGCTTGTTATGCAGTGAGATCATTTAGATCACTGCTGCCTTTGCCTGATAGAACCACTGTTTCTTGAATATTCCTCCACCAAGTCATTAGACCACAGGTGGGCAGCTCAAACATGAGGAAACAAAGTCCTGCTCCTCTACCAAGACGAATGCATCTACATGGAGACATCATGAGGAACAAGACATGGCGAGTCATTACAGATAGGATTAGCTGCAGGGAGTTTACAGTAACTAGTCATCTGTTTGCCACAGCTTCCACAGTACAGGTTCTCTTTACATCTTGTCTACACCCCGGGTCAAAATGTTATATATTGCAGCATACCAGTTCTTAGATGTGGTGAGACTTTATTTTTCACCTAGTAATGTTGGCAATAACATCCTGTCCATTCATGTATACATTAAATTCTCTATTGTGTTTTGAAGGGAGCCATGGTTGTCACACAAGCTATGTCTGTCATTGTTTATCTCCATTACATAGTAGATTGATGGGACTAGTAGTTTACAAAAGACATAAACTTTGTTTATGCTGTTTTTTCAGGAAGGTAAAGGGACACTACATTTCTGGCAAGATCAGTGGGTGTTTTCTGCAGTTGGTAAAAATGTTTTTGCCTTAAAAAAAAGAAACAAATGCAACCCACATGTCTAAAGACTGGAACATTCTAATATATATAATTTTTGTTTTTGGATTTAGGTACCAACTGGGTGTAGATTTTCCTTTAAAGGTTTTCCTCTCCATTCTTCCAAGCTAACCAACTACCAAGCTTTGACAGACAAGGAAGTACATTTTCTAATTATTTGGTGTTAGTAAGTTCTCATTTATCATCTCCAGCAGTTTGGTTTGGCAGGATTATATGTGTCACAAGGAGTCATGCAGTGCATATGTTTGTCTCCAGATAATTTTAAGAAAAGAAGATCCCAAAGGTAAACTTTAGCAAGAAAAATATGCCACATCCCTAGATATATCCAAGAAGTGTGCGAACCAAATGGTTTAAAGATTCAAATTCGAATAACTAATGAAAATATTATTTTAAACATTTTTTAAATTCCCAAGGTTTTAGTTCTTCTGTTCATACCTCCCTAATGAGGGGGGAAATGTGCCTTTTTTTTTTTAGAAAATATTGATTTCAGATATTATTTAGTTCAAGATAACCTGAAATCACATAAAAGTACCCTACGGCAGGAATTTCCGCTCATCTTTTGTAATAAGTGTTCTTCAGCTGCCTTAGCAATGGGCTGAGCTGTCAAAGCAGCATATGGCACAGGAGCACATTTTACATGATATAAAATGTGGATAATGGCACTTTGGTCACATCTTCTCCTAGCCCTAAAGATGCAAAAGCAAATTATGTTTTAGCAGGCACTTGCAAACTTGAAGTGCTGCTGTTGTTTTAGTATATTATAACCATGTATGAGTGTATCTCTACAGCATTATTCTGCATTTACACATTGTAAATTTGTAAACTTGTAGTTTACTGGTACCATCTCTATATAAGGGTGTGTTTAATACCAGAAATAGATTTATGTTTGTCTTCTCTACAGAGTCCAATATATAAAACAGAGTACAAAACACAGAAAATGTACTCTTCATAGTGTGGGAAGCTGACTGTACCCTGTGTTGACATGACAGAGGTTGACCTGTGTTGCCTTCAAAGCTTACATAGAATCAAAAAGAACACAGAACATTGTGCAGGTTGTAGGGGTTTTAATATAATGATAGAGGTGGGATAGGATAATGCTAACAGTGCTGCAATTTGAGAATATCATTCTCTCCCTGGAGAATATCCTAATGTTGCTATTGAATGTTAAATCAATGGAAGGGGTACCATGTTTGGAGTATGGGAGGGGCATTATATTTGCTGAAGGTCATTTTAACTGGTAAATTTTAGTCTGGGTCCTGTGTTTCAGCAGCTCTGAGGGTAAAAACCAAGGTCATTCTCATTGAATTTAAAACCATTTATTTAGTTAGTCTTCTAATACAGATAGTAATATTACAAGGACATTTTTACAATAATAAAACCACAACTATCCCCACTGGTGCTAAGTTGCAAGTACCCGCACTAGCATTTAAACAGAAGCCTCCCTACAAGCACCCACGAATAGATGTTTTGTAGGCATAGGCAGAAAAACTATACACTGTACAGAGCAATGGTGCCAAGGGTTCCACTGTCCATCTGTAAAAATGTGCCTTTTGCCACCTAAGACTAATGTAGCAGCCCCCCAGTTTTTTTTTTTTTTTTGACTACTGCCCCATCCAGATCTGTTTGTGCTCTCCTTTATGCACCAACTCCCAGAAAATGAGCCACCAGGTGCCCAAGTTGTTTTGGAAATATATAAATGGTGATCATGCCAATGAGGGCACAGTAATAGCCTAAACTCCACTGTTTTGCAGGGGCTGCAAGTCTTTTACTCTGGAGTTAGACCTCCTCATCCATTGCTGTAGAGTGCAGACCTTTCCCAGGCTGTCATTCTTGGCAGCTGCTCAAACAGTCCCTCCAATAACTTCATGTATTGATATACAGGTAGGTAATTGACGGCTGTAAGAAATTCTTAGCATAGTAAGGCTTAAACTTGGAATTTCTGATCTAGCTGGCTGCTTGATATTTGGCTGGTACAAGCCTGTGAAATAAAGAAGATCCTCTCAAAAGGCAAATAAAAGTCCGCTGTGCCCTTTTCTGCCCTAAGACACAAGGGGATGAATTAGAGCTAAATGTGTTAGTACATTGGGGTGTCAATCATAACACACAAAGGCAAATAACTCTGATGCAGTTGCAGAACACCACAACCAACAGTAATGTATTGTGTCAGAATAGAATGCTTATTGCATGATCCTTTTTTCTATTTAAAATGTCAAAATAAGAATTCCTGTTTTAAAAAAAAGTGACAGGTCTGCTGTCTGGAAACTACACATGGCTGAAAATAAAGATTCTTATCCTCGTGTAAAGCTTTCTTGACTGAGCCTACAATGAGAAGAATTATCTAAAGCCAGAAGTGTCTTGCTGACACTAGCTAACGGCAAATGAATGGTCTGTGAATTTGATGGTTATGTTATGACATTATTAGCTTCCCCATTGTACTGCGACTGTGTGGCAGGCAGGGACAACAAAAAAAGTGAGAATAAATGTATATTTATATATTAAACAGTAAACACATATCTAATACTCATCAAGGGAGCATTGAACAGCTGCAGTATAGCTGCAATACTATTAATAAGCATGGAGAGTGTGAAAAATAAAGGTAGAGAGCACCCCCTGCAGGAAAACAAGAAAACAATTGGAATCAGTTTCAAAGACCAATAAATTAGTATTATTATCATTAAAATGATTACTACACAATATTTATATAGCACAAACATATTACACAGTGATTTACAAAGTCTATAGTCATGTCACTAACTGTCCCTCAATGGAGTTCACAATGTCCCTTCCATAGTCATATGTCTTTAATACAGTCTAAGGTCAATTTTAGGGGGAGCCAAATAACCTATCTGCATGTTTTTTTTGTTTTGGAAGGTGGGAGGAAACCCACACAAACATGGGGAGAACCTGCAAACTTCATGCAGTCCTGGCCGAGATTCAAACCTGGGACCTAGTGCTGCAAAGGCCAGAGTGCTAACCTCTAAGCTACTGTGTTACCTGGAAATTTAGAAATGTATTGTATAAATGTTTTATACCTGTCCAGTCTTACAGTTTTAGTATACCAAGTATGTTTAACCACAAAGGCTAAGGTTTTTTTTCTTTATATTATCATACTTCGATTTTCAATTGTTGTTACATGATGATTTCTTCATGATGAAGATGCCTCATGGCTGCCTTGGTGCCCAACCCATGGCCCTTGGGTAGAAACTGTGTGAGCCTCAGCCTTTAGCAGCCTTTATTGTGTTTTACCTGCTAAAGGACAGTGAAGGCAATTTTTTTTTTAATAAAACTGGTTTCTACCAGCTATATTATTTGATTAAAAAAAAAAACTTTCTTACAATTTTAGTGCTATCTATTCATTTTTGTGTTTTTTTGTTAACCTTTTATATTGTATCTTTTTTTAAAAAAAACATTATTTAAATCAAAAAGTTAAAAAGACACATATAATGATCAATATTCATCACAAAAGAATACATATCCTAGTACAGGTAGTCACCGTTTTACATACAACATAGGAACTATAGGTTTGTTTTGTAGGAGTCGCCCGTATGTTGGATGTCCTTAACCCGGGGACTACCTGTACAGCAATTTTAGAAAAATATTGTACACAAAAGAATACTAAAAGAGGATACATAAAACAAAGATGACCTTCCCCAAGTACCTGACAGAAAGTGTCCAGTCTATACCAATCACTTTTAAATCCTAGGGCCATATCTAGGTTACAGTAGAAGCCATACATTTTATATATATAGGTGATCCCACAAATGCGGGCAATCATACCAAGTGTTCAATATTTGAGCATGTTTATTTTATAATATATTTTGCTAAGAGGGATATCTCTTAGACTCCCACTCTTGAATGGTCCCTCCAGTCTCCAACTGACCCTGTAGTAGGTCTGTAGCCTTTTACTATCTCCTGAAGCATGTCTGAATATCTAATTTTGTAGTGTAGTATGTTTTCTGTGTAACATTGCATATGCTGAGTATTATCTGAGGCTGCACTAGAGAACTTTTAAACCCACCACCACCAGGCTATAACAACCGGTGGTCCGCAAGAAAAATGACCTGGCCGGTGCACCCCTATTTCCTATTGCATCACCTATTGGGATCAGCGGGGGCAGGAGAAGGATCCTGATGATCATGTCCCCCATATGGACACAACTTTTGTTGTGTCCACAACCCTTCACTACTGTCTCCCCAGAATGTTTAGAAAGCAGGTCTAAGCCTGCGATAGGGGAGTGGGCAGATTCTGGCATCATGACGTCACTTTGGGGAAAGTTTCTTGCCCTTTGAGAGAAACACGGCCCCCTGCGCATGTGCGGAATGTAAAATTATGAATGTAGTGGTCCGTGAGGTCCGAAAGGTTGGCACAACCACCACTGAGCTATAAGATATCATTTTGCAATCCAGCCCAACTGCTGTGTTGTTCATACCAGATCATCAGCAAAGGTGCTGTATCTGGAGATTACAGATTCTGGACATCTAATCCGAATTGAGTTGTTTTTTACTATGTAACAAACAAAATAACAATCCAATATGTAAAAACGTTATAAGAATAGTTGAATCCAAATGTTTTAAATGTAGGTAAAGTAGTCTTTAGTGGATTGGGTTATTGCTTTCACATTGTCTTTCTTTGTGTCTCTTTTTTATGTTTTTTTCCATATAGATCACATGTGGCACAAGTGATTTTTAGGAAGGCTGCAAGGGCCACACGTGTTTGATTTGTATAGGGAAATAGCAGTGATTCCTAACTACTATGTATTGTATCTCTAGGCTGTGACTGTGTCCTGAAGCATGTCCCCTTAGAGCATTATCACATTCCTTGACCATCTCTTGTTGCATTTGTCTGACAAATTGCTCTAGCATTACATTCACTGAATATCATGTATGGTTCTTTGGCCACTCTTTAAACCTCAAAATCAAAGAAGTTGACCACCACTGATCTAGGTGATGACATAAAAATGTTGCTGGAGCAAGAAGTGTCTCTAAGGTTGAGGAGGTTCAGTAGCATCAACATGCTTTTAGCAAGACAAGTGTCATCTGAAATCCCCACAGGCAGAGAAACCCAGTGTGCCCGGCCACCCTTGCAGACACAGTAGGGGCTGGATTCCCAGTAAAGAAGGCAGAAGGTGCTCCTTGTGTAAATAACCTTTTCAATCTGTTACCTAAAATAATGTACCCCCCTTCCCACTACTACCAGCACCCCCTTTGCTCTGTTTAGATTTACTCCTTTTTTTTTCTACAGTAGTGACATAGCAGAAAATGGTTCATTGATCATCCAGGGTTTATTGGTATTATTATTATCATTAATAATAATAAACAGGATTTATATAATGCCAACATATTACACAGGGCTGTACAATAAAGGTTGCAATTGACAGACGAATACTAACAGTGACACAGGAGGAGAAGACCCAGCCCGGAGAGCTTACAATCTAGGAGTTGGGGGAATTAGCACACAATAGGAGGGGTGATATGTAGTGGTGGGAAGTAGTGAGGATTTTTAAAGACAGAAGAAGATGGGTAGGCAAGTTTAAAAAAAATGGGTTTTGAGTGCTAATTTTGACCTTTTATCTGTTGAAATCTGGAGATATATTTTTCCTCACTGTGGTATGTCATTGCACAAACATTGGAGGGGTTTTCTTGGTGAAAATGATGAACCTCTTTAAGAGCTATGGAACATCATGCTATAAATGGAAACCTCACGCTACAGTAACAAGAGCCTGTGTCTGACACATTCTATTGAAATAAATCGTGCAGTCTGGTAATACCAGTCTATTATATTCCTATATGCACAAAAGGAAAGCTCATGAGTTATTATTTACATCTGACAGCTGTTTCCTGCAACCTTAGAGGTGTCGTGACAGCAGATGAGTTGACCAGGATGAGAGACATTGTAGGAGGAGTATTTAATTTACTTTTTCTATCTGCATGAAACATTTGACACATTATGTGATGCTGATCATCCCAATGTCAAACATATTTTGAAGTCTCGAATGCTTCCATTAAAACGAATAATCTTTACAGATAAAAAGTATTAATATATGAAAATAAGAATGGAATTTGGTTGAATTTTAAAGCAATATGTAATGCAGTACTAGACCAGGGATACAGATGGCAATAATCTTTCAGGTAAAGTATAATCATCTAATATCCTTACCATAGTCAAATGTCTTTAATCCAATCTAAGGTCAATCTTGCGGGGAAGCCAACTAATCTAACTACAAGTTTTTGGAATGTGGGAGGTAACCGGAGTACCTGAAGGAAACCCACACAAACAAGGGGAGAACCTGCAAACTCCATGCAGATAGTGTCGTGGCTGAAATTTGAACCTGGGACCTAGCATTGCAAAGGCATGCTGGATAATACACCCCTATTGGATTTCTCGCAATAACATTGGGGTCCTATAGGGGCAAGGGGAGATGCTACTGTAAAGAAATCCTGCAGCTGGAACTCCAAAAACTATTAGAAAAGTAACCTTCCGAGGTTCTAATAAAATTATCTGTTTCTAGACATGTTAGCTTTTCAAGGGTATACAGAAACTGGTGTTGGTACTTTAAAACTTCTATGGCATTGTGCCCAATATACAATGCAGGACAACCCAACATGGTTTCTTTAACACCACCACCACCACCCTCTGCACTAGCTGGGTGGCATTCCGCCCACCATCTGGATCCTAGCAGTACCCACACCAACCTTAAGGTGCTGCCTCAAACTGGGGACCATCTACAATACAAATAAAAACCCCCACTTGATAGGAGGCGTTTACCCACAACTCCTACTTGGATTTTATCCACCCATACTATACTTACCCTGTCTCCATCTTTTGGCAATATACTGTCGATCAATCGCTAATTGTAACACCACCCAAGAGGAAGCCTAAAACAGGTGAAACGCGGCGGGTTTATGGCTCTATACGTATGCAACAAGTATTTATAACAATCTGCAATTTGCCTACTAGACGACGATTGTCTAGCACCTTTTTGGCCCTATTACTTACATGGACTGTAATGTTTGAATGACTGAAACTCAATCTATACTGTATTTGTTATGTAATATGAAGGATTATAATATTAAATTTACATTGTTTGCCTTCAAAAACCCTTCTTTCTCCTTGTGATTGTTTTGTAACTATTTGATTCCCTATTCCCTAATCCTAACATGGTAAATGAGCCATTGGTTTACTTTTAGACCAGATATATGTAGGCATACATAACCTGACACACTGTGGATGAGTACTAAGCCAAAAAAATTATGTAGTTTTTGTATTGATACATTTTGTATAAATCTTGACATAACATATTACAATTGGAAAGCAGATTCTTCTACTTCGGCTCAACACTTGATGGCAGTGTACAATAACAATATATCTTAGCTACTGAACCTGACCATTTAGCTTTTTATTAGCAATAAATTATGTTTGAAAACATATTTGTAATAAATTATTACTAACGTTAGAGGTACTTTAGATATTTGGATGTATATAAATGTAGTATGGGCTATAAACACACACAGGAAAAAAAAACTCAAACTACATTTTTCCACAGCATCAGAAAACAACCAAAACAAATTTAGAGTTTAAATTGCAGCCTATTTCTTCATTGACTGGTAAAATATAGAAGACATAAGACTCCAGACAGACTATTATTAGTTTCAGAAGGTCAGCATTGGCAGACTTCATATTTTTCTCCAACGTGGCCTCGTTGACCCAAACGCCTCTATAGAGAATTGTTGCAAGAAAGACGACTCCTCATTCAACCAAGTCTACAGCCTGCAAACAATAGTTGTTTTGCTGAAAACCAGAAGTAGCACCACAACAACCAACATGCATGCAATAAATGGAAAACCCTATACAAGCAATGATTTATTTAACTATACTACTAGTGACTACCACAATAAAAGTGAATTATTTATATAGCGCCAACATATTATTCAGTGCTTTACATTAAATAGGGTGTAATCTGAGGATATCACTAGTCTAAGCACTGCTCTGCTTTATTCAAACCCACACAACCTTAAAAATGTATCAATAAAGAGTATGTAGTCCAACAAACTTCAGAAACATTCTGACAAACCATGGATTTCTGGCCTGCAGGGTGCCAATCTTTTTTGGGTAGACTTAAGATTTCAGCAGAACTGATATTCGGGGAGATTTCTGCTAAACAGTAGCTGGGAAGGGATGTGAAAGCATTTTCTAGTTTTCACCTCAAAGTAGCAAAGCAATTTTTAAATATTAATAGTCTACAAAAATTACTACAGCCTCACCAATTCCAAATTTTCAACTGTGCCAACTGACATTTTATTGAGAAATTTAACAATTCAGAGTCCATGACACAAAAACCGGGGACTATAGAAGAGCCAGAGATAGCAAACCACATAATTTCAGTAATTTTACAGGCAAGGAGGGGATACATCAGATATCAGTTAGGACTTGTAACATTACAGATTGCAAATAGCAAACAGTAGACTTCAAATCAAATTGCCCAACTAATGAAGTAAGGCTTACTCTAAACAGTAGGCAGTGCCAGCTCACTGGGTGTTGATTTAGAGAATCTTATAGGGCCTGTATTGATGGTCTTTGGAGTTTCAGCAATGGCATCTTTATGACATCAGTTTTGCATGATCATTCCAGTATTCGCTAATAAATGCATTTGTCCGACAGTTGAACTCCTCCTGACCTGCAATCAACCTGCAAGTATAGAGTTCCTTTCAGTTTCAACCTGCAAGTTTAGAGTTCCTTTCAGTTTCAACCTGCAAGTGTAGAGTTCCTTTCAGTTTCAACCTGCAAGTTTAGAGTTCCTTTCAGTTAAAATGTTTATGGGAATGAAAACCTGTCTGATGTGTGAAGCCTGCAGATTCCCTTAGAGTGCCAGAGACTCCATATACTGAGGTAGCTCTCAGTTTCTACTGCTGTTGGCTTTGGTCTGCTTCCCATGGTCTCTTGTGCATTACAGCCCATCAATAATAGAAAAGCACATTAAGAAAGAGGATTTAATGCTGCTTGCTTCCCTGTGGGGGATATTCCACTGCCTTTCTGTACTGATAAAGACTTGTCTCACCCCGACATGCAAGGTGCAGTAAGGGTTGCCACCTGGTCTGTAACAATGAAACTTGCTGACAATGTTAAGAGGCCCTGTCACCAACTAGAAAAAAAATGCATAAAAAAGCCCAGAAAAAACAACTATTTTTAATTCTTATTTACATTTTTCCTTTTCCAAAAATGATTGGTATTCACTTGCAGTTGCCTTTTAATCTGCTACCTAAATAACTTTTCCTAAATAGTTACTTATCTAGCACTGTCCTCTCCCTGCTACCACAACATAGACCCTCTTGTCTCCTGGCAGTGCCTAACTTCTGTCTGTGTTGGTCGAGCTCTTCCACCCCTCCTATTAACCCTCTTTATGTCTTAGCAAGGAGAGGAGCAAAGGGATGTACACCTGAACAACATTTCTGTCTGTTGGCGCTGCTGAAATACATGCAAAAAATATTAAAGAATGTAAATCTGGAAACGAATAGTCTGGTGACAGAGTATCTTCAATATAAGGAAAAAAGATTACATGATCTGTATCCCAGAAAAGGTGGCAAGCTTTGTGTCTCTAGGATAGACAGTGGTGAGAAGTTATCCCCTGGAGGGCACAGACTGCAGCACTAACCTGAAAGATTATTTATAACCATATCTCACTTTAATAAATATGGCATTTTCTGTAATGGTTATTATTACGCTTTATTTATAAAGCCCCAACATAAAATGCAGTGCTGTACAATAAACTGGGGATGGACCTGACAAACTTGAAGAATAGACAAGTATGAACAGTGATACAGAAGGAGAAAAGGACCCAGCTCAATAACGTATACAATCTAAAGCTGGGTACACATGCTAAATGATTGTTGTCCCTTGATCTCAACTGAAAATCTAGCATGTGTACAGAAGTTAAATATTTAAAGAAAAAAATTTCTATTCAATCCAAATACTAACTTACACATATATAGATTGGGAACCAAAAATGTGTGTGTATTTTTACTTATTTTCAAAAAACGTTATGTTAGAATAATTTGTTCTTTGGTGTCTTTAAAATTCAGCTTTGTCTGTCTTGAATCCCTTTTTTTGGTTCTCAATCTATATATGTGTACAGAAGTTCCCTGACATTTATTGATCCATTCCGCAGGAGATCACCAAGCTTTTCTAATGATAGGATAACAGCAGGGTGCTCCTTGCTCATCCTCTCCCCCATCCATAGAACAGAGTGTGTGTACAGATTCTGCTTGTTCTCCTTTCACTGGAAATAATCATGAAAGATCATTTCCAGCAACAGAAATCCAACATGTCTACATAGCCTAGATGGCGAGGAACATTAGTATGCTATAAAAAGGTGGTAATGCTTCTCATTTATTCAGACCATGGTACACCTAGCAGAAGTAATCGTATTTACTTTATGGAAAACTTAAAAAAAAAATTGAAAGTCATTTTATACTTACGACATGTGACATTCAACCATATCACAACATATACAAATACATGTTACCATTCTAAACATATTACAAATAAATGTAGCCTGGTATACAGTAAATGTTTATAATACCTATTTTATTTTTACATAAAGTATGAATCTGCAACAAGTTACAGTAAATGTGCTCAGCAAAAATATAATTTGGACTTCATTTCCAGCCTATTTCCTCCCTGAGGACAAAACAAGAAATCCCACATCTTTTTTTTTCTTTGCATTTGTCACTGCTCGTCTATTTTTATTTTAGGGAAAGGATTCACAGGCGGTGTTGCCATGGTAAACCTTATTTAGACTAAATGTAAAAAGACACGTATATAAATCACGTATATACATAACACTTCCTGAACTAACCCCAACTATCCAAAAGCCATCCTCTATATATGACAGTTATCTGCTACACCCTACATCTAAAATAGGTTAGAATAAATGTTTTATACGATGCAACATGTCTTAACCCACGTCAACCAATATGACATCACCTCCTTTAGTAATAGAGCTGAACTCCAGGCAAACAGCTAAATACACAGATTGAAAGGTAAAGCTGCCATTTTACATGGATTTCAAAGTATTTGTATTTCTGTCTGTCCAACCATAGGGACAGTCCGCCACACTGCACAGTCCTACCTGGCAGGCCGGAAACCCTTTTATTTTTCTGCTAAAGATCACTAACACAACCTTGCCATTTCACTAGCCTGAGTAAATGAAAAGCAGCTCATTTTTGTGGGCTTATCTTTTAGTTACTCTGCTGTCTCCTCTTATCAGCATGTTCCTTGTTCACACATGAGACCATGAACACAACTGACTCCTTGTTGCTCTTCTCCACGGCTGAGTTCTTCGAGAGACAGATACAGAATACAAATTTGAATACTTACAGTACATTGCTTGCATCTATATCCTTTAAATAAAACCTGTATATTGCCCAACAAACCTATCTCCATTTATGTATATTGGAGTGGGCTGCTTTTTCTGGCCTCTTATAATAGTGCTAGTTGCCTTCCTGTGTGATTTTAATACTTTCTAAGTCCTTCTTTCTAAAGTCCGGAAAAAGCATGCAGATTAGAAACTCAAAGTACAGTCAGAGCTCCCGATCTGCATACTTGTTGTGGGTCAGAGACTGAGAAAGTACTGAAACCACAGGATCAGAACCCAGACAGTTTCCGAAGGACAGATTAGAAATGGCAGCCTTCATTATTATCATTGCAGATTTCGTTTCAGCAATAAAATAGCTGTTCTTTGACCTACGTGACAGTTTATTCTACAAAGACAAGTATTCAATGACACCTATAGAGACCTATTCTTTGGGTTTGTTAAAATGAATGCTAACCCCAATTAACATATAATTAGATCCAGGATGTGGCTGAATAATTCAAAGGGTATGCACCAGCTCATGTTCCTTCTTTGCCTCTTAGGAGCAAGGTTTTCTTTCTCTTAAGGATACCTTTGTGCTAATACAAAAGTCAGCTGGCTGCTGAAGTTCCTTTACCATAAAGCCTAGGCACACGCACTAAATTATGGCGAGATGGCCTTACTTGCAGACATGTATGTAATGCACAAAATTGTATGTTCATATGCACGGCAGACAACCTGGGCACTAGTCATATCTTGGGATAAAATAGTCTGCTGGGTGGAAAATCTTACTAGGTCATAGTTCTGTGCCATGCATGGGGTCTGAAGGTGGAGAGTACAAAGCAAGGAGTACACTGTATTGTTTTAGATACTTTTCATTATATAACTGGTAAGTCAATTATACCCAAAAAGTTAATAGCATTGGTAAGTGCCACATTGTAACTATTTTCATTGTCAAAAAAAACTTTTTATGCTTATACATCTGTAATCCACCCTCTGCAGGGATATATGGTTGCAAGATATTAGAAAAGTAGAAACACTTTTTGCTTTCTGCAATTTTCCAAGTTCCGTGCTTCTGTCTGCTCTTTGAATTACACTTGTGACAACTGCTGTGAGTTCTACATTCTTTTGTATAACTATTTCCTCTTCCCAGAAGGTCACCCAATGGAAGACTGATTTCACCTTTGGCATGTGACAACTTCCTTTTTTTTAGGTATCCTATTATATTTTCGATAGTTTCGATAACTCCTACTGTATGGGGAACATAATAATTTAGCTACTAGGAAGTGCTTATGTTAATGTGAGTGGGAAAGTAGATTTAGGTCATCGTCTTTTTTAGTGTGTTCCCTGACCTTCTGGGAATATCTATTTTTAACGAGCCAGCCTACTAGGGTCCACTGTGCTTCCTATGTATGTGTGTAGTACGGTCTATGGGAACCATCTGACTGGTATTAGACAACTTAAAATACTGAACTAGTGTAAGGTTAGGCTAAATGTTAAATTTCTACCTTTCTAGGTAAATAGTCTTGTGGTTCCTTCTTCCTACCCCAGTTAGCTAGCTAGCATTAGTACGATAATAATCAGATCACATGTCTAGGCCACTCAAAAGGGAGACAGGGGGCAGAGAGGCTGAAAGTGACATTTTGCCCATCAGTAAAGCTCTCTAAGGCTGGAGAAGATACACTTTCTTCAGTGAATCTGGGTGATCCAGCAAACCTGGAATGGATTTTTTTAAAGTCATTTGCTGGACCAGATCCATTCCAAGGTTTGCTGGATCACCCAGCTTCACTGATGAAAGTGTATCTCCTCCAGCCTTGGAGAGCTTTCATAAATCAGGCTCATTATCTCAACTGATGGGCAAAATGTCCCTTCCAACCTCTCTGCCCCGTCTCATTTTGTGCGACCTAAACATTTGCGGGCAGGGTGGCAGTCCAGAACCTTTTGTTAAAATCAGAAACTTACAGCAATGCATAAAGGGGGCTGTGTACTGCCTTGGCTCTTTTTCCCCCATTGGACTTTAGTTTATGTTGGCTATACATAATATGGAGTTACCAGGAATGTGACTTAATCAGATGTCTCCAAAATGTTGCATTAACCAATTTAAAAAATAACTGATAATCACATGTGTTATTTAATGCCTTAAGGTATCCTAGTTAAAAAAGCAAAATGCCTTCTGTGTCAGGAGAACCCCTTTCATCCCATGTATGCTCAGGCAAGGACTTCTGCTGTGCCACACACTTCCACAGCATGGCACAGTCTGGTCTATTCCTAAAATATTTACCAGTGAAGCACTTTTTTATCCTTCTAGGTCTGACATTCAAACAATGGCTTGCTGTGCAAATAGAATTTTACAATAAAGTGAATCAGCACAACTGGCTCACTTGTATGTTCACCCCACCATGCATATGGGCTTTACATTAAGAAAATTAAAGACCACAGAGAGCATATACAGATGTGCAGGACCTAACCAAGAAGAAGGCCAACCAACTAGGATGAGTTCTAACATCTGAGGTAATTATTAGCTTTGATGAAATACTGATTAGAGGTGGTTCCATGGGGGCACAGCATTATAAGCAAAGGGGAATTAAACTTAGTGGGTAGTGCACAGCATACTTGCTGATTATGGCCCATACTTACCTGTGTGCAGCTGCCCTGTAGCAATGACAGGTCCAGGACCTTCCATCCCTGCATTATTGGAAGGATCTATCTATGCCAACAGTTCAACGTTACACTTTAATGAAGACATTGATGCTCTTTGGCCTTTGGGTGGCCACTGAAGCCACTGCGTGCGACGGAGTTACATTGTCTTTGCCACACACAGAGCCAAGCTCTACACGGTGCATGTGCAGCTTAAACAGAAGGCCACCAGGAGACAGGGATTTTTTTGCATGTCTCATCTGTCATTTAGTACTACCTTCTTTTTCACATTAACTTGAAAAATCAAAACAAACACAGCCAGCACACCTAAAGATTGGAAAGATAAAATGTATTACATTTTTTGTTAATATGTGCAGCGATCCTTTAACTCTAAAGGATAGAGGTGGCATCACCACCCAGGCTATGCTGTCTAGAACTGAAGTATGAATCACAAAAGACATAATTACAAATGCTTACAAATACCTCAACTTCATAACTAGCTGTTTGCCTGGAGTTGAACTTCATATACACACACATATATATATATTATGCAATGCCACCTTTATACACAACAACATTCTTATGCCTGATTTGCCACTTTTACTGCGTATTTCACACGGACAAATTTGGCTGTAAACTAGTAATTACGATCCCTGTGTTCCTAGATGATGTGTGAATTTGCAGAAAGAAATCCCTTTGAAACTGCATTAATTATTTATCAGATTTTGCTGTTATTAAATTAAAATAACATCACAAGTTCTGACACTGAATCTTCCGGAACATAAGCTTTACCGCTCAGCTATAAAGACAACACTTACCTATTGATGCTGTGTGACATATACTTTCTTTCATCTGCTGGAAATTACACTGGTGTTCACATGCTGGATCTTCTCTGTAAAAGAAAATGCAAAAAAAGATTTCAGTAACTTTATTTGTGTAAAATGTGACAAATGGAATTGTGCCTCCTAGGGACAAGGATGATTCTATCTTTAAAACAGACAAATCGTACTGTATTCCCATACAGGTAACAGTGGTGTTTCCAGGTGGAAAGAGGGTACAGGCTCCTTACATTCCAAGCAAGAATGCCATCTCAAGTAGCAGTGCCTGGCTTTGCATATGCTGGTAAAGAGAGAGAGCAATGATGCAAAAAGACACATACCGAATATATACTCCTATTTCAGTTGTTTTACAACTTCCAATTTCTGTTACCCGAAATGTTCTTTAGTGATCATTTCAGGTGGAAAATCACTGTGCAGACCCTCTGCTGAGCAGCCTTGTGGAGAGGGAGGAGGGAGGACATGCATGTGCGATCCACTGCGGGGGCAGCAATTGAACTGACAGTGGCATTGATTGTTATCGGTCCTTACTGATCCAGCAGAATAGATCATGAACAACATCCTAAAGGGCATCTGGGGACACCTGTCACACATTAGACCAGCCTTTCTCAACCTTTTCAACATGGGAGAACCAAGTCTTCAGGGAACCCCTACAATAATTACTATAGCCATAGCTTACAGTACAGTAGTGTGATGGTTAGTAGAAAGAATGTCACCCTTACAAATAGAAAAACAGATACTTGGTGTCAGATACACTGACCTATGAGGTACAGATTGCTCATTGCTCAAGGAACCCCTAGCTACCTCTTGAGGAACCCTAGTTGAGAAACACTGCATTAGAATATCACCAGAGACAATACCGAATGGTCACTTTGGCTGATGGACATCCTGGATAAATATTATTCTGACACCCATACCAGATGCCAGCAATGGACCAAAAGTCTACATGGCCCTGCACCAGAACCACAAACCGTGTACACAAGACAGGAACAATGGGAAGGAAATAGGGGTTTTCTGCATGCAAAGTCTCTTCTGCAAAAAAGCTCAACACCTTGCTATTTACTTGTAATACAAAAATGTGAAATTATTGCAATGATTGATATTAGTAAAGCAGAACCTAATGCAAACAACCAATTACACACATGGAATACATAAATATTTGTTTACAGGTTTACAAATATTGGCCTGCATGTTGCCCTCGAGGGTTGCACTTTGCCCGCCCTGTGCTAAAAGATTTGTATTTCTGTTTTCTGCCTGTCATTTATATATATTATTCTAATTTTGTATCATGGGCCAATATGTACAATATTATGTGTTTCAGGAAGAGTAGAAGAAAAAAAAACATGTGTAAGTGGAAACGATAATGAAGATGGATGCTAGAGATGTTGGAAGTTTGGGGTAGGTTTAGATGACAATGAATGAAAGGTGGTCCTGTGTAGGGCACAAATAAATCCCAGGGGTTATTTACATTACACAGTTGTTCTAAGCCTGGTGTCCATGTACAGTAGAAACAAAAATCCTTCATGCAGCAAATGGTTCTTTTGCATGTTTTCATGAAAGTATCTGAGCACAACTGCAACACAACACATCAAGCTCAGTCCATGTACATAACATTTTATTTTGGGTTCTTCCTAATGCCTAAAGGAGATGCAGAAAATCAAAGCATCTTGTCCACAGAAATGTATTGGGACCTAATGTAGCTTTATTCCCCTTTCTAAATACATCAGAGATATTCACTAAGTTCTCCCTTTTACATTGGTTAGGACACATTGAAATACAAGTGTCGGCTAAATCAATACCGTATCTATTATCAATTCCCTTACCACATCACACATCATTTGTGTAAAAAAAACAATTTTCTCGACTACTTTGCTTGTCAATTTCTTCTTCTTTAATCTCCAGGAATACAATTAGCATACATCAAGGGAATAAAAAAATAGGAATAGAGGCTGTGTCCTGGAACAGCTTCTGACATTTATGGAAAGTGGATTGTACTCTTGCCTTGCAAAAGCAAAACTCGTGCAAGTGACTAAATACACAACTGTAAGATGTGTCTACTATACCATTATTTCTATAGTCTCTTCTTGTTTACCAGTCACCTATCACACTCATAACACTGCCCCCTCTTACTGTTGACTAGTCAACTATTTAACGCAATATACTGTACTTTCTTATTGTTGACCATTCACCAATCACACCCCTAATACTACCCCCTCCTATTGTAGTCTATTCACCTATTACACCCATAATACCACCCCCTCCTATTGTAGTCCATTCACCTATTACACCCATAATAATACTACCCCCTCCTATTGTAGTCTATTCACCTATTACACCCATAATACCACCCCCTCCTATTGTAGTCCATTCACCTATTACACCCATAAAACTACCCCCTTATATTGTAGACCATTCACCTATTACATCCATAATGCCTCCTCTTGCTGGGGGCCAATTACTAATCACAAACCTAATACTGTCCTCTGATGGCTAATTACCTACCATGTACATAATATAATTGCTTCTCATTGGTGGCCAATCACCTATGATAGTATGACAGCAAACAATGGGAAAGGTATAGTTTAACATGCTGGTGGTTACTCAATTTTATCTCCTGGCTCTGCAAAGACGAGGTAATAGCAAATGATTCTTCTGCCTACGATTGTTACATCACCATATATAATATATTACCATATCTCTGACTCACAGTAAAACCTTCACCAGCAAAAAATGAAAACAAACACAAAACTCAACAAAAAAGTCCACCCTCATCATTGCACTGTGCCACAGGCTTGGCACTTTTTTAAGCCAGAGTTAGGTACAAATATTATATTGCATATTAGCATAATATAAAATTATTATTAATAATTAACAAGATTTATATTGCCAACATATTACGCTACACTGCACATTAAATAGGGGTTGCAAATGACACCCAGATACAGACATTGACACATTGAGAAGGAGAGGAACCTGTCCAGAAGAACTTACAATCTAGGAGGTGGGGGAAATATTACATAAAAGAAGCGGAGATATGTAGTGGTGGGAAGTAGTGAGGGTTTAGAAGACAGAAGAAGACGAGTAAGCAAGTTTGAAAAGATGGGGTTTGAGTGCTCTTTTAAATGAGCAGAAAGTAGGAGCAAGCCGAAAAGAATGAGGAAGACCATTCCCGTGAGTCGTGGCAGCTCTAGAAAAGTCTTGGAGCCGTGCATGTGACAAGGTTATAAGTGAGGAAGTAGGTCATTGGAAGAGCGGAGAGAGCAGCTACAGGTGTATTTTTCTACCAGGTCAGAAATGTAAGTGGGACAATAACTGTGGAGGGGTTTGAAGGCAAAGCACAGAAGCTTGAATTCGATTCTAAGGTGAAATGGAAGCCAACGATTAGAACTACAAAGAAAGGCAACAGAAGAGAAGTGGTGGGAAGGATGGATAACACTGGCTGCAACATATCAAGCCAACAGCCCACTGTCACAATGGTTGTGGTCAGCGTGCTGTGTTAAACTTGATTGTGCTAATCATTGCATAGAAAACTAGTTCTTGGTGCATTTTCCAAAGAGTACTGCATGGTTGTTATTATTATTATTGAACATATTACCCAGCGCTGTACATTTAATAGTACGTGGTTACGTGGAGGTTGGAGTTGCACTGTAGTGTGTCAATATAATGTGTTTGGGGTGTCATTAGCAATAAATAGCAACCCAGCAAACCAAAATAAGCTTTGTTTTTTGTTGTGCTAATGTGACCCACTAGTGGGAATGAGTCTGTTAGTTTCCTTTTCTCATGCTTTATTTGTCTCCATACTACCATTCCTAGAAAGCTTGTTTACCAAGTTCAAAAGCACAAGCTGAAATGTATGCACAGCACACATCAGTACACTAACATAATATTGGACCACTGTGTCTTAAAGGTTTAGTCAGACAGAGCAAGTGTCAAAGCAGGAGACAACAGTGCTGCTGCCTCTTTAGTGAAACCTCATGTGCTAAATGTTTATTTGTAAAATAATGATAGTATACATATATATATATACATATATCTATATAGAAAATAAAGAGATATAAAAGCATTAGAGTTTTACATGAACTTATCTATGTTATTGAACTTGGCATATCAGTCTACCATCTCTTCAAATATTTATTTTCACTCTCATTTGTCAGTGATCAGAATGGTATAATTACACTTGGCAGGCTGACAGGGCTTTTCAGCACCGTGTGCAGCTGTGTCATGACTGGCTCCGCACATGAGGATAGCCACAGACATGATTAACTAACAGCTCTTTGTTCTTTAATGGCTCAGCTTGGGTATCCAATGTACGCTGCATCTGCATTGCAAAGTACTTATGACCCATCATCTATGGACATTTTTCATGCTGAAGTACAGGACAGCGTTCCTTGGAAATAACAGATATGTATTCAACCCCTCCCTTCATACACACATTATAAAAATTGGCAGACGAGTCCCACTCCCATACAGCTGATACTGCAAGAGTGCTTAGTGTCAGGGGCTTAAATGGCCATGACATATTGCTGGGAGACAAGATAAAAGGACATATTAACTAAGACTAGACAGGCTTTTAAAAAAGGATGTGTGCAAAATATTAAAGAACCTGCCGTAACATTTCTCCAAAATATGTTGTAATTAGAGAGACCCTATCACCCAATCCTATTGAATCTAACAACTATCTTCCCATAAGACTTTATGTGAATTGTAATTATTTTATGTATGTTATTTACCTGTAAATGTTTCCCTTGTATGGGTGTCCAAAAGCACTGAAACTGCGGCTGGGTGCCACCATCTTGGATGGCAGCAGACTAAGTGCAGTTACTCAAGTAACAATCTATAGTATTCTTCTTCGCCCCCTCCCCCCCAAGTTGCCGGGGTATAGAAGGTTTTATAGGTAGGTAAGGGGAGGGGTGGAGGAACTGGGATGGCACAGAAGTTTATTAGACACTACCAGGTAGGGCAGTGGCCATGATGTGTATGGATGTTGTTGTGATAGGAAACCCAAAGCCATGTAACCAATAAACAAGTAAGAATTTAAAATATTAGACTCTTATATTTTTACATGCAACTCGGTGTTGCTCTAGACAGGGTCTTTTTATTTAAGCAGTTTTCTTTGCTGCAATTCCTCAAACTACCAACTGTATAAAATGGCACTCACAGCATGGTATTCATGTAAAGATGTGCGCCACACTGTCCAGGTGTACTGTCAACCTGGCTGACTTGATAATATACCCCAGGGAACTATTCCATCATGGTTTGGCACCTCTCACCTGCTCAAAAAGAAGTGTCTTTGCAGACAGTTTTGTAAACATTTGTTTGAGGGTTCCTTTTACTACTCCAACTGGCTTGTTCTGCAACTTCTCTTCTCTTTTCATGGCTACATTTGTTAGCACAGTGCCTATAAGTTGTCTTTTTAAAATGATACTCAATTTGCACTTACTGTACTATGAAATTTAAGGATTATTTCAATGCTTGATGAATCAATCTTCATATTATATTTGGTCCTGGAGCCACATCCATTCATGGAATATATATTTTCCATACAAGTATAGCCTTATATAACTGGGTAGTAATATGTAATTTTTGATGTGGTGGAGGTGGTGGTCGGGGGTGTTTTTCTATATATCTTATTGTAACGATTCGGTGCAGCGTAAGCGCTCACCAGATGTCAGTCTCCCAATCTTTCAACACACTATTCACCTATAGCAAGCCCCAGCTCGGCTTCAAGAACCTAGTTGTGCCATCCTATAATATGGTTGCCTTCAGGACTTTCTGCACAAAGGATGGTATCTGGGGAAGGGCTAACAGAGTGACAGAGGATCAGGAGCCCATAGGAACAGGACAGGGGACACCATGGAAGTCAGACAGTCCAAGATCAGTAACCAGGTGGTCTACAGATGACACAGTAAAGAATGGTCTAGCAGAGACAAGTCCGGGGAAACAGAGCCAGGGGTCAAACACGGGTATTAAGTCCCCCAAACAGGGACAAATAAGGGTCAGGGTCACAGGCAAAGGTTGGGCAAGGCAGCAAACAATCAGAGGAAACCTGGAATAGAAGGATTGTCACTGAAATGTTTCCAACACAATTTTTTTTGTATTAGGAATTATTATAGATTTCTTGAGCATATAGTTGTACGAGGACTCCTATTTAAATGTAGGAATCATCCATACTGGAAAAGAATAGGCACGGGACTGGAAATGGTGTTTACATCAGAAATAGAGTGACTACTGAACCTATATTTCTTTCTTTAATATTTGCTAGGCTTACTGTCTCGCTCTGTCTTTCTCATTAGATAGATAGGTAGATAGATAGATAGATAGATAGATAGAGAGATAGATAGATACAGATGAGTCATAAGGCTATCCCCATAGGCTATATACGAGCTAGCTAGATTTGGCTTTCCAGTTTCTGAATGCTCTGTACTAGTTGAATGTTAGAGCTACTTTGGTGTCATCCGTGGGCTGTGCATGATTGTGTTCTGTTAAAGCAGAGTGTGGAAATAATCGGCCCTCAACAGATTGAGATGGAAAATTCAAGTTGGTTCATACAGAGGGATATGCATATGGCGGAAATGAAATTTGTCTGGGAACATTTCAACTGACGTTGTGACAAAAATGAAATATAATTACCCTGTCAGAAATTCTGTAACATGTTCCACAATAAGTACATGGCTGTCATGGAAAAAGATAAGACTATTTTAAAGAATGGAAAACCTATAATTAAACCAGAATATTCATGCTGAACTAAGCTATGAAAGGTCTACATTATTCACAAAGGAAGATAAAATAAATAAATCCTAAAGGTGTGAAAGTGTGGAAACCTCACCCATCTTGGGTAGTTGAAGGTCAAGTTACTGAACATAAAATGTAGGATTATGTCATGTTCAGCAATTCTGTACTTTGTGCAGAGTCTTTATAGGAAGATTTTGGTGAAATCCAGGGATGGTGGCTGCAGGATTCTTGAACAGTTAAGGGTCAGCCCACCTTGTGATTTATAAACCTTCTGCACACTTGGTCCAGCTTTGTGGCTTTCTTGGTCACATCCAGGCCTCCAAGTGATTCAGGAAGCAGTAAAACCAGTTTAGACACAATGGGCCTGATTTAGCTCTCCAAAGCTGAAGAGGATACACTTTTATCAGTGAACCTGGGTGACCCAGCAAACCTGGAATAGATCTGGCCCAGAATTGAAAATATTTGCTAACAAAAAGCAAATAAGTTTTAAGAAATCCATTCCAGGTTTGCTGGATCATTCAGGTTTACTGATGAAAATGTATCCTCCCAAGCCTTGGAGAGCTTTAATAAATCAGGCCTAATAATTGGAAAACGGGAAAGTAGCAGCATCAGGTGACTAGCAGTGGTATATATCACAAGAATAAGCAGTAAAAAAAATTAATGAACAGGAATAAAAAAGTTATGGGATATGCGTTTGAAACGTGCATTTGGCTTTGTACTTAGAATTCTACTTTCTTTATTATCATTCCTTTTGTAGCCCTAGCTCAGTTCACACACAAATCTGACTCTGGTGAAGAATAA
This sequence comes from Pyxicephalus adspersus, assembly GCF_032062135.1. NCBI lineage: Eukaryota > Metazoa > Chordata > Amphibia > Anura > Pyxicephalidae > Pyxicephalus > Pyxicephalus adspersus. The sequence goes on from NC_092858.1 coordinate 25,512,727, forward strand.
GTCACGGACATTAAAAACACAAGCACCTGGAGAATTTCACCGGGCAACAATTTTAAACAAATTTTTTGTTGACTTCAATGTTTAAGCTTATTTACACTTAAATAAGTATACTGATTCTGAAAGTGCAGTTAGTTTTCTTCTATCGCGTCAGGTTATTTCTCTACCGCTTATATTAGTGCTATTACTGTACCGTGGATTTGTATAGACTATTCATTAATACACAAGACAGTGTGGTCAGAGGTTGTGTGCCGCTCTACATAGTGAATAAGTAAAATTTTTTTTTTACTTACACACAAATTTCCTTTCTTTCAGATCATGTCTGGCTCTGCTGTTTCTCATCGTAAGTGCCTAAACACCCCTGATTCATTTTGTTATATCTGTGGCAGTTTCACCATTCCCAGTCAAAGGGCGAACATCAGCACATTTGTAGAGCAAGCCTATTTGGCATATTTCAAAATTAAACTTGGTGATCAAGATAAGTCTTGGGCCCCTCATAAGGTGTGCAAACAGTGTGTTGAGGGTTTACGGATGTGGACAAAGGGAACACCTGATAAGATGCTATTTGGTATACCTATGGTTTGGCGAGAGCCATTAGATTTATTAAGTGACTTTTACTTTTGTATAGTGAAAACTTCAGAATATAACAAGAAAAATAAATGTAACATGGAGTATCCTAGTCTACTATCGGCTATACGCCCAGTGGCTCATTCAGATGAAATCCTAGTGATGGTTTTTGTTACACTACCCTCTCTTGAAGAACATGATTATGGTGATGAACTAGGTGACAACAATGATAAAGAGTTTGAAATTAAAGAGGACTCGTAAGGGATTTGATCAGCTAGAGTTGAGTGATTTGAGACTAGCAAAGAAGGCTTCAGAACTCCTAGCATCAAGACTGCTTGAGAAAAAACTTACTTTAAAAAGGAACAAAGGTATCATACTTTCGAATTGCATTTCTGCAGTACTTTAGAACTTACAGTGGCTTTGTTTAACCCTGAGTGTGACTTGGGGTAGAAAAAAGAAGCTAAAAGCGGTAACCCTGAGCCACACACGGGGTGGGTAAACCTATAGAAAAAAATACCTGAATCGTCGGCGTCCCGCATCGTCCTTCACGTCTTTTCTTCTTCGCGTCTTCTTTCTTCTTCCTCTGGCGTCTTCTGCACTCGATGAGTCACCGAAGAGTTCCTGGCGGGAAATTCAAAATCCATTTGTTTTGCATTCAATACAAAATAACTGTACTGAATGCAATACAGTGGATTTATTTGTGTAAAAGCAGTACATTGTCTTGCATAAACATTTATTTTTCAGTATAATATAATAGTAAAAGTATATTATTGATTTTTTAATTATTTATTTAATATTATTTTTTTTAATTTATTATTTTAACATGATTTTGTGTTTCCAACTTTTTTTTTATACTCATACTAATATTATACTGTAAAATACATTTTCCTGAAAAACAATGTACCGCTTTTAGACATATAAATCCAGACAGAAATGAACTGCCGAGGAAGTTAATGGAGGAATTGGGAATTCCAATCTATACCTCAAATGAATGGCGACTACTCATCAATAGCTCAAAGCGGATCTTAAAGTGTATCCTCCTTCACAATGGCAATATATTTGGGTCTGTCTGAATTGGCCATTCAGTTTCTCTTTGTGAAGAATATGTAGACATAAAGAGTCACCAACACAATTGGGTGATCTGTGTTGACCTTAAAATGGTATGCTTCCTTTTTGGTCAGTAATGCGGATACGCTAATGTTATCTGGATACATACCTCTTATCTGTGCATGTGGGACAGCAAAGCTTGTGAAAGGCATTAGGTGGAAAGGAATTGTCCTCCAAGATCTGCCCTAAAACCAGGTGATCCAAACATTCTACATGAGCCACTTGTTGATAGAAAGAATACTATACTCCCACCTCTGTACATGAAACTGGGTCTGATAAAGCAGTTTGTTAAAGCTTTGCCAACAGAAGAAAACTGTTTCATGTACCACATTTTGGCATTTCCTGGCCTGTCATTTAAAAAAAAATAAAGGCCGGTGAGTGTGTGAAGGTCCCCAGATTCGGCAGCTCATCAAAGATGAACATTTCATCGGGACAATGTCAGAAGTCGAAACAAATGCTTGGTTATCATTCAAAGCCATTCTCAAGGACTTTCTTGGAAACACACAAGCAAATAATTACACAGAAATTGTCCAGAAACTCTTGGAGAGCTACAAAATGCTTGGCTGCAATATAAACATGAAGGTGCATTTTCCGCATAGCCATCTTTCTAACTTCCCAGAAAACTTTGGTGCAGTCAGTGATGAGCAAGGTGAACAATTCCACCAAGATTTGAAGGTCATGGAAGGATGATATCAGGGTAGATGGGATATATTAATACATATAATAATACACATAATGGCTGACTATTGTTGGAGCATCCAGGGGGATTGTCCTAACACTGATCACTCCAGGAAAAGCTATAAGCGTAAATTTTAACCTTTTAACCGCTTACCTGACTAATTTTCAAATGTTATACTGTAAAAAAAATTTAAAGAGTAACAATAAATCCTTTGAATGAACAAAAGAAATTTAAATTAACAGTACATTCAAGTTTTTTCATTATTTTTTCATTGTATGTAAAATTTGTATGTTTTTTGACAAAAATTGAGGGTACCCTGTATCGTTAAAACTGGATGTGATAACAAAAAAATGATGTCATTTCTGAAATCACCACCCAAAAATTAGTAAAAAACAGGTGTTCTTGTTCTAACTCAACAAAAAATGTGTTCCCCAGTGTTTTCTACCAAAGAAAATTACTGAATTTCAGATTCACTGCTTCATAAATAGATCCCAAAGTCGTTGTGGAAAAGTTGTCAACAGGCAATTAATTCCACAGATGGCATCGGTTCCCAAAGCAGTCGTTCAACAAGGCCACTTTTGGTGGTCCGCGGCTCTGGCCATTGCACCCTTAAGTAGGGTCAGAAAAAAGGCTTAGACCTGCAATGGGAGAGTGGGAGGGTTCTGGCTTCATGACATCACTAAAGGGAAAGTATCTTCCCCCTTAAGTAACATCCCCGTCTCCCTGCGTATGCGCAGTACGGAGCCGGTAAATTTAGTGATCCGCCGGTCCGAAAAGTTGGTGACCACTGATCTAGCATGCATGCAGGTCTGACCTCTAGTGGATGCAAAGTGAATAAGTAATATTGTAATTAAAATTAGACATATTATACAGTGATATCTTGTTCTGGATGCTGCCCACAGTTTAAAGATAAGTTTTAAAAAATAGTAAAAATCGCAATATAAAAGGTCATATACTCACCATAGGCCGAGGTGAACAGCTTCCCAAATGAAGGAGAATGAAAGAAAGCAATGGAAAGTACTGCAGATTATTTTTTTTCTATTTTACTACATTTTTTTTCATATTTATTTTTGTGCAGAGTCTTTATATTCTTAAATAGTGTTATTTATTTTATATACAAAACATTTTTACAATTCGTCTATTCAAGGTAAGACTCCTCTTCATCAGTACCTAGTCTCTCCTCTGTCTCCTTGCTGGAGGAGAAGTCAAAAATCTGTCTAAAGTTGATTAAACTTCTCTTTTTTTCCAGAATGATTTTAAAATGATTCAGACACTTGTCTTCAACCAAGGCACAAAGTTTGTTCATTTCAGCTTTGTTGGGATTCCACTTTGTAGCCAAAGACTGAAACTCTTCCCAGCAATGCAGCATTTTTTTAATGTCACTTGTTGGCATTCTACCCTTTTTGTTGCTGTTCTTCTCCTCCTCTGATGAGCACTTCTTCCTTGTCCATTTCCTGATCCAGTTGCTTTTTCAACTTTTCAATATCTTCTGTTGTCAGATCTTTGTGTGTTCTTCAACTAATTCTTCTACATCTTCTTTATTTACCTCCAAATGTAATGCTTTGCCCAAGGATCCACTGCATTAGCATTTTCAACAGCAAGTTCAATAGCAGCGACTTCAGCATCTTGAACAGTGGAATAAGCACTTTTTAAATTGCAGCAGTCTGGCCATAACTGTTTGCAGGCAGCATTAAGTCCTCACTGATACTTTGTCCCATGCCATGGCAATGACTTGAATTGGATGAAGGATATGATAATAACCCTTCCAGAATTCCCTCAAAGTCAGACTGGTAAATTAAGTTCTCAAAGTTTGATTCTGAATGCTGCTTTTTAAAGTTTGATATTACCTGTTGGTCCATGTGTTTTGAAAAATAGACGTGGTGTTTGCAGGAAGAAAGTTTGTCTTGATGAAGTTAAAACTTTACTCCAAATCTTCTTCCAAACCAGGGGATGTCCTGGAGCATTGTCCAGAAGAAGCACAGTCTTTTCAGGTAAGATTTTTTTCTCTCAGGTATTTTTTCACTGTGGGTCCAAACACCTTTAGGATCTACTCTGTAAATATGCTTCCTGTTACCCATGTCTTGGTGTTTGACTTCCAATAAACACTAAGCAGGGGCTTGCAAACATTTTCCTTCTTGAAAATTCTTGGTGTCTCAGAATGGTAGATCAACATTGGTTTAATTTTGAGACCATCACTTGCATTAGCACAAAAAAAAGAGTAAGAGTAATAGTTTTGTCACAAATAAACACTTGTCCTGGCTTGTATCCATGAAGGATGGTCCACTCCTGAAATTCTCTAGCAAACTTCTCAATCTCCTTTTTATTTGCACTTGTTCCTTCTGTTATTCTGTAATTATGTCTAATTACACTATCAGTCCCCGACCTTCCCTTGAACTTTTCAAACCATCCTCTGCTTTCTTTGAATTCTTCCTAATTTTTTTTCTAAATAGTTTTTTTCTAAAAATTATAAAAGAAATATGACATTCTGATTTAGCATATGATTTACTTAATTAGGTGAGAATAGAATTTAATAATTATAACTTCATACCCCATAGTAGAATTTAGGCAAGTAAAGAATAAATGCTATAAATCACACACACCTCTCACATTCACAGCCACACCGAGCGTGCACCGTACTGACACTGGTATGAGAAAAGTTTCTCTCTGTGACACTCTGGAAGCCCCCCTCTATATAGAAGGTCAAAGAGATGGACCTCTCTCAGTTTTTGATACAGTATACAGAAATTACTGTACATCTGTCATCAAATCTGAAGCAGTATGTTATCGGACGTCGTACTTCCTGCTGCCTTTTTTTCCCTTTCTTTACATTAGTTAGCCGAGTTCATATTCGTTAATTAAGTCCGATAAACAGCGAAAAAAAGCTTAGTTAGCCGAAAAATTTGTTAGCAGGGCCACTCGTTAGCTGAGGTACCACTGTACATGAGCTAATTCCCTTTTTTGGAATTATATGTTCTTACAATTTACTCCATTAGATCAGTATATTTATTTAACTTTAATATTCTCCCCATTTTACATGTAGGCAATTACTGCTACCTATGCTACGTATGACATACGTAAATTCCATAATTTCTGTGGTGGGGCTCAGATTCCCATGCGCCTTTCCTTTAACGTGGAATATGTAGGTCATCTACTCTGTCTTTTTCTTTTTTCTTCTTTGACTATTTTTGTTTATTCTTATCATTGCCAACAAGCATTGAATTTGAAATGCATTTACTTACTATCATGCTGATTGAATTTTTCTATGTAATATTATACTATGGAAATTTTCTCTGATGTGTATTTATACATTATGATTGAGATGTTTCCTCGGCAATCCTAAATAAGGACTGAACTTAATGCATTGTTCAATAATGTACCTAATTTTTCATTTACCACTCATTTATGTGTTTCAATAATTATGCTGTTGTTTTCAGTATACCACTATGTGCTACTAAACGTATTACTGCCCCTGAGGAAGCCTACAACGGGCGAAACGCGTCGGGTACTTACGTATACGTTTGCGAACCACAGATCTCCAGGTTACAGTCTGGACTTCTGGAACACTTTCTGATTTAACATCTCTGAGTAGTTGTATACTGTTTAGCGCCATCATGGATGGCCTCTCAAATGTAAGAATCCTGATTATTGTGTATGTATGTGTAATTAATGTATTAATGTATTTCTGAGAAAACTGTGTCATTAATACAATAACTTTGCCTATTAGGACCCCTCTGCTTTGTCTTTACTTCTATTTATATGTAGTGTTTTTTTATTTTACTACAGTTTAAGTGAAAAATACAGTTTATGATACAATTAATGAGAGATTAAGCACTGATTGTAAAACACTGGCAGGCTAATCCCATCCTAAGTGCTGCTGCATTTTGTCTGTAACCTTGATTTTCCCAACAGACAATCTGCAGCAGAATACAATCACAGTGTTGTATGCACTATCTCTGTCCATGCTCTAAGGATTATGTTACGTTGCCTTAAGCCAAAATCTTTTTATACTGAGCCATGAAACATGTAATGAAACATTTACAGTAAGGTGGGATGATCAGAAGCCCAAAATGATCACACAAGCAGTCTGATAAAATAAATCTATCTTGTATCCTTACATCTAGGTTGTCTCTCGGAGACAGATACTTCCCGGAGATTTGCACTTAAATTGTTATGCAAAGTACTCTGCAGCAATCACACTATCCTCAGCCTCAGCCTTGATTCATAAATGCGCTTGATATGGCACTAAACCCACAGAGACCAAATGAATCTAGACCATCTGTGCTGCACATGCCACTGGGACAAAAGACTCCTCTCCAGATCCTCACATTGCTCTTATAAACTGGAATTACATGAGCAAGGAAAATAGAAACAAGAATGTATTCTGAAAGATATTTCTTACTTTAGTTTAAAGGGAACCTGTATAAGGGAACTATAAGAAAATCACAAATCACACCCAGTCTAAATTCTAGCACTAAACAACTCATATGAACATGAATTTCAAATGGAAATCCTATTTGGTATGCTGCGGCTAATTTATTATTCTATATGCTGATGATTAGTACATTTTCCATAAATAGGCCTGATACTATTTTTATGAATTTATTCAGGGTAAGGACATATGGATGTCAGCACCAAATCCATCAAAAGCAATAATGGCAACCACTCAAATTAACCTGTATCTACAGAAAAGGTCCACATGAGCATGGCAATACAAAAAGCATAATTATTATTGGGTTTTAGTTATATGTTTTATTTATAAAGCACCAGCATAAGCAAAGTGGCCTTATTGATACATATAACTGCCCTGAATGTAACTTTGGTGGGAGGACAAGCAAAATAAAAAATGAAAGTAGCTATTCTATGTGAAGATCTATACCTAGAGCTGGAAAATGACTATTATAAAAGATGGTGAGTGTATATGAAAACAAATCGATATTAAATAATAAAGTCTTAACTTTACCTTATGGTGATCGGGCTGTTGCAAAAAAAGGATTTGTTTTGTTTCTGTCAATGAACGCCACGGCTTTTAGAACTTTGCATCTCAAACATACAGTACAAAACTCAGTTCTATTTTTAGAGTTTTGCAAATGCACAGGAAATACAATTCCACATAATTGAAAGTAGAAGAAGGAATCTTTGGAAGACTTTGGTAGAAGGGCTTACGTTTAACTCATGCATGAAGTCTGGGAATTTTTTTAGCACAATAATATAAAAAAAAACAATAGAAATTGAAAAGGGAATTAAAATGTTTAAGAATATTTTCAGAACTGAAGAGTTGTTATTGTGAGGATAGATTCAAGGAAGATATAAATAACAATCGAGTTATATATGTAGCAAAATATTTAATGTATCATTAATTGTAACTAAATATTTCAGGTTCTGTATATTTAGCAAAATGCTGCTAGTATAAGGGGGACGGGACCATTGATAGAAGCCAATCAGGTGCTGCTACAAAACACACATGCTAATCAAACCGGTGCAGTGAAATTAATGAGCAGAAGGGTAACCTAGATATGCAGCTACTCCACTATAGGTAGTCCCAGGGTTACATACCAGATAGAGACTAGGTTTGTTTTTAAGTTGAATTTGTATGTAAGTCGGAACAGTAACATTATTTTAATAAATGCAATTAGGACAGATGTTTATATCAACATAATTTTAGGCAGTGTGGTGTCAGTTACTGTATAAAATCCTCACTGTAAGTTAAACACAAACAAAGCAAAAAAAAACAAAAAACTTTATGGCGCCTAGACATTCACCAACTTCTTGAGCAAGCTATGCTTTAATACGCAAAAAGAAACAGCTACAGAGTTTGTCTTGGTTACACCATGTTACAGATCAGTTCAGCTCTTAAGATCACCCACTACCCCACTGGTTAGCAAAAGATTTCTTCCGCAAGCCATGCAAACCCCCCCCTCCCCTCCATCAATCTTCCGTCCTGCACAGGAGTGAGCAGGGAAGCCCCGTTCATATCTAGGAGTCGTCCACATGTCGGATGTCTTTAACTCAGGGTATAAGGATGTGTTGGATGTTTCTGACCAAGCTGTGCTGCTGCTGTAGCAGGGGTAGAGGACAGCCCAAGCTGCCTAGCTGGATCACAAACCTGGCTGCACAAATGTGCTAACCATTGTCACGTCAGACAGTTAAGTAAATATGTTGCAGCTGGAAGTTTTTAGTTTGCATGTGGGCACAGCCTGCCAGAGACTTCTCTTTCACTTCAATGGGTATTAGCTTCAGCCATCTGCCAGTTCCACACCCATGTGGAGGTCTGGCTGGGTGACAACCACTCATTATTTTGGGGACAACAGAAGTGATTTTAGGGGACAGCTGTACAGACACTGAGATGTAGAAAAACTGGTATCTGTATGAAGCTTTATAATATTTCTCCTTGTGATTCTAACAACGACCCTTCCTATAGCCCCCACTATAAACATTACATTAACTCCCTAATAAATTTAATAAATAGAATAAAATTAGATTTTGTAAAAATTAAACATTCATGCCAGATGTTACTGCACCAAATTAATCATTTAGCAAAGGCTGAATTTTTACATCTTCAAAATGTTCAATAGACTGCCTCAAACCCATGATCTTGTGTAAACTAGACAGGAATACCAACCATAACCTCAGACTAAGTATTTCATGTATAAAAGGCATTTAGATATCAGTTACTAAGACAATAATACATTATTTCTAAAATAGGGCAAAATTAAAAAAAGTTTACCTCACTATGCACCACCTGTAACTAAGAGTTGGCCTTTCTCATTGAAGGTAAGGAAAGCTAGCAGCTGTGAGGGTGGTTATAGGCAGTGACAGAGGAGAGGAGAACTCCCCTGTCACCACCCACAGACCTACCTCTTCCTCCTTCCAGGTCCTTCCTTTCCTCTAGTACTTACAAAACAAATCAGCAATGAGTTATAGCATCACGCAATATAAGGTTAGATTTCTGCTGATTTTTAAAAAAATTTAAACAACACATAACGATTGTTGTCCTGTGCTTGGAGAGGGGTAGGGGATTGAGTGAAAAAAAACCTTCATCTTAGACTTTAGTTTTAACACTAACCCCTACACAATAGGGTCTATTTATAAAACTGGTAGAGAATCAATCTCTCCCACTGAAATATATGGACCTGGAATATTCTCCTCTAGACAATGTTTCAGTGAATGTCAGATTACCAGCTTTATAAATACACCCCTAAACCTACCTAAACGCCAAACCTTCTTGTAATCGTAACACTAAACTTCATAATAACCCAACCCTCAAATCACCTTCCTTAATTTATACATAAACTTTAATATTCATACACACTACTCCTGAACTTTAATTCCCACTGTGTCCAAAATCTACCTTTGCAGACTGCAATGACTATAGCTGTATGGGGGGGGGTAATTGTACCAGATGCCTGTAATAATCATTCCAGGAAAAGAGTCCTACAAATAATTTCAAAAAATGATCACATTGTCTTTAAATGATTGGTCTGGTATGGTCTTGTTAATAATTAAAGACATGAAACCACATTACAAAAGCAGTTAAGGAGATGAAACAAGACATAATCCTGATTGTTTTTTAATGACTTGATGTGAATCAGCAGCGTGTGTGTTCTGCTATAATAAGCAAGCCTACAACCCTGCTCCATAAACCCACATACAAAAGCATATTAATACACATTGTAATAATGTAATGACTTTGAAGGTAGAACAAACATTGCAATTACAGGAGGAAAAAGAACAACAAAATATTGCACAATTCCCAACAGCAACATAAAAAGCTACATAAATAACAAAGTATCATTGATAGAATCTTATTATAAGGTATCACATAACAGACTACATGAGTTACACACTGTAAATGGCACAAATAAATAAAATACAGAGGGTGGCTGCAGTAGTCCAACTTGTACACATATACAAAAACAATCCTACAGTGACAGATACCAATTTATCTGATTAAATTAAAAATAATGACATATTCTTTGACAGCAGAATTTAATACAGGGACTCCATGCATAAAAAAAGTAAAATTGTGAACGTTATAATTGTACAAGTTTGTTGTATACAACAGACACCTGACTTTGCCATGAATCTGCCATGATCAGGAACAACCGATGTGCATTTCTATGAAGGATAGCACAACGGTGCACAGTTTGCTTATTCTTCCCCCTCTCCTTTCCATAGAAAAGCAGTGACGTGTACAGCGCTCGTTCATCCATCTGTCACTGGACACAATTGCAAAAGATTGTCTCCAGCGACAAATCTCTGACATCCATCGGACATCTGTATGAGGCTTTACTCTCTATATATACTAACAAATTAGCTTTCCTTTGTTCAACACCCACTATTGTGAATGAATGTATTCTGGGAACTGTATGTGCTCAATAACTATAATGATAGGATTTAATATAGGATTTCTATTTTTGGTTACTTTTACATGCAGACCAAGTTGTTCAACAATAGTAATAGTAGTGACAGGGGGAGCTAACTTTGGTCTATTATTGTTTATATGTTTCACTATTATTCCTGTCTTTTATTTATTATGAACATAGGTTTTAATTTGATTGTTGATTACTTAAATGTCTACGTTGTGTGACAGCACTCCAAATATTTCAATGCACAGGGAACAGGGTCACCACCCTATTACAGCAAGTGAAGAATCAATTGATCTACCTGCAGAATCAACAGGTAATAAAATCATTTGGGGGGGGGGGAGAAAAAAATATATTGTTATTATTAGAGACAGACTATATTTTCTATGAAATTTTCTTTTATTCTTCCATGAAAATATAAAAGCAGAATCTGATTATGATAAGCCAAAATTGAACTATCATTTCCACTAAGTACAATAATATCTGGACTTGCTCTATGCTGTGGTCATGGCTAAGCTTGCCCTCAATTTACCCATTGCTGTTACATGTCTCGGTTTTGCCTGTGATAGATGACAGCAATAAACTTGCAGAGGAATCTTGATATAGGATTTTCTCTTTCGAATGTGTTTGCAAAGTATATGAACGTGTGATCTCTATAAGAATGAGATTCCAGGTAGCAGCATTATTACCGGGTAATTTTATTGGTCATTAGATGAGCATTTTGCATACCTTTGCAACAACACGTTGAGAGCTTAATTACATTTAAATGTTTTCCTGCAGCGAAGCACACTGCATAAAAATTTACTTTAAATAGACATCCTAATAATTAATATGTGGCTATAGTTGCTGAAGAAACCCGGAAAGTATAAACAAAACTTCATATTTTATAATATTCATATTTGCTAGTGAGCCATTTACCAAACCCCTGTCATTCTTATCAAGTCCTCTCTGATCTCATTTTTTTAATACCTTTCCTATGCTTTATAGAAAAAATGCTATTTTGATGTCAAGCTAAATGCAACAAATCAAAGAATTATTAGCACTTTAAACAGTTGTTGTTGATCATTTGTTATATAAATATATATATTTGATTTATTTTTTTAATGAATGAATACAAATAAACAACACTTGGAAGTATCATTAGATTATTTTTTTTGCCGGTGAACAATACAATATTACGGAATTATGATACGGATTGCTGTAATGAGAAAATGGCACTGATGGAACTGATGGAATGGAACTAATTAGAAACAAGAGCCTCCACCATGAGTCATTCCACTGGGTACAAAACACGGTGCTCCAGATCATCTCTCCACCAATCTGAAAACACTTGCATGGACCTACTAAATAAACTTCTAAAAGGCATTAAAAATCAGGAGAGTGTACTTATAAAGGCAATGAAAAGAAAGTGAGAGGATCAGGACTAGGATTTATGTGAGTGGGTCATGTCAGATCTTAAATAATAATGTGCATTAACACACACTTCATCATTACTGATAAATTCACAGAACAGCAAATGTTTGAAAGTTCTATCACCACTGCATGACACATAATCAAAGATGTTCTTCAATTAGGAGAAAACAAAAGTGCAGATGGTAGTAGAACTAAGCTATTATATGCAGCTTGGATGGGTGGGCTACTCTTAGTCGGAGTCCTTCTAAAATATAATTAACCTTTAACTCAGTATAGTTGGAATGATCTATTTAATATACAGAGCTGTGTGTCATGATGTCGCTATATAAATCCTGTTTATTATTATTATTTATATTAATAATAATAATCATGACATACTGTAGATGACAGGGTTTATGCACCTTTTGGATTAGTTTACTTAAAAGTTTAGGTTAACTTAGAACATTAAGTTATACCACTGTTAGGGATACTTCACTTGGCACAGTCTTTCTGGACCTTTTAATATGGGTGAACCTTTTATAACTTTCATGCTTTAGGAAACCTCTACTATAATACATCTACAGCTCACAGTACATTAGATTGGTGGTCACTCGTACAATACTGGCAGTGGGAAAAATGTCCCCCTTAGAGATGTCCAGTATCCTTCTACTCTATCAGCAAGTCTGAGAGGTATGATGATGCTCAGTAATTAAACCCTTCTTCTATACTTTTTTAGTTTTATACTCTTTACAGTATCATTTATTATTTCTCAAAACAAAGTTATGGATAGACAAAGATCAAACTTGCTGAGGCTATAATACATCTTTCTCTGAAGCAGTTTTTCTCAACCCTTTTTAACATGGAGAACCCATGAACCCATAACTTTTAGGTCATAGGTACTATCTGCTATATATTTACTATATCAGCATTCAACTTAAACATTTTTTTAGGCTGGGTAGGTCAACTGGGTGGTCACTGAAAAGTGCTGGGTGGTGGCCCGGCCAAAAAGGGCTGGGGAAAACCCTGTATATCCACAGCTCACAGTACATTAGGATGGTGGTCATTGGCTAGAATGCCACCCTTATAGTCCTATAGCCAATCATTTGGTATTAGTTAAACTGACCTGAGAGGCACAGATTGCTCAAGAAACCCCCAGCAACTTCTGGAGGTACCCTGGTTGAGAAACTGCAAACTGCATTTAGAGTATCAATTAAGACAATACTGAATGATCATTTTGGCAGATGGATATCTTGGAGAAATATTATTCTGACACCCAGACCAGATGCCAGGAATAGAACAAAAGTGTACAAGAACCGCAGGCAGTGGCCACAAGACAGGAATAATGGGAAAGAGGGTTTTGCTGCATGCAAAAAAGCTTTGGAGGAATCCTAGGGATTCCACGGAGAAACACCGACTTAGCAAATAGGATGAAGCTCTGCTGATGTCTGCCATCAGATCACCTGCAAGCAAAACAGTGAAAAGACTTAAGTAAATAAACCCTCCTGTTTTTTCTTATTTACCAAGAACTGGAGTTATTTTTCACATGGCACTTATCAGATTTGATGCCAATTGTTAACAGAGTAGTAATTTGAAGTAAACAAACATTGATACATAAGGACCTCTCTTACTTACCAGACAGACAGAACCTCTGATATAACGTATTCCATAATGTACAAAATACTCCTGAACTTGCCTCATCCTTTTTGACAAGTCACCCTCATCTTTTGCTAGAATTCACTGAGTGGTGCAGATGATAGAGCAAAGAATATTAGGAGAAGAACATTCTGTTTCTATTAGTATGGGCTATCCTGAAGAGTCTGTAAACATTTGAAAGTATTGTCACCAATACCAAAAGAGTCCTTTGGCAGTACAGCTAAGATTAACTGGGGCAAATAAGCTCACGATCGCTCCATCTCATGTACCTACAACCTATCTGATACATAGCAGACCTACCCTGTTGTTAGTATTAACCTGGTCAAGTTCCAATGGTTGGGAAATATTTAGATTTAGTACCCTATAACAGTAAACATATTCTCTAACAAAGCTAAAGTTAGCATTTAGATCATGTATTCTGCTTAGGGAGAAGAGAATGCTACTTTAAGACTTAATTAATTTAATTAATTAATAATTAATTTTTTCTAGAACATTTATTTGACAGGGTGATGAGTCTGGTTGCACCTGCTCAAAGCAGGTGGTGTATATTAAGGATCCAAAAAGACATATCAATTTAATAATGGAAGAATGATGAAAATCTCTAGTTGAACTTAAAGGACCACAAGCCCTTCAATGTAAAGAAATGAAATACAGAGAAAACAGTCTGTTACCAAAGGTAGAATCTAGATAAAGGGAAACCATGTCTGGCCCAGTTAGGCTCAGCAGTTCCATGGTTCTTCTGACAGGGGATTATGGAACATAAATCAGCAACATTGCTTGTGGCAACAGGACCATCCAGTAACCCCTAAAAAGCGAAAAGAATGGGGAAGTGACTGAATATTGCCACTGTCTCATTTTCCAAAAATCAACAACTTACTTAATGAGGAATTAGATCACCTTCGCTCTACATTAATTGATTGACAGCCATTTGGCAGAACAGACAGAGGTCTGTTTTTAGCAGAGACCAGAATCTGTTTTAGTAGAAGGTCATAAAAGCTAATTAACTCTAGTTTGCCAGAAACTTAATTACTCTCTGGAGAGCTTAAAAAAGATATCAAGATTTCTAGACTATATGGTTGCCCTGGTCTGGAGTCACTTGGAATTTACATTTGCACCTTGTACTGTAAAACAGCCTTTTTCTATAAAGAGGGGAGCACAAGTGAGGGGTCTACAGAAGCCCTTGGTTGCCGTTATAGTTTAGTTATCTAGCATGGCTAAAATCCCAAAGAAATGATGGAATATTTTTACAAAATGATTTTTTGGGAGGGAATATTTATGGTGTACAGACTAAACATGCCCATATATCTATCTAGAAAGCTAGAAACACATATTATGCTTCCTTAGAGTGGGGTTTCTCAACCAGGGTTCTCCCAGAGGTTGCTAGGGGTTCCTTGAGCCTTTATAACATCATACTTTTATAGGGTGTCTCTGTAATGGTATAATACCAGGTTACTCGTGGATTAAAAATGGTTTTCAATGAACTGTTCCTCGCATGCCATTCTCTAAAATTCTCAGAATACCCTGGTTGCTCTTGACTGCATCTTGTCCAGTGTTTAACCCTTTATTTTCAGACTTATGGAACTGCTATACTATTAATATTAATAATCATTATTTAAAAAGCCAACATTTTATGTAGTACTATACAATAAATAGAGGTTGAAAATAACATAACTTGCATAATAGACAGATACAAACAATCTACATATGTTCAGAAGACGTGCAAATGGAACTTATGTTCACAAAGTGTACAAAGGAGAAAGCTAAACTCCAGGAACAACTACCGTATTTTTCGGACTATAAGACGCTCCGGCCTACCCCCCCTTTCTTATATATAGCCACCTGCCTCCCACCTGACAGACACCCCCTAGACTCCTGCCTCCCCCCTCCACGCTGAAATATATATGTCCCCAGCCAATCCCATGACACTCTTACCCCCACAAACCCCTATACCCCGTCTTACCCCATAGACGTACCTCCATGGTGCCTTAACTCCCCACTCCACTGATACCTAATTCACTGCACTCTATGCATCCATCCATGTCATTCCTCTTCCTGGCTTCTTCACATCTCTTTCTAACAGAAATCGCCCCAACCACAACACCTATCACTGCCTCACACACTATCATACCCAAACTGCTCATTGCTATACCCTCTGCACTTGTTTCCTGCATGCACTACACATCATCATAACTTCCCTACTCATCTACTTCACAAACTGCCCCTGTCATACCTTCCGCAATCTCTCCTGCACAAACTACTTGCTGGTATACCCTCCTCATTCATCTTCTGCGCTTACTGCCCCTGTCATACCTTCCGCAATCTCTCCTGCACAAACTACTTGCTGTTATACCCTCCTCATTCATCTTCTGCACTTGATGCCCCTGCCATACCTTCCGCAATCTCTCCTGCATAAACTGCCTGCTACCATACCCTCTGCATTCATCTCCAGCAAATACTGCCCCTGTCATACCTTCCGCGTTCTCTCCTGTACAAACTACTTGCTGTTATACCCTCCTCATTCTTCTTCTGCACTTACTGCCCCTGTCATACCTTCCTCAATCCCTCCTGCATAAACTTCCTGCTATCATACCTTCCTCATTTATCTCCTGCACACACTGGCCACATCATACCCTCCATGTTTTTCTCCTGGACACACTCCTGCAAATTTTACCAACTAAAACACTTCATCATTATCTGTATGATTCCAACCTTTCTCATTCTGAATTAGGCTCCTTAGCTAGTCATATGAAAAAGTGGGCCAACCAAGAAGGACTGGAAGGATTTGGGATTTGATTATTATAGAATACAGCCCCTTCAAATTAGGACATAGTGGGAGCTATGCATGTTGGCCTGGGAAATATCATATTGTCTTAAGTTATGTTAATGGAAATATACAAACAAAGTGGCTGTTACATCCCAGACTCTCAGTATACAGGCCAGTTCCCCTAACACCGACATTAAAATTAATGAAGTGTCACATGACACATCTTTTTGTGTACAACAACGATGGGCTGATCTGCTAGAGCTGCACTACTGTTCAGACCTAAACCATGCAACATTTCACAAATCCGCCTGCCTTCGGGGTCATAGTAGGTATGGCCACTTGTTTAATAACACAATAATAAAACACACAACAAGCAGTGGTAAACACAAAGGAAAACATGCATGGTGATAGCATTTGGAATAGTCTGGACTTGAGAAAACCTACACAGGCCTTGACCTGGGGCAGCAGAATTTTGTGAGATGCCCCTTATTTTATTATACATTCTATATTTCTCCCTGTACGTATTCCTATTAATAAGCAGAAAATAAAATTTATTTCAGAATGCTAACTTCTATGATATGCCATGTATGGAAAGATACAGCCACACAAATCTGAGGTCACAGGAACATTGCAATTGGCTCAGAAAATAATCATAAATGGTCCATATGTCTGTACGTGCTTCAATCTTTTAATAAAAATTTGTAAAGACATGGCTGATTTTTAAGATTTATGGTTTTGTTAAGCTGCTTAGCCTGCATAGGATAGGTCTATTTTTAGGCTAAAGTATACATACATTCTATAACAGTTTCCCTTTGATCTGTTAAATACACCATTGAATGGGTTTTATTACATATATTTAAAAAAGTAATAAATCTAGCCAGACGCCTTGTGAGATAATCATTTTTGGTCTGAAGTCTTATCTTGTTTATGGTAAAAGGTAGGCAATGCCATCATACAACTGAAAATGTGTTACTGGCAGAATTATCATGTGCAAATACACGAAAAAAGCTTGGGAAAAAAACTAATTCAGCAACCACCTCCAATAAATAGTAGGTTGCAGTTTATAAAAATTTTGTTTGGGGTTTTGGGTTTTTCACTTTATCCTACAATTGCCTCTAGACATGTCCCTGGGGTTAAATTGTGTCTTGCGAGAAAAGCATTCGGGGGAGCTGAATATGCAAAAAGCGACTTTTTAAATTGTCAGAGCTCTGCCCTCTCCCTTTGGATGTCTTGTTGGATGGAAAGTCTCAGTATTTTGCACAAAGCAATGAGGTACAGGGATTTCCTAGATTGTAAACTGGAGGCTGTCTATTACTTAAAGCGTACCTAAACTCAGAATTTTCACTTTACATAAAAGGGTAGACAACGATTTTATGTAAGGTAAAAATTCTGTTTTTTTTGTGTTTTTTTGCAACATCCTTGCAAAATGTGTTTTTTTTGCAACATCCTTGGGAGTGCAGAGCCTCACGCATGTCACGCATCCCAGGAGGCTCTTGGCTGCTTCTTTTGCGCATGCCGCAACATCTCAGGCATGTGCAGAATGCGCCCTTTCGCCAAAAGGAAAAGTAATTGCTGATCTCACGCATGCGCAGGGAGATGGGAAAGTTTTTTTCCCATCTACGTCACCTGTTTTCACGCCTGTGTCGGGTGACGTAGGAAGAAGAACCTGGAGGAAAAGAAAGAAGATGGCAGTGCCTAGCGTGCTGGTCCGAAGACGGATACCGGGATGATGCGGGACCCGATGGAAGAACCCTCCGGACCAATCCACTGCTCTGCGGAATTGAAGGTAAGTGTATTGATTTTGTTTTGGGTTTTCTTTCTCTTTAAAGCGGACCTAAACTGAAAAAACAAAAAACACTGGAAGGTAGCATTATTAGACAAAGATACAAGTCACCATTCCCTGGTGATTTTTTTGTTTAAGCCCTAAACTGTGGAGTACATGTGCTGTGTAGTTTAGAGCTTGGCTCTGTGCAGCAGCAAGGATAATATAACTCCTGCACACATTCAGGGGTTACATCTTTCAATGACAGAAGAGGATTGCCGTCTTCATGAAAGCCCACTCTAGAGCTGGCAGTGAAGATGGAGTCTTCCACACATGCAGCGATGACAGGTCCTGGACATGGATGCCTACACAGGGTAAGTATGCACCAAAATAGGCAAGCATTCTGTGCATAGTTGCAGTTAATGGCAGAAGCTCACCAACCACCAATTAGTTTAGTTCCGCTTTAATGAGGGAGTTAAAGAGAGAATTTTTAACGAGCCCACTAAAGTTGCACAACCCCTAGGAATATGTGTACAGAGGTTGTCCAACATCGTTCATGGATCTGTCCTGGTGGATCCATGAATGACAGATGGTAAACAACCGCAATGGAAATTAAAGGAGGAGAGTGCAGTGGGGTGCCCCTCGCCTGTTCTCTCCCCTTTCTATTAAGCAGAACTGCGCTGTATGTATGGATAGCGCTTGATCATTCATCTTTCAGTTGTTTGTCATTGGAAATGATTGTGAAAGATCCTTTCTAACGACAAAAATCTAGCGTGTGTACATAGCCTTAGGTCTGCAGGCAGTTTAAACACTTAGGAATCAATACAGGTTTGCTTTAACACCAAGATGTGTTTGAAGAGGAGGGAAAATGCAAATGGATAACGCACACAATTTAATATGTTTTCTAACTATAGAACAAGAAATTACTAAAAATAATCAACTGGGTAAGGTTACAAGAAAATCATCACTTGCAGAAGATTTATTATATACATGTTACAGTTAAGGTATGAAAGTAAGATTTGTGAGTGCAAACATCAGCACAGATATTCAAAGACATCAACATGACCTACTTCATCCTTTACAGACAAAATGTTATGTCAGCTCTGAGCTTCATGACCTGGATCCAAGCTTCGACTTAAAGCCTTGTGCTCAAATGTGGTCACTGCGAAAATGAAAATTCCCCAATGTATTAGAAGAATGTCTGGAGTCCTGCTGAGTGAGTCATTGTGTAATATAGTCATTTCATGTGATATTTGTACTTTCAAATCAATAACCCCCAAGAAATATCATCAAAACCTAATCCCCTGTCACTGGAAAACATGACACAAAGTGTCAAAACTCTACAATGCTTTAGTACAGTGCTTCTCAACTGGGGTTCCTCCAGAGGTTTCTAGGAGTTCCTTGAACAATGAGCATTTTGGAAATCTCAGATCAGTTTAATTGACACCAATCAGCTTTTTATAGGGTGGCATTCTATTCACTGGCCAACAATGTATGAAGCCGTCTTCCCAATAACCACCATGCTAATGTACTGTGAGCTGTGGATATATGTTGCCTCAAGACCTGAAGGTTATTGCAAGGGTTCCACCGTGTTAAAAATGTAGAGAAAAGCTGATACAATACATATTAAAAGGCAATTTAAAAATTCTGTGCGTCCTACAACTCAAATGCAAGACTTTTTTGGAGAGTTAGAGAGATTTAAGACAAGTCTAGACAGTTGACATCCATGGGACAGTTGACAGCATTTATTTTGTTTCTCTTGAACTGATAATTAAAATGGTTAATGAGATGCAAACGCAATTGACTTTTGTATGGAAAGAGCATGCAAATTCCACTGACTTGCAATCCAAAAAACTCCATAGCTGCAGCCAAGTACGTACAACACTTTTCAACCATTTTTAAAAGCATTATTGCCTATGGAAATGGCTCAGCAGCCAACCATCCTAAGGAATAAAGTGTTTGAAAAACTATACAGCAACCAAATGCCTGTACAAAAAGGTATTTTGCTCCAATTGATTTCAGTGATAACCAGGGCTTTGAGATGGTTGAGGAACTGTTGAGAGTGGTGAAGAGAATTGGTTTTGATGTCAGACACAAAGCCCACCTGAACATAGCCTTCCTGTCCTTTTCACAACGTTTTACCACACATATCATAACTCTCCAAATGCAACACAAAAAGTAGTAAAAAAAATAAAGCTTTAAAAACTCAGAATACAACAAAACTTGACAAGTCCCAGGAAAAGTAACCGCTCCACCCACCCAAGACAGAAGTATGATAGTTGCCATTGTTGACCTCCTTCCAAAAATTCTGCCTTTACAGCTGTTACTCTGTCACGTTTTTCTAGGTCACTGATCCAGAAAATGTACGTAGATGAGGAAAGTCAGAGAAAAGTCAGAAATCCTAATCTGAATATTTGTTGTAGGTCAGAGATTCGAGGTCCTGAAGTCCTCAAGGTGTCAGTCAACCAGCACTGAAGTACAGCGAGATTCACCTCTACGAGAGGGAAGAACTATTGTACTCTCTGTCATCTGAGTTGTGTGACATTCACCGTAACCATTTGAGTCTGTTTTTATCCGGGTAATACTATATAAACATATACCATTAACAGATACAGGTAGTCCCCGGGTTAAGGGCATTCAACATACTGAGGACTCCTGGATACGAATGGAGCCTCCGTGTGCAGAACGAGGCTTGGAGGGGGGAGGGGCGGTTTGCATGACTTGCAGAAGAAATCTTTTGGTAAACACAGCTGAAGTTGTGGGTGATCTTACGGGGGTGAGCTCTTCTTCAACATCTTGCAACCCTTTAATAACCAAGACAAATTCTGCAGTTGTTTGTTTTTGCATATCAAAGCACAGCTTGCGCCAGAAGTTATTGAATGTCTAAGCTCCATAAAGTTTTTTTTTGTTTGTTTGTTGATTAACTCACAGTGAGGATTTTATACAGTAACTGACACCACGGTGCCTAATAATATGTTGAGACAAACATCTGTTCTATTTGCATTTATTACAATAATGTACCTGTTCCGACGTACACACAAATTCAACCTAAAAACAAACCTACAGTCCCTATGTCGTATGTATCCCAGGGACTACCTGTATCATTAAATCAGAATACAAAAGGATGCTAGCATTTTCAAAAGAAGTGGTCAGCAATGAAAGACTCTGTATTAATCGCATTTTTATTATTTTCAATTCATATAATGTTACGCACAGCTGTACAGAGTCATAATCATCATGGCACCTATATAGTCAGAGGAGCTCACAATCCTAACACAGATTAGGGTCAATTTAGGAGAACACTAATTCCCTACCAGTATGTTTTTAGGGTGCGAGAGGAAAACAATAGAAATTTGGGGAGAACCTATAAAATCCATACATGTCCTGGCCATTAAAGGTTTTATTGGTGCCTGTTTGTACTTTTTTTGTACTATTTAGATTTGAAGATCACAATGAATGGCTCCGAGATTGTCAATTTATAGCAGTGTTTCTTAACCTCCCCGGGTAAAAAAAAAGATGCTGAAAGCAGTAACCCTGAGTCACACTTGGGGTAGCAAAAAAAATGGAAAACAACAGTAAATAGAGCCTTACCTGATCCGCTGGCATCCTCCTTCGCGATCCCTGTCTTCTCGCTTCCTCCAGGGAGCGTCCTTTGCCTCTGATGAGTTACCGGGGGTTCCCGGTAACATTGGTGCGTGCGGCCGTTGCGTCGGGGGCGTGGCGGGAATTTCAAATCTATCTGTATTCCATTCAATACAAAATAACTTTATTGAATGCAATACAGTGGACTTATATGTCTAAAAGCAGTACATTGTCTTTCATGAAAAATTATTTTACAGTATAATATAAAGGTATGAGTATAATATTTATTTATTTTTAATTTTTGAAAGATTATTTTAAAAAAATATTTTTTTTAATTTATTTAATTTATTATTTTGACATCAAACTTTATTATACTATTATATTATACTGTAAAATACATTTTCATGAAAAACAATGTACGGTTTTAGACATATAAATCCGTCCAGAAATGAACTGCCCAGGAGGTTTAAGCAAGGTTCTGTGGATTCAGGGATTCCTTAAACAATTAGAAGTTTGTTGCTCTCTGGTCAGTTTATGTGACACAAATGATCTTTTTTTGGCTATCCATAAAGGTAACATTCTTCCCACTGGCCAGCAATGTAAGATTTCACCCCATTACCCACAATGCTTATGTACTATGAGATGGCAATATAGTGAATATAGCAAGGGATCCCTGAAGGACCTTAAGAACTTATATTAAAAAATTGTGAAAAAGTCTAATATATACTATATATACATATAAATATAGAATCCTATATAATGATATATACATAATATATATATACTTAATTACTGTTAAAGACATATATATATATATATATATATATATATATATTTATATAAATATATATATATAAAGTATAAATAGATGTATATGTCGATGAGACGATAGTAATAATAATATATAAATGTAATAATAAACATTGTGCATGTGTCAGTCCCATTGAAGAACAAACAGAAGTAAAGTAGTGAACAGGTGCATGTGAAGTATCTGTGTGGGCTCTACCATTATCAGAGTAGGGGGGGTTATCCTATATTTTGTCTCTGTATGACTAAATGGCACCTTACTGACACATACTATGTATAATGGAAGCTGTGTGACTGGGTAGGATAGGGATGGTGGAAGGGGTGTGGGTGCAAACAAAGCAATGTGGGATGATGGGGGTCTCCACCCTGAACTTGTGCCCTCCCCGCACAGCAGCAGCTGGGATGAGTAATAAGAGGACCTGTCCCCGCTCCCCCTGTATGTGACAGAGAGCGCGCTGCTCACACGTAGTCACCTCACCTGGCTCAGGCAGAGCTGCTGTCCGGCATTGTGTCTGTGTTGTCACCGCTCCTCTATTCTCATGCACTGCCTGCACCCCCCTCTCCTCCTCCGGTCCTCCTGTCAGTGTCTGCCCCTCCTCCTCCAGCATGCCTAGGCAACCGGCTGTGTAGTTCCCCTCCCTCCGCATCCTGATTGGGCTCCTCGGCTCAGTCTCCAGTGCTGGCAGAGGGTGAGCCTGGTGCTTTCCTGGGAATGGCCCTGGCATTGTCCACCTCACCCATGGTGGGCATAGATCTCTGCATGTTAAATTCTGTTATAAATTCTTCACCCTCATCTGCTTCATACACCAACCCCATAAACATGCATGCTGGGGTTACCCCGACCCGGAGGGGGCAGAGCCAGGGGTCATGATGAAATGACCAACCCGAACCGTGACCCATCCACCCCTGAAAGCGGAACTTTCATTAAAAAAAAAATTGGACATGTGTAGAGGGAGCAGCCGGAAGCCTCCTGGAGATGAGACGAATGTATGTCAGGAGGCTCTGGGTTTTTTCCTTGGGTCCTCTACGAGAAACTTTAAAAAAGTTTTTTAAAAAAGACATATTTTCATTATATAAAACAGCGGTCGCCACTGGTGGTCCACGAGAAAATTTTTGTGGTCTGTGGCTCTGGCTGGTGCTACACCAAGCGGGGTCAGGAGAAGGACTCTGCTCAGGGCCATGTACCCCGTATGGGTCGCAGGTTCAGGGTGGTAGGCGGGTTGTATCTCTGGCTCAGACCTGCGATGGGAGAGTGGGGGGTTCTGGTAAAAATAAAAGTATTTTTTTTTTAGATATTGCTGACCGACTGGCTTCTTTAAATTGGAACCAAAAATTGCAACCAAGCAGCTCCTTTATTGTTGCTGCAATATATTATACTTTCACATTTTTTGTTCTAAACTCACCTTTCCTCGCTTTGTCACAGGAGCCGACATTTTGGTCTTCATCCAGGTCTGGAATCTTCAGTTATCCTGATTTGCCAGGTTGGAATATTGCAACTCCTGCATGTACACACAGGAATTCATTCATTCCCAACATTCATTCCCAACAGTCAGCTTTGCCAGGATTCTACACTAAGCTGTGCATGCGGTGTGAAAAAATACAGCCAGGAAATTAGCATTTCATAAATAGGGGCAGCAGGGTCCTCATTTTCAGTACAGCTTTCCTTTTTCTGGGAGTGTAAAATGTGTTTCTGTGGTAAGTAATGTACAGCTGAGCAAATTTATTTAGTTAAATTCAGCATTTTTATTCAGCAACAAGAACACCATATGGGTGTCAGTCTGCAAGAATATAAAAATGCTGCTTGTGTGATTTGTTTTGTTTGGAGGTGGGAATAATATTATACACTGCTCATAAATGAAGGGAACACTCAATCAACACAGTATAGCACCCTGTCAATTAAACTACTGGGATATCAATCTGTCCAAATACAAAGCCTGATTAGGAATCAGTGTCACCTGCTTTTGTTCTAATGAAGGTACCAACAGGTGGACAGGAGGGGCCACAGCCAATCCCCATGGATGGAATAGTTTTAGCTTGTCTCTATTGGTGATGTACAGTAGCATGAGGCTGTACCTGAAGCCCACTCAGGTTGTCCAGATCCTCAGGCATGGCAAATCCATATGCCAGCATAAAGTTTGCTGTTCCCTGCACAGTCCTAAGAGTACAGAGGAGATATCAGGAGATGGGCCTTTTCACAAGGAGGGCTGAACAGCCCCATGGGAGGGCACTAACCTAACAGTATGACCTGTGTATGCATCTTTGTGTGAGGAGGAGAAGTTCCAGAGCCCTTCAAGAAGACCTGAAATGGGCTACTTGTATACATGTTACTGACCAAACTATATAAACAGACTACAAGAAGGGGCATGTGGGCCTGATGTCCTGTAGTGGGACCTATGCTTACAGCCTGGCACTGTACAACTCGATTGGCAAAGGCAAGAGAGGGGATGTGGGTCTGATGTCTTGTAGTGGGAAATATGCTTAGAAACTGGCACTGTACAACTCCTATGCTGTCTTGGGAGCACATTTATAAAGCAGTACTATGGACGCACTGTGGAGATTGCACTACCTTACAGTTATAAAGCACTTTGTATTAGTCATAAAAATTAAATAAAGCACCCAGTTACAATACCTGTTGTGTGACCAATCCTCTCCAATAATGGAAATCTCTACACACCATAGCCTCACAGCCTACCCAAGGTTTGCGTTATTGTTTTAATATTTTCATCAACAAATCTAACATTAATAGCAAAACAATTGACTCTGTGACGTGTGCATGCATCCATTTTTATGAAGACAAAATGTCCATTTTCGTAGTTCTTCCTGTTTACATTTAGCCTCTTCAGTTATAAGTTTCCTTATACTTGCTTATTCCAGGGAAACACCAAGTTTTTTTTAGCCATTTCTATATTTAGGCCTAAAAAGGCTGGCTGTGAAAAGGATAGTGGTACACTATTCTTTACTACCATTTCAATAATGTGGTTTTTGCATTTTTATGGTGTCATTGTTATGGTAACTTAGTTTACTTAGATATAAAGAATCTTCTTAGTTGTGTTTGGTCTTTAGTAGATTTCTAAACATTTTTTATCCCAGAAGTAGATGGAATATTTTCATTGATATCTTTCTTTTCTTCACCCCTGAGAAAGCCCAAGGCGGGCAAAACGCGTTGGGTAACAAGGCTGCATAAAAACCATTACACCTCATGTATACTCTGCATATACTGCTCAGTTGAATGCTCATCTTATGATGAGAAAAAGGACTCTCACCAACTAGATGATCTCTGTCTAGTCAATTAGGTACAATACCTACAGGAGTGAGATAGTACCAAATATAGATTGTAAATACGAATTGTATATTGATACAGTTTTGTATTTGAAAAATGTATGTGGAATATATTTTCTTTGGGTTTGCAAACCTCCCTTTCAAAGGGAAAATATACTTAATACCTGCAATCTTACTGTCTACCTCTGCCCCAAATACATTCCTTCCTCGCTCTACTGGTTAAAAACCTTTTGGAGGAACCCTAATTGAGAACAACTGGTCAACCTGTTCAACAACAGGCCCTTACCTGGGATCCATAACTGTCAATGGTGCCTTGGTTTTGGAACTCTAGATCATATTATTTCCTACATTTTGTGACATTAAAAATGTATTCTGGGATCTTGTTTTAGAACCTTCTTGTGTAGCTAATGTCTAGAGATATCTCCATGGAAATATATAGTGATACAGAGTTGGCACAGCACCTGATCTGAGTCAATCATGGTCATACTAGAGGTATGGGAAATCAACTTGCTGATTAACACTATGCTAAACTCCACCTAAAATGTAGAAATTGCACCCTCTAAGTAGTAATGCCTTCAGAGAATCATATCTCTAGAAAAAAACCTTGTAGTATATGGCAAACAACATGAATTTATTTCTTTAGTTATACTGCTCCCCCAGATACTAGAGTCTGCCCGTTAAAATAAGATTGGATTCACTCTAATAAACCAGACTATTCATCAAACTTATCTCCCTCCCTGCACTAGAGCTGACAGAAAACAAGAACATTATTAACTTAAGCCATGAAAGAATGGACACATGGTGAGATAATCATCATTATCAGTCTCCGGCTTAATTCCATCTGCTTGCTGCTACTGATCCCAGGCTGACATATTATATCACTATACTGTACTACAGAATTGCCAGGTGCAGACAGTTCATTAAGTGTACCTGTCAGGTGTACATACACAACGTGGGCAACCATCATGTGAGCATCGACTGTGATGTAGCAATCCACCAGTAACCAAAATAATGAAAATGTATCATTGTAAAAGATCAGTTTATATGATGGAGTGATGGAAAGTCCCATTCAATGGCTATCACTGATTACCCCATGCAACTTTTGGAGGTCTGGAACCTAAGAAGCACAAAGTATGCAAGTTAATAATAGAAAAAAAGAGACAGGCAATGTCCTTTCTGCAAATATTCCTATCTGCCTGATAGCTTTGGGTTTCTGGAAGAAAGCTTTGGTTATTAGGATACCCTGCAATCCAAGCTTCTTTGTGTGTGCTGGGAATGATTGAAGGAGTACCGGCCCAATGCTTCTGTCAATCTTAATGATGGATTTTCACTCATATCCTATCACAGCAATAGAAAGGCCACAGAGGTCCCAGCCCTTCCCTATTTTGTCCAAATCATTTGACTAGAGATGCTGACATTGCAAGACAGTGAAAATCACTGTCACACACTGCCTGTCACTATAACTGTGATCCTCCCTTATGTAAGCACAGGGCTCACATCTGTCTGCCCTGGTACATTGTGTTACCATAAGTGCACCATCACATTTAAATGTACCTGCAATTCATGTTTATGGGGGTGCACTGCAAATCATCTGTGTTAGATTAACACATTGGGATGTACATAACATGCTTTAATAAGTGTTGTAGAAACATGCACATTAACTCTTGTGGCACAGGTGTTATTGCAGTTTTCCAGGCGATGCATATTTGGATGCATTAGTTTCTTTTATTTATAGTTTTTTTTTTCCATACCAGGTGATCCTGTCAGTAACACACATTGGGCCTAATTTATTAAAGCTCTCCAAGGCAGGAGAGGATACACTTTCATCAGTCAAGCTGAGATATCTAGCAAACCTGTAATGGGTCTGGGGCAGGATTGAAAGCATTTACTAACAAATAGCAAATGACGTTTAAGAAATCCATTTCAGGTTTGCTGGATCACCCAGCTTCACTGATGAAAGTGTATCCTCTCCAGCCTTGGAGAGCTTTAATAAAACACGACCATTCTGTCTTGGTGTGACAACACTCACTGCAGTGTATCTGTGAAGAAGCAGTGTAGTCTTGTTAGTCTGCTCTCTGAATGTTAAGCACAAGGTTGAGTAAAGGTGTCCTGCAGTTCATTGAAGAAAACTTGTTACAACTAAAATACTTTTAAAATGTCACGCGTATAGGAAGTTACAAACACTGGATTTCTGAATAGATTAACAGGTATTTTGTACTTGCAGGAAATGACAGCTACTGCATACAATACATCTAAGGACAAGTAATCTGCAGCATGCTAGGTTTTTTTTTTCTTGGGTTTAGTTGCACTTTAGGTTCTTGTATGCATAGTCACCTATGTCAAGTAGAGGATTCTTTGCGTCAAAACTATTCCTGCACTGTACTATTATAGCACAGCAAGTCCTGGAGCCCGAATCTACTGTTTAACTTTTGCCATTTTTTGCATATGGCTTAGATTTCCTTATTTATAGCAAAATATACAGGCTTAAATATCTGACAGTGACTTATTGGAAGCCACTTCAATATTATTACAAGTATTACTGTGGAATGTGCAAAGCGACAGCTGTTTGACTAAGATAAAGGGAAGAATTTGATATTAGAACTTTTTTTTCTTATTTGTGTCTTTGGTGTCTTAAGTAATTTGAATGGCATACTGTGAAAATCCAATTATCTTCATGCAGTGTATTTGGGGCCAGATAAGTGTAGGGGGTGTCAGAATGAATTCATGGTTCTCCTACAGGGTATCATGCAGAGCTCTCAGAGTATGCTATGCCCGGAAGCTAAATCATTATTTTTATAATATGAATATTCATGCACAGACAGTGGAGTGGAATATTTAGGATTCAGTAATTTTATGATAAATGATAACATTTCTGGTATCTGATTGTTGTCTACTTGTTGGGACAGCCAGGCAAGAAACTCCACAAAGGCCTTCCATGCCTGAAACAACCATAAAATGCAATTTTGGAAAAGTAATATAGTAAATTATGTTTGGTATATCGCTATGCCATCACAGACATCTCTCATTTGGAAACAGTTTTTAGAGAGGAACATTAACTCACCTAACCTCTAGCTATGCAACGTCTGACAGCTCCCTTGTCATGGGAGTTCGTTTATTCCTCCTATATGATTGTAAGAAAGATGCCAACAGGCAGGTAAGAATTCATAGTTGAAATCTAAAAAATGTGTACAGCACCCCTTTTGTGTACCGAGGTCTTTTTAATAGTTTAGAGGATACTTTTACTGTATCCTGAACAGTTCTATAACTTCACAGGGAGTGATGGTTGGCTGTCTGTTGTTGCATAGGATGTAGCTGTTCATGTTAAGATAGACAGTTACTACCCCAGCGCATCACTTTTGGGCCCATTGCCCCTTTTTGAGCGGGTAGTTGTTAGAAGTTAAATAGCTAGGGAATTAGTTTAAAAAGGGATTTGGCCATGGGGTACTGAAAGAGAGGACAGGGCAGGTGGTCCTAAAGGGCTCTGGACCTGGCTAGGCTGGAGCTTGAAGCTTTGATCCACTGGGGAAGTAAGCAGAATATTCAACAGTGAAAGAATCCAGCTCTCCATAAAAATATTGCCAGAGGGAAGGACCCTGAAGACATGGTCTTGAGAATAAATTCACTCTGCTATACAAATAGTATCCCTGGGGTTACATGAGTTGCTGAGAAGGTTAGCAGTGATTAGGTCTGTTTAATGACTGCCTGGAAGTGTATGGTGCTATAACGAGGGCAGACATAGGGAGGTGCATAGTGTACCACAATGGTCCCGAACCCTCCTCAGCCAACTGGGGACCCCACAGAGACTCCAAGTGAGTTTTGCAGATGGGCTCACTGTCGGCTAGGTCCAGAAGTCTGCTATCTGACACTCTGCTGAATTAACATAAACACATTTAAAATTAAATTATATGAGCTTCTGTGAGTTTCTGATATCACATTACTAGAAGGCATAAACTGGTGCCCCTACAGGGATGAGCACTACCTGTGCGAACAGGTATGGTTGTAGAAGAGACTTCTTGAGGATTTTAGTGGGGACAAAAAACTGACACTGAGGACCTAAAACCCACTGCTACTGGGGGAAAAAAATCACACCTGGAATGCTAAAAGGTAATTGCAAGGTCTCTAGTTGTTTTTAAGTCCTTTAAAAGTTTACCTTCCCATAGAATCTGTGGAACACTCTTTTTTATAGGTTTACATGCTTTTGGTTTTTCATTAATGGCTATGGCCATGCTAAAGCCTTCAATCCCTAGCCATCCCAATAGGCAAAGCTCAAATACCCACCTTCTCCATTATACAACACTACTGATCTATCACTGTAGTGGGCAGCAGCTTTGACCAATAGGAAGGTGCAGGAGACAAAGTGAGTTCAGTTTTGCGCCCAGTCTCAGCTGCATTTAAAAAAAAATGTTCAGGTATGTTTTTTTTTCACGCCCTAAAGTTTGCTGTCAACACATTAAAAATAAATGAGCCATCCTAATCCGTTGTGCCTCAACGCACAAAAATGTGCTGAGTGAATTGGCCCTAATTAATATTACAAAAGTGTTGGCTAGAGATACTGTAAATACTTCTTTATTGTGAACAAAACATACAACTACTTTATATTGTCTATATGTCAGCCTATCCTATGTATGATTAAAAAAATCATTGGGATTGATGCAAAATGAATGATTCAATTGCAAGATATAATCTAGTAATCTTACTGATTGAATAACTAAGGGAATATAGGCTGTTCTCAGAGCAAAGTGATTTACCCTCTTGCACATGATTGGATGGTTAAGTCAATAGACTTAACAAAGCTTGTGAAAACCTTTGAAAAAATGATCTTGCTGGTAGATTGCTGTTGGTCCTAAATTCCCAAGACACAACACCATGCATGTACTAAAGGCCATGACCTTGTCACTTATTGGAGGCCAAGCTTCTTTAATGATCATTAGTTGGGTGCACTGTAGTTAATGTTGTTTGTTGATTCCTACAATTAATCCTTCATTTTAGGGTAAGTGCTAATTTAAAATGGACAATAAACCTAAACGAGGTACTGGTGGTGAAATTATCACTATAATCATATATGATTCTTTCTTGGTGTATGGTATAGACAGGGAGATTACTTCGCTGGTAACTACAGGTAATCTCTTAACCACCTGGGCGTTACACTGAGGTCTAGATTTCTGTACCAAAAGCG